>NC_052624.1:83746877-84054722 GCF_016161935.1 Mauremys reevesii
AAGCCACGGCAAGAAGAGGAAGATGGGAGCAAGATGCTTTTTCAAGGGGTATTTTTCTAAATCACCATCTACCAGTGGTGTAGAGGCCCCTTGGTGGATGGGATGTGTGCACTCTGATGAGTTCTGGGTGACTACTCTCAGAATTTTTTTTACCTACATTCTGAAGAGGAAAGGAAGTAAAAATAAACAAGATACCCACAAAACATCAACCTTGTGATGTCCCCAACCCACCCCCGCAGATCCCCTGCCCTGTTTATCAAGAATTGTCCCTGGCAGATGTTTTGACATATCACCAACTATATACCACAGAGAAAGAAAGAACAGACAGACCAAGGAGAAAGAGTGGGGAAAATCTGGAAAACAGGGAGGAACAAGGTGGAAGGGATCTTTGAAACCTAGTGCTTCACAGAGAGACTATAAAAGGGGAGAAAGAGCACGAGAAATGGAGGAAGATAAATGGAAATGGGAAGCAGAGATAACAAGAATACATAAAAAGGGAGAGAGAAAATGAGCCAAAAAAACCCCGGGTGAGATTCAGCAGTGATGCCAAAAATATGGTGGCCGCAGGAACAGATGGAGTCACAAATGGGGAGGGGACTCCAACCCAAGGAACCTTGGAACAACTACTGTAAGAAGTGCAACACTGCAAGGTTTAAAGGACCGAGTTCAGACATGGTTTAAGACCCTTCACCCCAATGCAGTGATATCAAGGTTGAATTTCATGTAAGATTTGGAAAATGATCACTTAGTAGTTATATGAGAAAGTCTTACCTGCTGCAGCTGAACAAAGGTTAAGGGGTAAGTGCTTCTTATTGGCCCAGAGGGTGACAGGTCATCAAGAAGCTCTGCTACTGTGCCTAGCTGCAATGCAGAAAAAAGCAGATTTAGACTGGTCATAAAATTCAATGTTTAATTAGTAGCTAAATAAGACAAGACAACAATACGGTCCAAATTCTGCTCTCAGTTACACTGGTGTAAATCTGATGTAACTATTCGCTTCCAATGAATTACTCCAAATTTATTATCTGAGGTAGCTCGGAGCAGAATTTGGCTCTGTCAAGTACCATCTAAGAGGACTTTTAAAATAACTGAACCCGCATTTATTTTTGAAGCAGTAAGGCCCCAATTCAGCAAGATGTTTAGGCACAAGTTGAAATTTAAGCATGCAATCAGTCCACTGACTTTAGTGAGACAATGCACAAGCTTAAAGTGAAACATGTCCTTAAGTACCTTTCTGAATCGGTCCAATAGGCACAACTATACTGCAGGTTAACATACCTTATGATGCCCTCTGACCTCTTTTTGAGATGATAAAAGCTCTCTTTCAGATTATGCTTCTCTCTCAACATTTGCTGTGGATTCTATATATTAGTCAGGATGCACACAATATGCATAATACCCTCTATGGGCTCAAAGGTTCAAGTGTTTTGGGCTTTTTTAAACAACAGCATCAGAATTTCAGTCTATTTTACATAAGTGTCTCCGCGGGCCCAGCGTAAACTGTACATTGGTGATTCCAAATATTTTCCAAAGTCAGTATTTGCTTTCAAGTAATGTTGCAGAAGAGCCACTACAAAAAGTGGCACTTAAAATGTTGTAGGATTCAATATATATTTTATACACATTCACAGTAAAAAGAAAACAATGAAATGCTGGGTGTTTCAAAATAACAAAAGAGCAAGCTTTTGCACAGGCACATTCAAAAATGAGAAGTGCAGCAACATTAAAAACAAACATCAACATTATGTATGCAATCATTTCTACACATGGTATAGGATAACACAAATCATCTATTCACATGCAATCATTGATTTTGTACATAAAAATAGAGTGACTACTCAAAGACAGTAGTCTGGATATAAGTGGGCTACTCATGCAATAATCTTTTAAAATTTACCAGTTCTATGGCATGTGCATCACCATGGTAAATGAGTGCTTCCCAAAATTATCCAGTGTACACAAAGGAAGGTTATTTCTCTTCCCACCAGCAAGCAGGGAGTGGACTCTTTTGGCAGAGGAGAGAAATGGGAGGAACGTGGCTTACTGTGGTACGGTCAGGTCAAAGTAGTGGGTTTTGTATTTTGCTTTGACCATGCTGAGGTTCATGGTCCATGCCAACCTCTTTGTGCAAGAAAACCAGATTAATGAATTAGTCACCTAGAAAGCTAGGTCTTCTGAACACGAGTTTGATTCTCGAGGTTGACAGTTCCAGTGCCAAATAGCTGTTGTGGGAGATCATAATCAAGCAGAGAGATGATCCCTCAGGCAATATGGATACAGCATGTGGAGTAACAGGCCACTTAAAAATCCTGTGGTGTGATTCTCAGAGATGCCATGGATCTGCACCTCCCATTTATGTCACCAGAAGCTGTGGATGTTAGGGATGTAAATATCATTTAAAAAGTTAACTGGTTAAATGATTAAAGTTATATTGTTTAACAGAGCGCAGGGCTGGAACTGCTCCTGCTCCTGGGATCAGTGGTTGCGGCCCGGGGCCGCTGCTGGGGTCAGCATGGCCTGAGGCCGCTGGTCCCACCGGTGTGGCCACTGCTCCCGTTAGGCAGGCTGGGGTTGGCCAGCCAGCAGGCCATAGGGCTGCTCCAGCCAGCGAGGCTGGTGCTGGGGCTGCTCCAGCCCACCCAGGATGTACACATAGCTGTGTGTAATTTTACTCACTATTGAATATATACTAGCTCAGAGAAACCTTATAAAGCAGCCTCTTGTCTTCTGAGACCACCCTAAAGTATGCTTCGTCAGAGGGGGCAGTTCTGCTTCACCTTGACTGGATAGTCATTTCTGTGAGAAATTTCACTTCTGCAGACCACTTGGGCTGGATGACTTAAGACAGGCTGTGCTGTATTATCTGTTATCAGTACTGAATATTGCAACACTTCATATGCCATAGCAAAATGGGTCAGACTTATCAATCAAAAATGCTGTCTGCCCAAAACTAAAGAATTACACAGCACCATCCAAACTTATGAATTACTACATCCAACTTACCAACTCCCACAAACAAACAAAAATGTCCCTTATGGCATATAGAGTTTTTATTTGCAAAACACAGCACCTCCTCTCTTCCCGTCCTCCTCTTTCCTTTCAATACACCAGCAGCTAAAGCAGCCTCTCATTAAACTTTTATCTTCAGCGGGCTGTGAAATAAACCCCCCGGGCTTACCCAAACTTTGAGTTATCCAAAGGCTGAATGACTAGACCTATACAAATATCACTCATTTTAGTGAGACTTAACACACAGCACAGTGCATATTATAAACATGGCATTTTATTTACAAGCCATGTACATTGACATATTTCCTTTTGGTGTAATAAGGTAAATGTTAGTAATTGGTGGAGGTAATTTTGAGACCAAAGTCAAAATGCTTGTCAAACTGAATAAACCCCATTTTACACAGCTAATTTTGGCAAAGCAGTGTTAGCCCTATGGCTTAGCACTTCCATAGTGCTTTTCATCTGCAGATCTCAAAGAGGTTAACAAAATCATCATCCTCCCATTTTACAGATGGGGAAACTGAGGTAGAGGTTAACTGATTTACTCAAAGTCAGACAGCAAGAAAATGGCTGAGCTAGGAAGAGAAGTCAGAACTCCTGTCTCCTAGTCCCATGCCCCGTATCTGTCTCTCTTCAAGAGGGTTAAGAAGCCTTTTATCTCTGAGTTTCTATTCTCTCCTCCCTGCTCCTTTATATAGTGCCCGTAGATGGCCATTTCAACTTTATAAAAACGTTCCTTAAAAAGAAACAAGTATGCACACACAGACAGACCTACAGGGTAATAAATGAACATTTACCTTCTCCATTGTCACTTGTCCATATGCATATTTGGGTGTTGTTGGTGGGATAGGGCCCTCAGGTAAGTGATTATACTAGGAAAATAAGAGAGACCAAATGAAACTTTAATATGAAACACATTTTAACCAAATTCTCATCTAACATTTTGTAACTTAAGGGGAACAAAGACACCAAACTAAAGATAGATTTTGCCAAAAGCAACATTTTTCATAGAGCTGTAGGAATGCATTTGTAGTAGGTCTTAAAATGGAAGTGTTAAAGTCCACCTGATTTGGTTATGTATTACACATTATTTTAACAGTAACTCAGAAATGGGAGCCTTCATAAGAACCTAGATAAATAGACAAATAGTTGCCTGAGACTGCACTCTCTTCAAATCTCATGTAAACCATTCCCAGTTTGTGAAACCATCTGTTCTTTCAAGCAGGTTTTTGTACGTTATGATAGCTAGCCTGGGTCTGCCAGAGTCTCTATAAGCCTCTGCCTCATCCAATACACATCACACGTTCTATCCACTAAGGGCCCAACTCCATACTCAGTGCCACCAGACAAGTTCTTATTTACTCCAGACAAGCCCAGTGGCAACTGCAAACAGACATTGTTCAGAAATAAGGCAGAGCTCTGCAGAACCCATTTTATTCACTTTGTATCCCTGCCTTGTTCATTGAACAAGATCCTGTCTGGGCACTGAAGAGGCAGAACTCCAGCAGAAGAGATGCATACTTACAAGTGCACAACAGGGCCTCATTAAGATTGCCTGCACAGCCTTAAACATTGCCTCACTTTGGAGTACTTAGTTTTGCATCTCTAAATCTCTTAACACTTTTTTTTTTTTTTTTTAAGTTTCCTAGGTTTGTTTTTTTCTTTTAAATAAAAAATTCCATCTTGTGAACCTATTTGCTATTCAGCACCAGGCTGTTATGTCTTGCACAAGATGCATGCTCAAAGCCCTGCCTCATCTCTTATCCATTTGCTGAGGTAAAAATTCATTCAAATCATCTACTTCTGCATGCACAATACTAATAGATTGTTGGGAGATACTAAAATAGCTCATGGAATTTGAAAAAAAAACACAATAATAAGTGCACATGCACAAAGTGTTGGTATTAGGGTTGCCAACTTTCTACTCGCACAAAACCAAACACCCCCTGCCCCACCCCTCCTCCGAGACCCCACACCTTCTCCGAGGCCCCCTCCCTGCTTACTCCATCTCCCCTCTGTCGCTTGCTCTTCCCTCCCTCACCTGCTCATTTTCACTGGACTGGCTCCGGGGGTTGGGGTGCAGGAGGGAGTGAGGGCTCCAGCAGGGTGTGTGGCCAGAAAGGAGGAGTTCAGGGTGTGGGAGGGGGCTCTGGGTTGAGGTCTAAAGTGGGCTGGGATGCATGAGGGGGTGACGGCTCCGGCTGGGGGTGCAGGAGACAGCTCTGGGCTGGGGGGTGGAGCCGAGTGGTTCAGAGTATGGGAGGGAGCTCTGGGCTGAGGCAGGGGGTTGTGATGTGGGAGGGGGTACGGACTCTGGGCTCGCGGTACGGGTTCTGGGGTGAGGCCAGAAATGAGGGGTTCATGGTGCAGGAAGTGACTCCAGGCTGGGGCAGGGGAGGATGAGGGCTCTGGCTGGGAGTGTGGGCTTTGGTGTGAGGCTGGGGATGAGGGATTTGGGTGTGGGAGAAGGCTCCCAGGCTGAGGCAGTGGGTTGGGGAGGTATGGGCTTTGGCCTGGGGGTACGGGCTCCAAGTGGGGCCAGAAATGAGGGGTTCATGGTGCAGGAGGTGACTCCAGGCTGGGGCAGGGGAGGATGAGGGCTCCGGCTGGGAGCGTGGGCTCTGGTGTGAGGCTAGGGATGAGGGATTTGGGGTGCAGGAGGGGGCTCCGGGCTGGGGCTGAAGAGTTTGGAGTGCGAGAGGGTGCTTTGGGCTGGGGCGGGGGGGCGGGGGGAGGACTCTGGTTGGGGGTGTAGGCTCTGGGCTAAGGATGAGGGGCTTGGGGTGGAGGAAGGTGCTCTGGGCTGGGATCGAGGGGCTCAGAGGGCAGGAGGGGGATCAA
The DNA here is from genome assembly GCF_016161935.1 of Mauremys reevesii. NCBI lineage: Eukaryota > Metazoa > Chordata > Testudines > Geoemydidae > Mauremys > Mauremys reevesii. The sequence goes on from NC_052624.1 coordinate 83,752,728, forward strand.
GGCTGGGGCAGGGTGTTCGGATGCGGGGGAGAGGGGTTTCAGGCTCTGGGCATTGCTTACCTCAGGCAGCCCCTGCACGTAGGAACCAGAGGGGGGACATGCCACTGCTTCCAGGAGCTGCAGGGAGCCTGCCTTAGCCCTGCTGTGGCACCAAGTGCACTTTTAAACAGCCCGGTCAGCGGTGCTGACCAGAGTCGCCAGGGTCCCTTTTCTGCCAGACATCAGGCAACCCTAGCTGGTATAGGGTGGGCATAAGAGGAAGTTACTCATCTTGTGGAGTAACCCTGGTTCTTCGAGCTGCATTCCCCTATGGGTGTTCCACTATAGATGTGTGTCCCTGCGCTTCTGATCGGAGATTTGTGTAGCAATGTCCATTCAGCCCACATATACACTCCTCCACGCGTCCCGTGCTCTGCCTCGAGGCTAATTAGCGTTGAGCGGGTGAACCACCCTCAGTTCCTTCTCTATCACAAAGCCTCTGTTAAGAACTCTAAAGTAGAGGGGAGGAGGGTGAGTTGTGGAGCACCCACAGGGACACGCATCTCCAAGAACCATCATTACTGCTCAGTGTGAATAACTTCCTCTTCTTCGAGTAATGTCCCTATATGTGCTCCTCTGTAGGTGACACCCAAGCAGTGTCCCAGATGGGAGATTGGCGCTTCGGAATCAAGTCTGTTATGGATGATAATACTGCACAGCTGAAGCTAGCATTGGAAGCAGAGTTCCCAGTGATCATGTAGTGTTCTGCAGTGGTATGAAGAGACGCCCTGATGGCTGCTCTGCAGATTTCTGAGATAGGGACGTTCTTGAGGAAGGTGACCGAGGAGGAAACTGACCTTGTGAAGTGTGTGCGGATTAAAGATGGAGGTACTACACTGCAAACCTCATAGCAGTGTTTGATACAGTTCGAGACCCATTTGGCGAGTCTTTGGGCTGATATTGCTGCGCCTTTAGACATATCAGGAATGGAAAGGAAGAGCTTAGAAGATTTCCTAAAAGCATTCATCCTGTCCAAGAAGGTGGCCAGGGCTCTTCTAACATCTAGAGTGTGAAGTATGGCCTCCCTGTTATTGCAGTGAGGCTTAGGATAAAAGGTTGGGAGGTGAATCGGTTGGTTCGCATGAAAAGATGAAGTCGTCTTGGGTATGAGCTTTGGGTGCAGCCTGAGAGCAACCTTGTCATGAAAGAAGACTGTAAAAAGGGGGGTGCACCATCAGTGCTGCTATCTCCCCATTTCTCCTCACTGAAGTGATGATCAGAAATGCTGTCTTCATTGACAGGTGTATAAGCGAACAGGTTCCCACAGGTGGCCACAGGTTCAAAAGGTGGTCTAGTCAGGCTCTTTAAAACTAAGTTCAGGTCCCATGTTGAGATGGGATGTCTGGGTTGGGGAAAGAGGTTTGTTATGCCCTGGAGGTATCTCTTTCTAGCTGGGTGTGAGAAAACTGAGTATCCCTCTATTGGTTGATGGAAAACCACTATGGCCGCCAGGCATACTTTGAGCGAACTGAGAGATAACCCTGACATCTTGAGTATGTAGTCTAAAACCACAGGGAGAGTAGCAGATGCCAGGATAATTTGCCTGGAATTGCACCAAACTTGAGACCTGGTCCACTTTTTCAGGTAAGTACGACTGGCAGTCAATTTCTTACTGTATAGTAACACTTTCTGTACCTCCTCAGAGCAGAAGTTCTCTATGTATTGGAACCATGAAGGAGCCAGGCCTTGAGTCGGAGTATCCGCAGGTTGGTATGGAAAGTGGATCCGTCACTCTGCAAGAGGAGGTAAGGAGTGGGTTGAAGAGGGATTGGTGGACACGCCGCCAGCTGTGACAGCTATGGGCATCACATCAGTCTTGGCCAGTTGGGAGCAATCAGTATGACATTTGCTTTTTCTCTTTCTATTTGTGACAGGATCTTCAGCAGCAGAAGGAACGAGAGGAAGGTGTATAGAAGGCCTTCGTCCCTTGGAAGAAGGAGAGTGTCCAAGGCCAGCCCTGGAGCAGCGGCATGGGCATTTCTTGTTCCGGTAAGTGACGAACAAGTATATTATCAGTGTCTCCCATTGACTGAATATGCTGTGAAGTACTACAGGGTTCATTTCCCACTCATGGTCATGTGAGAACTTGCGACTAAGACTGTCTGCTGTTGTGTTCTGCACTCCCGGTAGACAGGCCACTGACAATAGAACATTATGGGAAATGCACCAGTTCCAGAGCTTTAACACTTCTGCACAGAGGACGACAATCTGGTGCCTCCCTGGCAATTTATATAGTACATGCACACAATGTTGTCCATCATGACTTTCGTGTGTGTACCTCTAATCAGTGGAAGAAAGTGAACATAAGCGTTCCTGACCGCTCCGAGGTCGATGTGGAGAGTTGCCTCCATGGGCGACCATTTGCCCTGAGTCATGAGGTTGTTGAGATGTGCAACCAAATCTATCAGGGATGCTTACGTAGTGAGTAGTAGTGTTGGGGGGACTGTGTGAGTGGGACCCCTGTGCAAACAGTTGTTGAGTCTTTCCACCAAATCAGGGAGTGTTTGACCCAGAAAGGCACTGAGAGAGGTTTGTCTAACCTGCCTTTTTTTGGCCTGTAAACTGAGCTGAACCACATCTGCAGGCACCTCATGTGAAGTCTGGCTGGAGATATTACAAACACGCCTGCTGCCACGTGCCCCAGAATCTGGAGGCAATGTCTGGCCGATGTTTGAGGGCTAGTTTGCACTGTCTCTGTAAGTGCGGACAGGCTGGGAAATCTGTGCTGTGGAAAGAGCACTCTCGTTTCCAGTGAGTCGAGATCACCCCCTATAAATTCCAAGCATTGTACTGGAATTAGGGTCAATTTTTGGATGTTGACTTGTATGCCCAGTTTTGTGAATACGTCCATAGTTCCATGGGTGGCCCATAGAGCTTCTTCGAAGGAGCAGGCCTGATGAGACAGTTGTCTAAGCATGGGTAGATCATGATCCCCTGGATATGCAGGTGGGCCACCACTATGGAGAGGACCTTGGAGAATACTCTGGGAGCCGACAAGAGGCCAAAAGGGAGCACTCTGTGCTGGTACTGATCCTGACCCAGAGTAAATTGGAGGAATTGTCAGTGGGATGGCAGGATCAATATGTGGAAATACGTGTCCTGAAACTTGAGGACCAAGAACAAATCTCCCTGTTCCAAAGATGGAATAATCACCACTAGTGTGACACATCTTGACTTTTTGAGCCTTGACATATTTGTTCAGTGCTCTGAGATCCAGTAGGGGTCTCCAAACTCCAGTTTTCTTGGGGATCAGGAAATATCGAGAGTAAAAATCTTTGCCTCAGAGATGCAGTGGGATGGGTTCTATGGCTTCTAGGCAGAGGAGCTGATCCAGTCGTAAGTCTCTCGTGAGAAGAGTCCCTGAAGAGGATTGAATACACATGGGAGATAATTTCCAAAACCCATCTGTTGGATGGATTCCCAGTTGGGACTGAAAAGAGCAAGGCTGTATCCAAAAGGATGAGAGAGGTTGGAAAGTGGCAGCTGTTGTCAAATGCAGTGGTCTGTCAGGGCCTCGACCAAGGTGTCAAAACTGATGTTCTGAGGTGGAAGATTGCAATGTTAAGAATTGAGGTCCTGATGGTCTGCACCTCAGAAACTTGGACCTTTTTCCTCTGTGGTTCATAATAGAGTTGTGGGGGGGGGGAGGGGGAACTGCAGTGTATGCAGTTTGTGAGAAGACTGAGGGCTATATTCTTTGTTTTTTGTCCGGGCGTCTTGATCCCCACTGACCAAAGTGTGGCTCTGGAATCCTTAAGTGTGTGGAGCGATTCATTAGTCTTCTCAGCAAACAACTTAAAGCCTTCAAAGGGGAGGTCTTCGACAGTTGTCTGAATCTCCTTTGGGAAACCCAAAAGATGCAACCACAAAGCTCACCACAACACAACTGCCGTTGAGATGGAACAGGCCATTGTATCAGTCACATCAAGTGCTGTCTGCAGTGTTGTTTTGGCCACTGACTGACCCTTATCCATCATGGAGCAGAACTATTCCCGTTGTGACTCCGGTAGATGGTCAATAAAGATGCTGAATTTGGCATAGTTCCTATAGTTGTACTTTGCCCTGAAGGCCTAGTAGTTTGCAATTCTGAACTACAAAGTAGCAAAAGAGTAGGCCTTCCTTCCAAATAAGTCAAGGCACTTCCAATCCCTATCATAAGGGGTAGATCTGGAACGATGTTGGTGGCCACAGGAGTTAACCGCTTATATCACGATGGAATTAGAGGGAGGGTGGGAAAAAAATTCCGTATCTGTGGGGAGGGAGGTGTACATAGTAATTTTTAATCGGACCTTTTGCCTACTGGTGGGGCCAATGCTGGTGGTTGCCATACGAGCTTAGCTGGGTCCAAAAGCTATCCTCAAGGAGGAGGATGTCTGTAAAATATCCAGCAGCTTATGGTGAGTGTCTGTTATCTCCTCCAGAAGTATTAGTAAGGTATCTGCCACCCTCTTGGTAAGGTCTCGGAACAACTTAAAATCATCTGCCATAGACAGTGGAGGGAGCATAACTGTCTCTTCTGAAGGGGAGGAAGAGATGTTAGTATGTGGTTAACATCCCACTCTAGTCCAACCTTCTGCTCCTCCAGGATATCCTCAGGAGGGTCTGAAGCCATAGATGCAGTGGCTGTGGGAGAACGCCTCACAGTCTCTTGGTGTGTGATACTAGACGCCCAGGAGGGATGATGCCTATAGGCCACCCACAAATACCAGTAGGGCCACTGGGGTGGTGGGAAAGGCCTGGGTGGCTGAGGCCCATGATTGGGCATACTGTGGGGGCTGTCCAGAGCGAGGGTCTGACGGGGAAGGGCCAGCTGGTAGGGAGAAGGAGCATAGTGGGACTGACAAGAAAGAACCTCCTCCTGGACACTGTTTGAATCTCCACTGGAAAGTGGTGGAGCCGATACTGGGGCCCTGGTACCAAGCAGAGGAGACTCTGGTGCCTCAGATACCGTGAGGTCCTAAGAGAATCTAAACTCCTGCGGTGCAGCAGTAACTGGTACCAACAGTGGTTGCCGGTGTTGAGTCGATGGTACCAAAGGGATCAGAAATCTTGGCCACACGAAACAGTCCGATGATGGTTGTCTTGCAGTCATTGGTACCAGGGGCATCCGTACTGGTGCCATCTGCTTGGAGCTGGTATGATCTAGGCTCCTGTCCCTGACCAGCAGTACCACTGCTTCAGTGTTTGTGCCATAGGTTCTTTAGGCTTACCAGCAGCATCTGTAGCAGAGGGCCCACACAATCTGTGGGTATCGTGCTCAGACACCTTCAGTACCAAGGAGACTGAACATGCCAGGGATCTCCTCTGGCTGGCTCACGGCTCACTCTTTTTAAGAGATCTTACATAGGGAATCTGAGGATTTCTTCCTTGGTTCATCGTCCTTGGTAGTGTAAGGTTGCGGAGATGGCTCACATCATCTGGGAGAGAGAGGCCGCGGGTCAGTCGCAGGCTAAAGAGCTCCTGCCATAAGGAGCAGTTTCAATTTCTGTTTTTTTTCAGAATTTGGCCCTCAGCTGCTGACATGTCTGTGGAACGTGGCCCTCAACGAGGCAAAAGACACAGTGGGAATGGCCATCCCATACTGGAATGGCCTCCCTACAGGAGAGACAATTCTTAAACCAGGCAGGCCTCTTACTGGGGGCAATCCCCAGTATAGTGGGGGGAAAGGGTTAAAGTAAATAACTTATTTTAAGGGTTTTTTTGGGGTGGGAGGAGAGAAGAAAAAAAGAAAACTATGAGACTAAGAAAAGAACAAAAGCACTAAAAACCAGCTAAGAACGCATTTCTAAAGAAGTAAAGTATCCTTGAAGGGACTGCTAATTGCTCTGTCTCTAGCCAGGGGCAATTGAGAAGGAACTGAGGGGGGTTTGCCTGTAAAATGATAATTAGCCTCGAGGCAGAGCATGGTGGGGAGGGTTTGGAGCACCTGTGCAGGCCAAACAGACACTGCTACCAAAGATCTCTGATCAGAACTGCGGGGATGCACATACACTTACAGTGAAGCACCTATAGGGACATTACTTGAAGAATTGCTGCCCTCCATTTAAGATAGCTGGAATAAACAGTTAAATTCCAAACCTGTTTTTATGGAACCAGATGAATGAAACAACAGCAGCCTCCACCACAAGGGCACTCCTCACCATCCAAAACAAGGCACATGTAAGTGTGAAAGTTACTGGTGACCCCCCTTAACAACTAGCAGGCAGCCAGTAGGGGGAAGCAGAAGCCTCACGTACACAGTAACCTGAACTTTTGAACTGTCTTTTCTCCTCTGCCTTGAAGCAGAAGAAACTAGCTCCAAACTGGTTTTCACTGACCAGATAGCAGAAGTACGGGGTCTGGCAACCACCAATCAGGTGTGAACACGGCAAGGGTCTTTGTCTAAATGTGTATAAAGGATCTGTGAAATGTGTGTAAGACAGAGACTTCTGTATCTTATTACAGGGCTCTCCTTTCTTCTGCAGAATAAAGCAATCTTTTCCTTATCCCTGTCAGGCTGTTATTGGCTCTCAGCTAGACGGACCCGATATTTCAGTAACATAAGCAAAGAGGTTGCGCTAGCTGTTGTTCTGTGAAGGGCTGCGTGTCTCTGAAAGAGTGGCAGTAATGCCACAGAAGGAGACCAAAAAGTCTGGTCTCCCTTGAAAAGTTAGGTTGACGTAACTGCAGCAAGGGATAGCTCAGTGGTTTGAGCACTGGCCTGCTAAACCCAGGATTGTGAGTTCAATCCTTGAGGGGGCCACTTAGGGATCTGGGGCAAAATCAGTACTTGATCCTGCTATTGAAGGCAGGGGGCTGGACGTGATGACCCTTCGGGGTCCCTTCCAGCTCTATGAGATAGGTATATCTCCATATAGCAATATAGATACACCATGTCATAAATATAAAGGGAAGGGTAACAACTGTTATGTATGCAGTAACATAAATCCCTCCTGACCAGAGGTACAGAATCACTTACCTGTAAGGGGTTAATCAGTTCAATTAACCTAGTTGGCACCTGACCAGAAGGATCAATGGGGAAAGAAGATACCTTCAAATCTGAGGAGGGGAGGGGTGGGAGGTTTTGTTTGTGCTCTCTTTGTTGGTTCCCTCTCGGGACAAAGAAAGAGACCAAGCAGGTAACCCAGCTCCTAAAAAGATTCTGAACTGATACATCTAAAAATTACAGAAATTGTAAGTAATAGCACGGAAATGCGTTAGATTATCTTTTGTTTTAGTTTGTGAATTTTCCTTATGCTAAGAGGGAGGTTTATTCCTGTTTTTGTAACTTTGAAGTTGAGCCAAGAGAGGAATCCTCTGTGTTTTAAATCTTTTCATTTACCCTGTAAAGTTATCTTCCATCTTGATTTTGCAGGTGTGATTCTTTTACTTTTTTAATAAAATTCTTCTGTTAAGAACCTGATTGATTTTCAGTGTCCTAAAAACCAGCGATTTGGTCTGTGCTCACTTTGTTAACCTCTCGGTTGGTATATTATTCTCAAGCCCCGACAGGAAAGGGGGTGAAAGGGTATGGGGAGATATTTTGGGGGAGATAGGGCTCCAAGTGACCCCTCCGTGAATGTTTGTTTAAATCACTTAGTGGTGGCAGCAATACCGTCCAAGGACAAGGAAAGGAATTTGTGCCTTGGGGAAGTTTTAACCTAAGATGATGGAATATAAGCTTAGGGGGTCTACCATGCGGGTCCCCACATCTGTACCCCAGAGTTCAGAGTGGGGAGGGAACCCTGACACACCTAGATTGACAAAAAATGCTACTGGTACTCGAGGAGACAGAACTCCTACAGCGATGGAAAAACCCCTTCCGTCCACGCAGTCTGCAGCTACACTATGTGGTTATGTAGTAGTAAGATTTTATGTTTGTATTTTGTATAATTTAGACTGCAGGATAAAGAATAATACCATAGCATGTATTAAATGTACTGGTGTATGATTTGACCATATCCTGCCAGCCACCCTTTCTGAAAGCAGAAAGGAACAGCCAATGGGCCACTGGCAGAATGCATCAGCCAGAATCTGTGGCTGTGCTGATTTCAAGGCAGTGACAGACCTTTTAGGGTCACCACTTAGTTGTAGGTTTAGCATTTTAAAATAAGTGAAAGAATGCAATGGTTGTTTTACTCTTGCATTGCAATTTGATGTTCCTGTTCAAATGTTCTGAGTAAATCAGGTCCGTTTTGTGTGTGAAGGAGGAATGTGTGTGTTAAAAGATAAACGTGAAGAAGGTCATCACCAGACCAAATGTTCTAGGGGGGAACCGAAGACAGGCACAAGGGCGCCAGGAGGTTGCAACACATCCCTACTGAAATGTCAGAGGAGGGCAGATTGACGACTCTACAAATGAGACAGGCACCTATCAATGGGGACAAGATAACTGTAATCAAAACAAGCATGGGGTAACTCCCTGAGAAACCTGATGAAAGAACAAGATAAAGGATGAAAACAACAATTTAAGAAAACAAGCACTTGTCAAACAACAACTGATTACAGCATGACGGTGCAAAACTCACTGCAATGAAGAAAAATCACTATATAAACAGGATGCCTTGCCATGAAACTTTGGGTTCATCCTGCCAAGACTTCCCTGGAGTATCATTGTCAGGACCAACAGAACCCGGATCCCCCCTACCTGTGATCAACCTTGCTGCGCACTACATTGATCTGGACTGGTAACTAGAACCTCGACTGGCGGGACAGTGGTGTGTGTGGGTGGGTGTGGGTGTGAGAGAGCGAGAGAGAGAAAATGCATATGCTAATTGTTGTATCTTCAAAAAGCGTGGTGTATTGCCTTTTCCCGTGAAAAAGATCCCATGGGCTTCTTATAAGCATAAAATTTTGCTGTACAGCAATCCTGTAGAGGATTTTGGGATGCTCTAGAAAGCAGCAGATCCCGCTTAGCCCTTCCTTTTGGTATCTATTACTAGAAAAGCTCCGTTTTTTTGTTTGTTTGTTTGTTTGTTCTTGTGTGTTAATGGAAAGGCTAATGAATGGACTTCAATGGCTCAGACACAGGTTTGATACAGGAGTGGGTGGGTGAGATTCTGTAGCCTGTGTTGTGCAGGAGGTCAGACTAGATGATCATAATGGTCCCTTCTGACCTTAAAGTCTATGAGCTATGCCACTATAGCCATCATAGTGTAGACATGGCCAGCGGTGATAGCTAAGAAGCACCAGAACAGACCAAGGGAATCAGGGGCAGAAAAGCCAGGAGACAGTCAGAACAAGTAGCATGTTTTTAAAAGCCAAACTGAAGCAGCTTGTCCACTGGACCATGACAAATCACTCCCTACATCTGACATATCTCCCTGCCAAGTTTCAACCACTTCATTGGTAGAGCTGTTAAAAGAAAGAATAATTTACATCTCTAGATAATGGCATAACTCCACTTCTTCCTCGCTCTTTGTACTTGAAAATGGCTCAACCAGTTCTGCTCAAGCTTTCATAAAATCCACTCCAAACAATTTTCACACTAGAGAAGAAACCAAACATGGATCATTTAAGTCCAAAAGCAGAAAGAGTTAAGCAACTGAAAGAGGCCTGTTAGGACAGGAAAACAGACACCTCTCCACCCTCCCTCTGTGCCCCCCAAAAAGCCTATAGGGCTCACCACATGTTATGCTTACAACAAATCTATCATTTTGAAAGCAGATATTCATTACAGGATGACTCTCTTTTTAAACATAACTTTACCTCAAAATGTGATTGAGCAGACAGATTGTTATTGGTTTAGAACCCACAGCACAGACAGGAAGATTTTGTTTAGATACTATGGATATGCAGGGTAAAAGCTAAACAAACCACAGTGTAAAAAGTTGCGTACACCAGTCTGGCCTACCAAAACTGACAGTGCTTATGGCCAACACTTCAGATCCTATCAAAACCAGCTCTCTGCATAAAGTTGCATCTCCCTTGGTTCACATGCATGCAAACACTAAAGATCACATTTCAGATAGGCACACACTTTAATTAAGGAACTCAAGAGCAGCACTTTTTTTGTAATGTTCATTGGCAAGGGAAGCCACACAAAGATGTGAGGACTGAGGTAAACTATACTCTAAGGGAGGCAATATAAAGCTATCAAAATGTGATGAGACTTGGCAAGTGAAGCTTGGGAAAAATACAGAAGGTTATGAGACTGTTCTACAGGAGCCTTTCAATGGAGACAAAAATAAACCCAACGTGACATGTGCTTAAACACAGAGAGGGGCCCAAAGCAACTACTTGGATTGAACAGTCTTGAATTTTGGGGTGTTCAAAACCCAGATTCAAATTCCACAGCTCAGCCCATCTCTTGTTTGTAAAGTTATGAAGGGAAAATCTGTTCATCGGAGTAAGCTTTCCCCCTCTTAGAGACCCCAAACACTAGAGTGCACAACATCAAGTTTGAAAGCAGACTTTGGGTGATTTTTTACACAATAATCACAGAATTCAATAGCAGCAAAAAGCAGCAGCGTGTTTCAACACCTGAAGTGGATAATAAATAAGCTGGCAGAATTTTTTTTTTATAATTGATAGATAACATCCATGTTTATTTTTAAGCATTTTCCCCCTATTTTTAATCTATTTAAATTTTTCACAGTTGGGGGAATTATGGAGGAGTCAGACAATAACTATCTAAGAACAGCAGAGATTTAGATTCAAACAGTTAAAGCTTTATAACCTCTAAATCACAGATCGTCAACATCAACTGTCAAAATATGCAAAGTAAACATCCTTAAATCAAAGTCTAAATAAGCCCTCAAGCAGCACTTTTCTAACTTTGCCTATCTGTACATTTCTGTTCTTATCTTTTTTCATTGGTTTGTGTGTGCTCAGTGAAATCGACATTTACTGATAAAAAACCTAAACCTTCCAAACCTAATAATAAATCAGGAGGCAACCCACACCCAGGGCTGCCCAGAGGATTCAGGGGGCCTGGGCAAAGCAATTTGGGGGGGCCCCTTCCATAAAAAAAAGTTGCAATACTACAGAATAGGATATTCTCGTGGGGGCCCCTGTGGGGCCCAGGGCAAATTGCCCCACTTGCCCCCCACCTCTGGGCAGCCCTGCCCACACCCATGCAAAACCAAGAGGGCTCACACAACAAGCCAGTGAGGTTTTAAAGAAACATTCTAAAAGCCGTGTCTTTTATAAACACTCACCCTACCAATGACTTCTCTCAGAGCAAAATATTTGTCAGTGAGGTCCCCTGCTTCACTCAGTGGAGCGTCATAGTCGTAACTAGTAGGCTGTGATGCATATGGCATGTTTGCCCCTGTGAAAATCAAAAATTAATCAATTAAAAACAATTGATGGACCTTCTCCAGTCCCCTCCCCAATGGGATAGTTTTTAGACTTGTTTCTTTCCACCCACAAATTTCTTTGTTCATAGCAAGATCTCTAAGTCTAGTGATTCAGCCTGGGTTCCCTTCAGGAAACCATCCCTATTCAGGACAGAACTTAAGCACCTGCTTACATTTCACTGAAGTCTGTTGGAGTTAAGCACATGCTTAAGGAACGCCCTGAATTGGAACGGATTTATGCATATGCTTAAGTGTGTTCCTGAATGAGGGCTTTGGATAATAGTGATTAGCAGAGATGTAGTGCTGCTGAAGTATCGCTCCTGAACCTGAAATATAGAAGGTGATATGCTCCGGCACTTTTAAATTCAAGGGCTCCTGGGCACCTAATCCTCCTTCCCCACTGGCATTTAAAATACTTACCTGTGTGTCATAAGAAAATGAATATAGAATTGATTTAGGACATGGCAGACCTAGAGGCTGAAGGTTTAGAGTGTGTGTACTGTGTAATATACTGTAAACGACAGGTGTAGACCTCACCTGCAATTGGAAACCAAGCCACTTTTTTTCAAATTGTTCCTTACCATTCCAATAGGCAAAATTGGTTCCACCTATAAACATGTACCTAAAAAGAAAAACAAATAAAGCCACTCAAACCAGGCTTTGCTGACTGCCACCTTACTCTCATTTTTCATTAAAAACAAATCCTCTCTTGAACAAGCACTTACATGTTAACGTTAGCACCACGTGCCAGGATTTCATCAAGAGTTTTAGCTATCTTATTTGTTGGCACAACAGAATGAGGGTGACCCCAGTGATCCAGCCAGCCAGTGTAGAACTCAGAGTTTACCTGCCCGGAATGAAAATATGGAGAGTTGGGGAGAGAACATGAAAATCAGATGGGGAGAAGGGGGAATATTAAGGAAGCAATATCAGAATTGGAGGTGAAGTTATTTTAAGCTCAATTTATGTCACTAGCAATAAGAAAAAAAAAGCAGCTAAGTGCATTTGAATCCTATTCAAATAATTACTATAAATATGGTGAAATATGTTAAAAGTCACAGGAGATGAGGTAGCCCTTTAGTTAGGATTAAGTCCTTCTCTCAGAGCAGCTAAGGCATCAAAATGGCTCCTAATCAGCTCACATCCCATTAACTTGTGTAAAAAAATCTATGCTAGTTAAAAACAGGATGCAGTTTTTTAACCCGCTCTATTAATTCTGCTTCTAACTTCTGCTCCCACACACACTTGACTCACTCATCTAAGCATCTCTACTGCTTTGTACATACTTTCCTAGGCTGGGAAAAATCAAGACAAATTGGGATCTTCTGAGGCCAAAAACTACTCCACAGAACAGCAGTCAGGGATCACAGAACAGCAGCATGGCACAGCCATGTACAGAGAAACTGTACCCAACCTCTGCCTCACCATGAAACAAGAGTTCCAATGCCCCATAAACCCAGGCACCCCAAGCAGCACAAACAACAAGCACTGCTGCTGTCAACCCCTCGGTTTTCATTACTATCATAAAATTAAGAACATATGGAAATTAAAAAAAAAAAATACATACCAAGGGGCCTCTGGGTTCACTGCCTCTTTGAGTTAAAAATGCTGCTGTGACATTACCACCTGCAAATAAAAAACAAAACTGAGCTGCAATATCCATGCTATTTCAGTCCTTTGCCTTCAGGAGCAGAAACTGGGATGCTGTACCTCTCTCCCCTGTATCAGCAACAACCTAGGTGGAAATCTGGGCCTAAATTTTCAGAAGAGGCTAGTGATTTTGGGTGCCCAACTTGAGGCACCAGAAATGGGCCTAGTTATCTGAGTGCTCTGTGCTTTCTGAAAACCATGCCCCTTTCAGGAGCCTCAAGCTGAACACCAAGAACTAAGGCACCCAAAAATCCCTAGTTATTTTTGAAAATGTAAGCCTTAGTTTAAAGTAGATTTATTTGTGGGAAGTGTAAAAGTCAGGGAATTGAAACTCCAAATCTGATTTGCCATCTCTAAGTCACTGGTCTGAAAGCCAAGAGTAACTGAAAGTCATTACTATTTGACAGATTACCTCCAGGAAATAGGAGGTGTGAGAGATGTGGATTTTTTTCCATTCATAAATGGACTGAGACTACAAACATACCTTACCACAAAGGACAATTCACAAGGGAGGTCCCAGGTTGAAGGCACTTGGAAATTGAACTACATTCACATTGGACTGAAGCCCAGGAAACCTCCCATACTGCCAAGGCTGTGCAGTTTCTAGTGAGGATGAAGTCTCCTGTTCGAACTGGGCACTTTTCACAAGCACAACACTCACTTAATTCTGCATGCTTACAGTACCACAGATTGGGGCAATGTGTCCCATTTTAACTATGTTCTGCAGCACTAGATTTTCTTCAGAGGAATGCAAGGTGATAATCTGACGGCGCTGGAATTTGGGCTGGACTAAGAGCCCTTGGAAAAACTGCTGACCATTGCTATATTTTTTCAGTAGGTTTGCACAGTAAAGAGACCAGACTGGTCCCAGAGGTGACTCCCTAGTGAATCGCACCAGCTGGCTCCCTCTATATGTTTAAGTCTATATCAAATGGCAATATGCAGATCACCACTTAAACCCAGGAGTCAAGGAGACCATCAACTTTGCTACAAGCGAACAAACATTGGCTTAGTTATCTTGCTACGAACAGCTGCCACTAACCTGGTGCAAAATCCACCGTTGCATAAAGACCCTGCAGAGCTCCACATCTCAAGTATTGTTTGCTTGCCCCATCTGTTGTAAACAGTACCACCTCATCTCCAAGATGGTGATGGAAGAGCTTCTGAAGGTAACGAAGGTAATCGTAATCACAGGCAAAGTAGCTTCCATATTCATTTTCAACCTATGCAATAAAAATAATAGATCAGCAGCAAAGCTGACATTTGATAACCAGACCTGCATCCTTCATGGGGAGAAGACTTTTCATATTGAAAATGGAAAAGCCACTCAATGCGACACCATGAAAGCCTAATCTGGATTGCCTCCTCCTTGCACAGAGACAATGAAAGCCCAACAGAAACTCCAGAGAAGATGCCTGGTATGAGGGGAGAAGATACCACACCGGCAGCATCATTCTTCTCACTTCCCAGAAGCCAGTCTTGCAGGAGAGCTCCACAGCTATCTGGAGAGGCGTTGTATCCCAAAGCATCAACCTCCCAATTCCACAAGAATGCTCTGCCTTAGTTAATGCTGGCTTAAACAACGTTAGCCTAAGCACTGTCTCACTCGTAAACGGTGTGCCCCAAGTACAACCGACAAAGTTCTATTGTAGCTCTGCTAACACGGGGATGGCAGGAGATGTGTTAACTTTGATGGAATAAATGGGCCTACAGAATCAAAGAAGTTAACACGATCCTGTCACTGCACACCACTAGTCAGTTAAATGTGGTCAAGTACAGAGATCTCGGCCTGCTTAATCCTGTAGCAAATGCACCAGTATTAAAAATCTTTAAACCTTTTATTAAAGATACTGAAAAGGAAAAACAGTAATAGTATTTGAAATGCCCAAATTAAAGCCTTACTTAATACTTTACAATATCCCTTATCCCCTGTAGAGAGCTTTTATAGGGGAAAAACCCCATTTGCCACTTTTTAGATAGTATTCTTTTTGAGGAAAAGAGAAGCTTGTTGAGATGAACTGGAGCTGCTGTTATTGCTGCTGAAGTCTGATCCTGTTTACATAAAGACAAAACAAGGCACACATGCAAAATGGCAATGAAAGGAACAGCAAAGACAGAAAATGTAACTTCTGTCTCTGGTGCTGATTTTCACTTGCAACTTCACTGCTGGAGAAACACAGGCCCAGCACACAGTCACTCCAAGACCTGGAAAACTTGTAGCAGCAGTGGGTTGTTTAAGGCATTGCTTTTGGTTGCCTTACTGGGGACAGACTCAGAGCATTGTTGCAAGAGATGCTGTCTTGTTTGGCTAAGCCAAACTCTTACTAAACAGAAGGCAAAGGAAGAGAGATAGGGAAAAGAATAAATAAGTTGGGGAAGGAAAAGGACACATGGAGCGCAGTGACAGCAGAAACCAAAGTTCCATATGCCAGGTAGCGTTAGGGTGGTGGTGTCATCTGGGTCCCTCTCTCTGGCCTGGACTGGTCAGGACCTCTCTCAGAATCAGGATGGTGAAGGTCTAACAGAGTCATGGTACATTCCAGGGTCTCTGGAGATGGTGGGGTTGGCAGTCATGATAACAAAGCTCGCTCCTTTCAGTCAACCCATCTTCTAGCCTATTTGAGCCTCCCCAAAGTCTCTTTTTAAGTACTCTAAAAGGGAGTAAAGGGTGGAGTAACCCATCCCCTCACTATTTTGTTCACCAATTAGGCCTAATTTCCAACATACCAGTTTTAGTTAATTCATTTCTGGTTCCATTTGCCTCTTGTTTACCAATCATGATATTAACACAGTCCTTGGGTGGTATTATTAGACCTTTTCGCTTAGTCTAACTCAGTATTTGTCTCTCCCTTTTATTTATTTTATAAAAACAACTCTTTATAACAGTTTGAGTTGAATTTTTGTTACCAAATGTTTTTTACATTTGGTAACAACTCAAACTGTTATAAAGAGTTATTTTTATGGACATATCTGTGTAATATGTTATAGGCCTAGTGTGGATGAAGTGTGCTTGATGTGAGTTGCATGTTGACAACCGAAGCAAGAATGTGAGGTTTTAAGCAGTCAAGAGTTGTTTGTGAAAAATAACTTTATAATGAGAAAGATAAGGAAATATTGGGGGCATTGCCATGGCAATGTATCTGCTGCAACTGTAAACCAAACTGGGGAAAGAGGAACATCTTGAGCCTGGGACTGTTTCTAAACATCTTGGGGTTTGGCAATTTGCCCAGTACTGTCGCTTTAAAATTGCCCACACAACTGATGACATGATGGAGTGGATTATAAATGGTGTTCGATACACTCACAATTTGGAGTCGTTCGTGGATCCAGAGCCCTGTTTAGTTTAAGATGTGGTGCACAACAAGAGAGCTCTAGAGGAGTTCTGGAGCCAGTGCAGGGAGGCCAGAATTTCCATGTGGATGGCTAGGGACTGCACTTTCCCAAAGATTTTGGAAGCTGTATAACTTTTTGCAAGTAGGTTCCTCAGCTAGATCCACAGGAAGGTAACCCCTTGTCCTGCCCCTAAGCCAAGGAAACAATGCCAGGGAAATGCCTCAAAGGAAACTTCTGAATTTCCAGTTATTCCTGCACAGAGGACAATTTGGCCCAAAATGTTTTATTGAATACACATACACTGTACATAAAGTAACTTGAAGATTGTCTGTTTTATTACTCATTTTGCCTGTGTGATGGGGCGTCTGCCCCACACTGGTGGAAAAAGGATTAAAAGCAGCCCAGGGGAGGCTGCACAGCAGACAGCCTATCAGTGAGGGGCTGTAAGGAGCAGCCAATCAGGGCAGAGAAGGCCCATATATAAAGACAGCTACAGGGCAGAGGAGTCAGTTCCCTCTTGGGAGCCCAGGCAGAAAGGACTGGGTCCCTGAAGGACTGAGGGAACCATCAGCACCCTGAACAGAGCAGTGCTGGGCCAGGTCAGGGGAGCAAGAGGGAGATCCAGCCTGACTGGCTTAAAGACTGAAGCCCGGATTCAGGGGCACTGAAGGTGCCAGGGCTACAGGGAAGAGGCCCAGGGAAATGGATGGTGGGGGTTAACGGAGACGCAGTGCATGGCTGCCGCTTAGAGGGTCCCTGGGTCGGGACCTGGAGTAGTGGGCGGGCCCGGGTCTCCCGCCCCCACTTGCCACTGAGGGCAGTGAAGGGCTGCAGTTTGCCAATGAGGCAAGTGGCTGGACAGGGGACTGCTGCTCCCCTGGAAGTGTGTGGAGGAAATGGAATGGGGCACGGCCGGAGGGCTGTGTCCTGAAGAGGACACCGCAATCCTTGAGGCGGCGTGGGTCTGGAGAAGAAGTGACGGCAGGAGAGACACCACTGGAGGAGGGCGCCCAGCGAAAAGACTGAGCTAATTCCCAGAACGACCAGCAGGAGGCCATAATGACAGCCTGTAGGCATAATGACTCCACCCTTGCTGATGTGTCAGAGTGGCCTCCCATCCCGTCACAAAGAGTCAGGGAGTTTCAAATAACCTCTGCTCAGCTATGTTCTCCACGTTGCGCCCTTAAAGAGTTTAGGAAAGTAAATTACCTGCATGCATACATAGTAAGGTATTTTCAAGTGTTTCTAACTCAGTACTACTAAACCAATTTTCCTCAGAAACTTGACAGAAGCACCACTCTCCATTACCTATACCAAGACTGAGGATTAACAGAGTCAGCTTGAATGATTTCTTATTATTAGAAGAATTACTGTTTGTATTGTGGTGAAGGCTAAAGTCCTCAGCCATGGTCATGGCTGCACTGTGTCTAAATGTAGAAGAGAAAAGGTGTCTCTCAGGCTTACCGGAATCAATTACCAAAGTCTGAACAGAAAAAAAAAATTTAAGAAAATAACCCTCTGGCCAAGACTGTGAAATTTCAACCCCAAAAGGTAGCCAGGAGGCAATTCAGGCAGGGCACGTTGCTCTGATAGTTAATCACGTAAAAGCAGCTCTGTAAGCACTTCTGCTTGATTGTTCTCACCTTCCATGTCTGCCTCCACTTCATTTCCTTCACCTAGGGCTGAAGCTTCAGTTGATTTCTGCCCTTCTTAAAGGGGCCAGCTGACACTGCAGGCTTTTTTTTTTTATTAAAAAGAGCAAGTCTATCAATTGCAGTGCAAGCTTCCCCATGTTAAGCCATCCATTGGCCTCAGCCATGTTCTGGAGAGTCCATCTGAAGTCAGGAGGGTAATAAGTTCTCGAAAGGCAAAGGCATGAATTGGTACGGGGACTGAGCAATAATGCCATTTGTGATGAAGACACTACTAGGGACCTGACTGAGCTGAGTAACTCATTTGTCACAGATCCCTGAACAGCTTTCAGATGGTAATATGTTTCTCCCACTACTGACTCATTTATTCATAGGCCTTGGTATAGCCACCAGCATCACAGAACTGGAGTGATTTTTGACTGGCTATCAATAGACTTTCTCAAGCTATTTCAGAGTCCAGTATATGGATACGTGGTTAAAACTGCTAACTTTTGCCTTTAGCAGATGATTTGTCTTAGCTTTGACTCTATATCCCCTAAGTGTAGTAATTAATAGTGAGTTTGGGGCTCTTGCAAATTATCTCAGCCAGTTTCTTAAAATGTAAATATATAGTAAGTTGCAAAAGCTTTCTTTAACAACAAAAGTATAATTCATAAAGTGCTAATGTGATTATGAAAATAAAGCAGTTCATAATACTGAAGAGATTTAATATTGAGATCCAGTTAAATTGTTCTATGCATGAAACTCCAACCGCAGTTAACAACACTGTACTTTTATCCTAGCATCCATCTAGCAATATCAAAGTGCTTTCAAAAAATTGGTAAGTACTGTCATCCCAGTCTGACAAAGGAAGTCACAGAGAGCTTAGGGGCTTGGCTACACTTACAATTTGCAGCGCTGGGAGTTACAGCGCTGGTCATGCAGCTGTGTAGGGCCAGCGCTGGAGTGTGGCCACACTGACAGCTTCCAGCGCTGCAGTGTGGCCACACTTGCAGCACTTTCCAGCGCTGTATTGAGAGGTGCATTGTGGGCAGCTATCCCAGCAGCACTCGTCCCATTTTTTGCGCGAGAGTTGTGGGGAGGGGAAGGAAGTGTGCGGGTCATTCCACTTCCTGTTTGCCAGCGCCCCGTGGTGCATCGCTTCACATCCCAGCATTCACTCTTTCCGGCAGCGTTTGGCGCCATTGTGAGTGTCTTTCTGTTACTCTCTGTGTGAATCGCGATTTCTGTGGCAAATGGAGCCCGATCTGCTGAGGACTCTGCTGATGAGTGTCACCAGCACAACACGTTTGGCAGTCGAGCTATTCCTTCAGCTCCAAAGTGACAGTGAGGAGTCTGACGATATCATCAATATGGATTTGCCTGCCGCATGTGACACTACAGTGCTTGTGGCATTCACGGAAATGCTCAGCACCAAACAAGCACTGAGTGGTGGGATCACATCGTCATGGAAGTCTGGGATGACGAGCAGTGGCTGCAGAACTTTCGTATGAGAAAAGCCACTTTCATGGGACTGTGTGCTGAGGGACACAAGATTGAGAGCTGCCCACGGTGGAAAGCGGGTGGCTATTGCAATCTGGAAGCTGGCAACTCCAGACAGCTACCGGTCGGTCGGGAACCAGTTTGGTGTGGGAAAGTCGACCGTGGGAATCGTTTTGATGCAAGTTTGCAAGCAAATAATCGCATCCTGCTAAGAAAGACCGTGACTCTGGGGCGTGCAGGACATTGTGGATGGCTTTGCACAAATGGGTTTCCTAACTGTGGAGGCGATAGATGGGGCGCATATTCCTATTCTGCCCCCACCTGGCATCAGCACGTTAAATCGTAAGGGGTATTTCTCTATGGTTCTCCAGGCGCTTGTGGATCTTTCATTGACATTTACACAGGCTGGCCTGGAAAGGTGCATGATGCAACAGTGGCCTGTTCAGGAAGATGCAGGCAGGGACTTTTTCCCAGACAGGAAGATCACAGTAGGGGATGTCGAAATGCCCACTGTGATCGCCTTGGCTCATGAAACCCTATACAGGGAAGCTTGACAGGAGCAAGGACCGGTTCAACTACAGGCTGAGCCGGTGCAGAATGACTGTGGAGTGTGCTTTTGGGCGTTAAAAGCTCGCTGGAGATGTTTGTATGGGAAGCTAGACTTGGGGAAAGCAGCATCTTATAAGCGCTTGCTGTACCCTCCATAATATTTGTGAAGGGAAGGGTGAAACATTCAGTGAGGCATGGACCACCGAGGTTCAAGTCCTGGAGGCTGAATATGCACAGCCAGAGAGCAGGGCTAATAGAGAGGCCCAGCACAGGGCTACAAGGATTAGGAAGAATTTGAGGCTGAAAGCCAACAGTAATGTTTGCTGCCTTGCATGGGAGTGAATTGCACTGCTTACACTGTTATTCTATTATCCATAATAATAATATGATTTGCAGTGCCTCTTTCTTTACTGGGCTAAGGTATCTTTCACTATCTGCTATAATAAAGACTGTTTTCAAAGCCAAGAATTGTTTTATTGAAAAGAAAAAAACCTCCTTGACAGACAGACACACAACATTTCATGAACACAAGAGGGCAGGGGTGTGGGTTGGTGAACTGTACAGTCACAAGTTTGCATATGCCCTGTCTGGATTGCTGGTAAATGAATCCTGCACTTCAGGGTTCATATACTGCATGGTGATGGGGGTTGAGTGCAGAGGGTAAGGGTGGTGGTAGGTATCAGGGCTGGTTGAGGTGTTGGAGGCAGCTGGTGGTGGTAAGAACCTGGATGCTGGGGAAAGGTGGTTTGAGCTGACATCGGGCACAAGGCACAAGGAAGGGCGGGTGGGGAGTAGCACGGTAGTGCTCTGCTTGCATGGCAACGAGTGACTCTATAGACTCTTGGCGCTCCAGGATGCTTAGCAGCCGCTCCGTGCTTTTCCTCTTGGCCACTGCATTTCTCTTGCGGGTCCTGCTTTCTTTCTCTCGCCACTCCTTCAATTCTTTACTCTCTCGAGCAGACTGATGAAGAACAGTTTTCAGCATGTCCTCTTTGCTCTTTCGGGGATTTTTTCTCAAATTTTGAAGCCTCTGTGATGTTGAACATCTGGGCAGTCCAGTAGTCAAGGTCACTGTAGAAACAGAAATGACAACATTTAACACGGGCAGCATTGTATCCACTATCTCCAGACATGAATTGTTACACTGAGGAGTTCTCACTTAAGCATTCTTTTCCCACACGCATAACACAACAGAAGCCACGAAATGGTGAGTGAGGAGTGCTTACTTATATAGGGAGAAGTGGGGCTTGAGTGATAGAGGAGCTGGTTTGCTCGGGTAATCTGGAGTGCTAGAGGTTGAGTGAAGATGCAGATGCAGGGGTGATCTTATCTCCTATCTCTTCACTAAAGAGTCTCCCAACATTTTTCACAGGACTTAATCCTGGAAGATGTTTCAGTCACTAGGGAACAGCGGGGGCTCTTTAGAGCAATGTGGATTCCGCCCGGGACCCTATGCGGCTTGCCTGTGTTCAGAAATGGTCCCCACCACTGGCAGAAGAGTGGACTGGGACAAGGGACACAGTGGCTCTGCCTATAAACCTGCACAGGCATATTGCCCACGCTCTGGATGAAGCTTTTGCTGAGATAACTGAAGCAGATTACGCGACGTGATAGATCACATCAACGGGCTATTCCACATCTAGAGGCTGGCATGCATGCATCCATAACCCCCTTCCTCTCCAGAAACATTTCACCCAGAAAATAACTCTGCTTGTCCTTCTGCAACTGCTGGCTGCGATTGGGTACTTTCATACTTTCTCCTGGCTTGAGAAGAGCTCCTGGCTGCATGCCCAGGAATCTGGTGTTTCTTCCCCATCCCAGGAGCTTCACTCGCGGTTTCTCCCCCCCGCCGCCGCCTCCGCCTCCTCCTCCTGTCCCCAGCCTGCTCAGAAGTGTCCATCGTTATCCTGGGATTGGTCATCCATCTCCCTAAAAACGGCAGGTCATGGGAGCAGCCTTTGTAATAGGCACTCCGCAGCTCTTTAACTTTCACCCTGCATTGTAGTGCGCCCGATCATGGCCCCGATCCAGCATGGCCCTTGATATCTGCTCAAAGATATCGTAATTCCTGAACAGATGCCTCACCCCAAACACTGATGAGGTCCTGCAATTCACCAGTGCTCCATGCGGAGGCATGGTTACCTGTAACCTGTAACTGATTAACTGATTGCACTCCACACCTGGCTGCAGCAAACAGGAAGGAGATTTTTAAATTTCCCGGGCATTTAAAAGGCGGGTCACCTGAGGCAAGAGCAGTAGAGTGCAAACTGATGTGCAGAGTGGCTGAACAGGAATTCTGGGATAACTCCTTATTCCCTGGAGGACAGGTAAAGCGCTGGTGAGTGTCCACACTGCTGAGCAGCGCTGGATCACCAGCGCTGCACTATACCCCTGCCGGGATGGGTTTTCAGCCAGCGCTGCCACAGGGGTTGCAGCGCTGGGTTGCTGCCAAGTGTGGACGGGGTGTTGTTGCAGCGCTGGAAAGCCTCCACCAGCGCTGCAACTTGTAAGTGTAGCCAAGCCTTAAGTGACTTGCCTCAGGCTTCACAGTGAGTCAGAAGCAAAGCTGGGTCAAACCCAAATCTCTTTATTTGCAATAGCCTGTTCTGACAAACAATCGCCATCCTAGCCAGTAGATCCATGGCTAAATTAGTGGGAAATGTTTATATGGGCCTCCTCCCACTGTCTAATTTTGCAAACAAGACACAGGACATACTTTCTTAACTACAGTACTTGTTTTGTAGTAGAGTCCTATCATATGCACACATGGCTAACTGCAGGTATAGAAGTGAGCAGGGTAGATTAAAAACTGATGATTTAGAAAAATTGCATTTTTTTGTATTTAAACCAGATTTTTTTAATTATTTAAATTATAAACAATTTTTCGTTTTAAAAATAAACCTGTTTAAAATTAAGTCTGAATATAATACAAAATATGTTAAGGGGTAAACTAATCATAATTTAGTTGTAAATGTGAAACCTGTTCTGATAAGCGAAGCTTATATATCCAAATCACTTAAAGTTGTTTTGGTTAATAAAAATAAATTTTATATGCTGTTTTGTGTGTTTAATTAAATTCCAGTTACCAACCTCATGCAGCTTAACACAAATTATGTGCAAAAAGTTACTCATTCACTATTTTCTAACATACTAAAAATGTACAATTAATAAGAATTTGAAAACGTTAAGCTACATAACTACATAAATATATACAGTTATAGTGTACCCACAAAAAGATGGACCAAATCTAGTGTAAAGACTCTATTTAGTTGTAAATCAACGTTTTAATGTTATATCAACCAATAAAAATGCACCTTTCTTTAGAAAATAACTGAAGTATAAATTGAAAAATTGATTAAAATGGATGATTTAAATCAAGGTTTTCCTCTGGGTGAATTAAATCATGCTTTAAATCGCTGATTTAAGTCAATCCACCCTGAAAGTGCATCTTTGAAACCTTCTTTCAAAATCTGAACCGTAATGCTTAATTTGTTCAGTGTAATAACCAGTGGAAGCACCAGGGCCAAATATTTAAGGTATTTTATCCTTCTTTCATTCCTAGCTATAGTAGGTCTTGTCAGGCTAGATACTCAAGAGCAGTGGTTCTCAACCTATTTATCATTGTGGGCCGCAGAAGTGGCCCACAAAGCGTTAATTGGGCGGCAGGATGAGAACCACAGTGGCCCCACCTAACACACACACACCCCTATACCCAGTGCCCTCCACCCAGAGACCCCTCCACAGAGTGGGGCTAGGAGTGGAGAGCTGGCATGGGGCAGGGACCCTGACCCCCACTGTGGGGGGCCGGGCAGCAGTCGGCTGCCTGGACCCCAAGCCCCACTGAGAGGCAGCCAGCTGCCCAAACCCCCGTCACCGCCAGGACCCCAAAACCCGCTGGGACCTTGGAGACTGCGGCAAGGCATCCGGGAGCCTGGAGCCTACAACCTTTAGCACAGGGCCGCAGCTGCGTGCTAATTGGGTGTCATGCAGCCCCTGGGTTGAGAACTGCTGCTCTAGAGCTTTATCAAGCTAAGTAAAGAAAACGTTCCATTTAACGGCAATAAAAAGCACAGAGCTGTGTCATGGCGTAGCTTTCACCCTCTTTTT
Source organism: Mauremys reevesii (assembly GCF_016161935.1). NCBI lineage: Eukaryota > Metazoa > Chordata > Testudines > Geoemydidae > Mauremys > Mauremys reevesii. The sequence continues at coordinate 83,776,819 of NC_052624.1, forward strand.
CTGAGTAACTTGTGGTGCTTGGGCTACTGAAACAGATGGCACTGGTTAGAGCCCAGCATTGTGGGGGATTATCCTATGCATGTCTCCCCACACAGCTTTACCAGAGCACTCTAAGGCAGGCTTGCTCTACTCCTGACTCCTGTTCTAAACAGGGACTGCCAATTCTTGCAAACAATGTCAAAGTCATGCAGGGAGGGTTGGAAGAAAGCAAGGGAATAAGTGATGGGAGGGTGGCAGGAGGCAAAGGAAGAGGGAAGGGAAGGGCAGCTGTGGTTTAGTCCTCTCTGTGAAGCCACTTAGCAAAGTTGTAGATACCACAAGATGGGAAGAAACAAAACAAACCCATCAAGAGTGGACTGATCAAAAAGCTGGGAGATCTGGGTTCTACTGGTACTCTGCGACTCACTCTCTGGGCCTCATCTACCCAACCTGTGGAATGGTGATAATACTACTAACGCAGCTTTGTAAAGTGACTTAAGATAAAGGGGTTGCAAGTGCACAGAAGATTTATCAAGAAAATCTCCAACAGGCCTCAGGGGGAAAAGACCTGGGGTGAAATCTTGGTTCCATTGATGTGAATGGCAAAACTCCCATTGACTTCAACAGAGCCGGCATTTCATATTTTTGGTGGGGAGTTGCAGGGAAGCCCTGCAGATGATTCTGTATGTAATATGGAAAAGGGGAGCAAGGAGAGGGAGAAGCAGAAGAGATGTTAAGAAATAAGTTTGATTCAAGAGTCCCTGAGTCTCAGGAAGTGCTGGCTTCAGCTGAGCTGCTTCAACATGAGATATGTATCAACAATATAGGCAAGCAGGTTGGCTAGTAATACATCACTTGTGTGAGTGAGTGGCCATGCTCATCACATCCTCAAGCACAGTCTCTTTCCACGTGGTAAAGAGACATCTACACTAAGGACTAAAAGCCGACACTCAAAGCTTCACTTGTTAAAATGTTGGGGATGCAAGGGTAGCATACTAAAATATTATCAGACACCAGACCCTTTTGTTTGTGATACAGTTTAAACTAATTTTAATCCCAGTTATCATGGAGAGCAAATATTATTTAAATTTTAAAGAGCACCCATGTACATTACTGGAAACATACCTGTGGAAGCACTGTTAATAATTCAATAATGGGGACCGAAAGGCCTTTTGCATTCACATAGTTAGTGTTCCCATTTGATTTTTGAAATTGATTACCTGCACCATAATAACTGGCCCTCCATTCTGATAGAGATAAGGCTTCATTTTGGGTAACAAGACACCCATCCACCTTTCTACAGCTGCCAAGTAATCTGGAATATACAAAGAGAAAGTTGTGGGCAGACCACAGTTTACCTACTTTAAAACAAAAACAAACTACAAATGAGATATTTTTGTAACCAATACCCTAAATACAAAGGGTATGCACAATGTGAACAAGATCAACAAATAATGAACAGATGACATTCTGTACTTGCTCATAACTTCAGCCTCTCAGTACGTAGGGAATACCCGAATCATTCCAATATAGTACAGTCTAAAAACAACAGGAGTACTTGTGGCACCTTGGACTAATACATTTATTTGAGTATAAGCTTTTGTGGGCTACAGCTGTTATACAGACAAAACTCACAGGATCTTTTCAGGGGGCAAGACAAAGATGCCACATTTATTATGATAACAATTTGATTTATGACCAATAACTAATATTTTAATCCTTATACACACACACATTATACCTAATACTTATATACACACACATTCACAGGCCTGGTCTACACTACGCGTTTAAAACCGGTTTTAGGAGCATTAAACCGATTTAACGCCACACCCGTCCACACTAAGAGGCCCTTTATATCGATATAAAGGGCTCTTTAAAATCGATTTCTGTACTCCTCCCTAACGAGAGTAGCAGCGCTAATATCGGAATTGCCATATCGGATTAGGGTTAGTGTGGCCGCAAATCGACGGTATTGGCCTCCGGGTGGTATCCCACAGTGCACCACTGACCGCTCTGGACAGCAATCTGAACTCGGATGCAGTGGCCAGGTAGACAGGAAAAGCCTCGCGAACTTTTGAATATTTCCTGTTTGCCCAGCGTGGAGCTCCGATCAGCATGGGTGGCGATGCAGTCCAAAATCCAAATCCAAAAAGAACTCCAGCATGGACCGTACGGATGTGATCGCTGTAAGGGCAGGCAAATCTGTTCTATCTGAGCTCCGATACAGAAGACGAAATGCCAAAGCATTTTTAAAAAATCTCCAGACAGACGCCATAGCAGGGACTCAGCGCACTGCTGCGTGATAAGCGTAACGGAAAGCCAAAGAATCAAATGGACGCTCATGGAGGGAGGGAGCGGGGACGGACTCAAGCTATCCCACAGTTCCTGCAGTCCCCGAAAAGCATTTGCATTCTTGGCTGAGCTCCAAATGCCTGTAGTGTCAAACACATTGTCCGCGGTGGTTCAGGGCATAGCTCATCAATTTACCCCACCCCCAGAAGTAAAAGGGAAAAAAATCCTCTCGACTCTTTTAAATGTCACCCTATGTCTACTGAATGTTGCTGATAGACGCGATTCTGCAGTAGCGAGCTGCTGTATCCTCCCCCCTCCCCCCTTGGTGGCTGATGGTGCAATATGGCTGATATCCATTGTCATCATCAGCCTTGTGGCAGAGGGTGCAGTGCAGAAGGACTGCGCTCCCATCCTCATCATCAGCCTTGTGGCAGATTGTATAGTACAGAAGGACTGGTATCTGTCCTCATCATCAGCCCATAAGTAGACGGTCTGGTAACCGTCTTCATCATAGCAACAGGGGGCTGAGCTCCATCAGCCCCCGCCCTTCACGTGTAAAGAAAAGATTCTGTACTGCCTGGACTATCATAGCAGGATGCTGGGCTCCTGTCCCCCACACTGCTTAATGTCCTGTCTGAACTATCATAGCAGCTGGAGGCTGCCTTCTTCCCCTTATTTTATCTCACTAACAAGTCACTGTTTCTTATTCCTGCATTCTTTATTACTTCATCACACAAGTGGGAGGACACTGCAACGGTAGCCCAGGAAGGCTGGGGGAGGAGGGAATCAACAGGTGGAGTTGTTGCAGAGGCACCCCCTGTGAATGGCATGCAACTCATCATTCCTGGGGGATCTGACACAGAGCGGCTGTGCAGTCTGGTTCTCTGATACACTGGATCTCTAGTACACTTGCCCCATATTCTAGGCAGCACTGATTCTATTTTTTGATACCATAAAGGAGGGATTGACTCAGGGAGTCATTCCCAATTTTGGCTTTTGCGCCCCTGGCCGATCTCAGCCAGGGGCACCTATGACAGTAGCAGAGGGTACAGCACAGAAGGACTGGTAACTGTCATCATTGCCAGTTTACAATGGCAAGGTAGACGGTACAGAATGGCTGGTAACCATCTCTGCTATCATGCAAAAGCAAGTGAATGCTGCTGTGTAGCGCTGCTGAATCGCCTCTGTCAGCGGCATCTAGTACACATACGGTGACAGTGACAAATGGCAAAACAGGCTGCACGGTTGCCATGCTATGGCGTCTGCCAGGGAAATCCAGGGAAAAAGGGCACGAAATGATTGTCTGCCGTTGCTTTCCCGGAGGAAGGAGTGACTGGCGACATTTACCCAGAACCACCCGCGGCAATGTTTTTTGCCCCATCAGGCACTGGGATCTCAACCCGGAATTCCAAGGGGCGGGGGAGATTCCGGGAACTATGGGATAGCTGCGAAATAGCTACCCACAGTGCAACGCTCCAGAAATCGATGCTAGCCTCGGACTGCGGACGCACACCACCGAATTAATGTGCTTAGTGTGGCCGCGCGCACTCGATTTTATACAATCTGTTTTACAAAACTGGTTTGTGTAAATTCAGAATAGTCCCGTAGTGTAGACGTACCCACACACACACACATACCCATCAGATGTTCTGCAGCTGCTGCATAGTTACCAGTCCTGGACATAGCTTGAGTTCGTGGCTTGATTTTGCAGCCTGGGTTCGTAGCTTGTGGCGGCTAACTGGCCAGGAAAGCCAGGTACAAGGACGAGCTGGGTCTCTGTTGGGCATGCACTGATGCCCTTCCATGTTGGCAGAAGAATGTTACCCTCCAAAGTCTTCCATCTCACCCATCCTTTTTGTAGGCTTTAGTTTGAATCCAGAGTCTATAGGTCTTGCTGTGTCACGCTGCCTCTGGGTTTGGTGATTGATTACCTGTCAATTGCAGGCGTGACTTTCAGCCTTGGACCTGGTTTTGATCTTCCTTCTATTGTACCTTTTCTTTTTAGGGTGGACTCTTCTTACTTTGTTAGGGATCTTGTCTGCATCTTCAGCCCGTGGTGTTTGAACTCTATTTCATCAGGAAGGCTGGGGCTGGAGATTGATTCCATCATCCATCCATACCTCAGTCACACATCTAAACTAAACTAATAAGATTACAGCAGAGTTTTCAAAAATGAAGGTTGGAGGAAGCTTTTACAAAATGGAGTGAGCGTTTTAAAATGGGGTTTGAATTACAATATGGCAAACAGTGAACAGAAGTTACAATATAGACAAGTATAGTGGATGGCAAACAGTAAACAGAAGTTACAATGTAGGCAAGTGTAATAAATGATGAACAAAAGTTACAATACTGAAACAGTGCAAGTCTCAGTGATTTAAGCAGGAATTGGACAGATAGTGAAACTTACAAAGGCAGCTGACTGAACAGCTATGGCTCTTAAGCTTTTTATTGTCAATTAGCCAGTTATTGGGGTCACTGGTTTTATGAATGAATGTTGTTTCATTCATAAAACTTTACTTATGAAGTTATATTAATAAAGTGAACAATTAAAAACAAATTCATTCATCAGTTCTACACAGCCCACTTCATCGGATGCATGTAGTAGAAAATACAGTAGGAAGAGATATATATACACACACACAGAACATGAAACAATGGGTGTTACCATACACACTATAAGGAGAGTGATCAGTTAAGGTGAGTTATTATCAGCAAGAGAGAAAAAGAACTGTTTGTAGTGGTAATGAAAATGGCCCATTTCCAGCAATTGACAATGAGATATAAGGAACTGTGGGGGGTGGGGGGGGGAATAAACATGGGGAAATAGTTTTACTTTGTGTAGTGGCCCATCCACTCCCAGTCTTTATTCAAGCCTAGTTTGATGGTGTCCAGTTTGCAAATTAATCCCAATTCAACAGTCTCTCCCTGAAGTTCTTTTTCTCTCCTGCTGATAATAGCTCACCTTAACTGATCACTCTCGTTAGAGTGTGTATGGTAACACCCATTGTTTCATGTTCTCTGTGTATATATATATATATATCTTCCTACTGTATTTTCCACAACATGCATCCGATGAAGTGGGCTGTAGCCCACGAAAGCTTATGCTTAAATAAATTTTTTAGTCTCTAAGGTGCCACAAATACTCCTGTTCTTTTTGCGGATACAGACTAACACGGCTGCTACTCTGAAGCCAGTCTAAAAACAGGTGGTAATGTCCCCACAAAACAGAAAAATATCCAGTTACCTTCAAGAACATTATCCTTTACAATTTAAGGGTCCAGCACTGCAAATCCTTACACAAGTAGTCTTGCTCTTTTCCTCCCTGTTACCACCTTATTCTTTCCATACATTTATGCACAGTGCAAAAGTATTCAGCGAGTATGAAAACCTTATTCAGAGAGCATTCACATTTGTTATTCCCAAACTTTTAGTAGAAACAGTAACACAATACCATATCTGAAAATACTGCCTGACCCTAGAGTTTGGCCACCAAGTCTGCTTGCCATTGAAACATTTTTATAAATCTTTTTGAGCTCCTTACCTAAATCAGAAGATCGGAGAACAATAGATTCTCTCTCTAATAACCATGCTGGAAGACCCCCCTGTGAAGGGAAAGGAAACCATTTCAATGACCATTTGCAGGAATTACAAGGATAAGTTTAACTAGCTATCCCATAACTATATAGATATTACCAAGTAAGTACTAGTCATTGGGGACCTACATAGGGTGACCAGACAGCAAGTGTGAACAATCAGGACAGGGGTGGGGGGTAAGAAAAAGACCCAAAAATCAGGACTGTCCCTATAAAATAGGGACATCTGGTCACCCTAGACCAGGGGTCCCCAACGCAGTGCCTGCGGGCACCATGGCACCTGCCAGGGCGTCTAAGTGCGCCTGCGTACTGGCCAGTGGACGAACATCCGCTGAAGTGCCAGCGGCAGCGTCTAGATGCTGCTGCTTGTCGGTGGCATTTTAGAGGTGACACCTATTGACGCTGCCACTTGTCAGCGGCATTTCGGCAGATGCTTGTCCGCCGCCACCGCCAGGCAAAAAAGGTTGGGGACCACTGCCCTAGACCTATAGTACCCAAGATCGTATTAAAAAATGATCACGATTTAAGGACCAATGCGCTTGAGGCTATAGGAAGTCACTTAAGCAGAACTTGAACCCACAACTTTTAGTGTTCTAGATGAAGAATCCTGCCTTGAGCCATATGTTCAGTGGTAGGGAATCCCTCACACCCCCTCCCCCCCCCAAAAAAGGGAGGACACATATTAGACAGAGATCAGATGTTAATTCTGCCTAGAAATTAGGAAGTTTAAATACAAATTTACCATGTCCCATTCTGCGCAGATATAAGGTCCAGCTCTTAGTATTACCAACAAGCCAATCTCATTAGCTAGCTGCAGGAAATATTCTATATCTCTGTCACCAGAGAAGTTATACACTTTTGGTTTGAATTCATGATAGTTCCATGGCACGTACCTGTGAAGAAAACACCATCCATAAGAAGTGACTTAGACTAGAATGAAAAAGGAACGCCAAATAATGACTTAATCTAATGCCAAGGAAACAAACTATTTGCACCTCAACTTTACAATTCTGTAAAGATGTATTTACTTCCAGACTAATGAGGAGGGAGGGATAGCTCAGTGGCTTGAGCATTGGCCTGCTAAACCACTGAGCTCTATCCTTGAGGGGGCCATTTAGGGATTTGGGGATTGGCCCTGCTTTGAGCAGGGGGTTGGACACTAGATGCTCTCCTGAGGTCCCTTCCAACCCTAATAATCTATGATTCTATGAAATACAAGAATGAACTTAGGACCTAGCTCCTGTAAGGCACTTCTAGAAACTGAAGCTGCTAAGGTTAGCACCAGGTATGATCAGGAACTTAGAAGGGAAACAGATGTCTCTATTTTTTCATGTAGTCAGTATTTTTTGCACATACTCTTCCTTTCTAACAGCATCAATGTCATAAAACATATTAAAAGCAAAAATAATTCATTGTGCATCCTCATCTAGCTTTAAAACTCTGAAAAGTCATTGTGAAAGAGAAGTGGTGGGTAGTCAAGCAGAAAGCCTCTCACACAGCACTTCTAGGATTTTTTTGATTTTTTTTACATTAAAAGAGTTTTTATGTTTTGTAAAAAAAAGCCAAGAGAACAATGCAGTGCCAGTAATATATTTTGTCGATAGAGGAAAAACAAGAACCGGTACATGCGTGGATTACATAAATGTATGTATTTAAAGGTTATACACTACTTACAAAATATCAGAAAGTCTCAGATTTGTAACACAAGGGAGGAATCTGCCCAATTTTCTGTGCAGCCAAGATGAATCCTTTCAGCTTTGCAAAGTAATTTTAATTGCCTTCCCAACCTATCTTTAATGTTTCCAATATCCTTATTACTTGGCTCTTCTATAGCCAAGGATTTGAATATGAATGGAAGCACGTTCAATGTCAGTTTTGTTTTCTTGCCTGGATTTGAAAGGCTAACGAGGCGCAAGCTGACTGCTTCCATTAAAGACAGGATCATTAAAGCTGACAATTAAAATAAATAAATAAAAATCTACACCCTTACTTTTAAAACACATTCATCGTCCCACACGTTAAAGCCACTGAAAGAACACCTATACCACCATCACTATTGTGATGAATCAGTGTTTTTTTCATCGTTTACCAGGTCACTACTACTGCTGAAAAGGGTTCGTTTGCTTTCTACATTAAAACACTTTGCCGTTGCTTAGACTATATTCTTTATGAAGTGGAGAACAGCAGCACATCCCAGGTTGCTGAACCGGCCACATAGTATCTGTTCTGTGTTCTCTCTTCCAGTTGCCTACATAGTGGGGGAATCACTTTAAAAACCAACAGAGCAACATTAAAGCTCTTAAAAGGATACAAGGGTTTTTACAAAACTCCTGGAATTGTTTTATTTTAAGAACTAATATCTACATTTAAAGAAAAAAAAAAAGTACTGAAACTTCAAGTACCTAGACACAGCTGTTTCTTGGAGAATGAGTTTCCAAAAGGTATAACTGTATCTGCCACCAGCTAACAAAATTAAAAAAACAAACAAACAGACAGACTATGATGTTCAAACATCCTTCATATAAATTCAGAGCAGCCAACAGTATCCATTGATTCTTCAAAGAAGCCTTTTGGCTACTAATTTCTCCTGTGTTGTAAATATCTGGCTCCATCTAGTGGTTAGTTACTTAACTGCATCTTCCGAAAAATCACCTGTAGTCTCAGCCAGGGATTTTCAAACTCCTGTTTTTTATAGTGCAAACAACACTGTAAGAGAGATTGTCTTATGTGCCAATATTTCTCCAATGCATGAATACACATGCTATCTTCTCTCCAATTCATGATCATCTAACAACCCTTTGACAACTACACCAACAGTTTACCCAGAAAGGCAATGTCAGGAAAGTATTTATTTTTAGCTGTCTGTGAATACAGCTGTAAAGAAGGATAATGGGCATGTGGGGCTAGGCAGCTCTCTGTGGCGCACCAGTGATCACACTACAGAGTCTGAAATAGAAATTTAAGTTAATATCAATTAAGCTGGACCTTTTTAAACCTTTGACTATGGTGTTACCAATCTATACTTCAACTCTACCCACCATTCCACCCCTTCACATTTTGAAATATCACCAGGATTATAGCATCCAACTTTAATCAGTTATTTTGGAAGCATTTCTGAAGTTTTATCATGGAGATTTAAAACCTTAACTACAGGACCAATCTACCTGCAGAACCAGGTGCTCTCTTATGTCCTGTTGTCAATGTTTACAGGTTGGAGGCGCACTAGTGGCCTACTAAACCCTCTCTCTTCTCTGAGGGTTTGGCTACACTTGCAGCTGTACAGCGCTGGGAGTTAAAGCTGTCTTCGTACAGCTGTGTAGGGAAAGCACTGGAGTGTGGCCACACTGACAGCTACCAGCGCTGCAGTGTGGCCACATTTGCAGCGGTGTTGAAAGTGGTGAACGCTGGGATAGCTGCCCATAATGCAAGTGGCTGCAACGTGCTTTTCAAAAAGGGGGGTGGGGGAGACAGAGAGAGTGGATTTTGGGAGCTGACACTGTCAGCTCCCTGCCTTGCAAGTTCTGACCTCTTCCCCCATCCCTCTCTCATTCACTAAATGCAAATAGCCCTGTTTGTTTTTTTCCTCACAGACCAGATAAGCAGCTGTTCTGAAATGGACACCACCACCACCCCCCCTCCCGCCATGCTGTTTCTCTCCTCAAGCAAACACTAGCTGTGGACGTTCCAAAAGAATCCCCCTGCCTGCCTCTGCTCGAGCAAACAGGAGCTGTGTTTGTTTTTTAGATAAGCAGCTCCGGGAGCCCCAAGTTCACAACAAAACAAACAGAGGCATCACAACACAACGAAGTGTTATCTTTACTTAAAAGCATTATGGAAAGGTTCCGGAGGTCAGTTACAGCATAGTAAGATTAATCACTGTTTACACTGGCACTCTAGCGTTGCAGCACCAGCGCTGTTCTCTTTATTCCTCTCGTGGAGTACATGCAGCACTGTAGCCAGGGAGATACAGCGCTGTATGTGCCTTGCCAGTGTGGACGGGGAGTGAGTTACAGTGCTGTAAAGCCACCACCAACGCTGTAACTCTCAAGTGTAGCCAAGCCCTGAGAGCCTCAGACAGCAGCCAGCTAATCTACATAGTCACGGTCAGGATGGAGAGCAAGGATTGGCTGGCCATTTCTGAAGGGAGGCAGAAAGGAATGAGAGGAAGTGAAGGTCTGCTTGACTTTCACTGAAAGGGATTCATGAGGAACCACACAGCACAAGGATCCAGAGTCTTCTTCCCTGGTGAGCTATATTAGGAGTTGTTCTGTAACGAGGACCAGCCAAGTCCCCCTGCCTAAAGCTAAAGAAGCATATCTAGCACCTATTGTAATTTATGGGATCAATGTCAAATTGCAATTGCAATCTCCATGGAATACTGAAGTTCCAAGAGTCAAGCTGCATGGAAGCTCTGCTGGGTGTGCAAGGAGTTCCTTGAGGCACAGCTACTTCCCTCAGAATTTGAGCTTCCATAAAAATAATTCTCCACAGTCTATATTGTTAACTAAATCAGTAAAGTACTTAATGGTAAAACTAGAACTAAGCACTAATTTTCACAGAGGGACAGTTTGTAAAATCCGTTTGAAGTTTACTCATCTTACCAAGTTTTATTAGTGGAGAAAAAAAGAAATCCACTCAATCTTCCTCCCCACCCTCCCGTTAACTAAAAACCCACACATGCCACATCCAAGTTTTCTTTGGCAGTGTGAAAAGTTACCACTAAGTCCCATTAATCAAAAGCTGCTTGCCTGGCTACCTGCAAAGTTTCTGATTGATTTTATATATAAACACACATGCACACACGCGCGCACACACCAGCAATAGAGTTCCTGGGATTTACTGCAGACATCCTCCAACCTGAAAGCCAGCAGCCCCACCCACCTGAAGCTAGTCCAGGGAAAGCATATGGAAAAGAACAGTAATGGTAGTGAAGAAAATTATGTGACCGCTTACACACCGACTCCATGGGTGCTTCAGGGCTCAAGCACCCACTGGAAAAAAATAGGGTATGCTCAGCACCTGCAGAGCTGGATTAATATTTTGTGGGCTGCAGTGCCCGGACCATGGCCCCGCCAACCTCTTTTTCTGCTCGGCCTCTTCCCACCAAGGCCCCGCCCCTGCCTGCCTCTTCACCTTGAGGCCCCGCCCACTGCTTGCACGGGGGAGGGGAGAGGAGTGAGTAGAGAGGAGCACCCACTGGCAAAAAACAAAAGTCAGCACCTATGCATTACCCCACATCCCACTGTAAATGTGTTCCTGCGGCACAGGTAAGAGAAGTACTTTATGGTGGTACCTGTCAGTCATCCCTGAACTAATAGCAACCACTACATACTCAGGGAATACCTCTGCAGCCCTACTTCCCTTTCTTTGCAAGAGCACATGCCTCATAGAGCCACCAATGGACACTAGCACTCCAAGCATCCTGTGTAGCCTTTTGCAAAGTGAGGGAAAAGGGCGGGATGGGAGCCACAAAACAAGAAAGCAGTAAAAAAAAAACAACATGCAGAGAAATTTAAAAAAGATGAGTAGGGAAAAACGAATAGGGAAGGAAGAGAAAATAGCAGGATAAAAATGCAATAATTATGCCAAGACACAGCAGGAGCAGAGGCATGAAGTAGCCACCCATCTGCCAGTCCATCACACAAAGGAAGATCCATCAGAAAAACCAATGACCTATTGTACAGAATAATAGAGAGAAGATAAAGGATCTCAAAGGAACAGGAAAGAGAAAGCATTTTAAATAGCAGGAAAGGAACAAAAAGGATTAAAAGAAAGAAACAGAGCAGAAAAGTGAGAGAGAATCAGAGGGGAACATATAAGAAACTCGAGATCATGAGCCATAGAGGCAGTGCATACTACTACACCTAGGTTGGTAGTCAAGGTTAGGAAACAGAGGAAAAGAAGAGCAAATCAGACCAACTGTTGACACTGTATAGATTCATTTAACAATTTGGGATTATTGTTATTGCAATTTATAACCAAATTTAAAAGCAACTATTCGTACACCTTGAAGCAACATCTCCAGGAGCCACCCAGCAAATGATCTACTAATCCCTCTTTTTTCGTATGACCGGAGTCATTGGCTACTGGCTTAGATTAATAAAAGAGCAGCAGTTCAACAGCTCTAGAAGCACAAGCATGTTTTTGTAACTCACCAAATAAAGATGGACTCAACCCCCAAGGAGACAGTCTGGAACCATCAAACAAATCTCCTCTTTTCTCAACCACTCACCCACACTCACTCATCCATCCCCCTTACAGAGCTCCTTAGAAAATGGACAAGCTGTATGGTGTCAAAAAACTATTGGACTCAGATGGGAGGGGCTAAGTTCCAAACATGCAGGCACTCCCCACTGAGCAAACCATGCCTGCTCATGAACATATCCGTGGGCTGTCTGCTAGTGTGTCATAATTTATCTCAACTGCCAAGTTGTAATACAAGGAGAGAAGCAGTTTAATATACAGGATCCAAATCATAAAAAGCTTTGTAGATTAGAAGATTAGGTGTAGCAAGTAGAGCGTTATATAATTTGTTTCAGTTTGAAGTGGAGCATTTGTAAGCTCAGCTACATATTTGCAGCGCTCCTGGATTCTCTAGGGTGTTGTCAGCTATAATTTAAAAGAAGTTGCCTTGTACATTTAGCTTGCCTACCTCTCCCTCGTTGTTCTGGTCTAAGACTGCTCCCAAAAGTCAACAGTTACTTACGTTTGAATAGCATCAAGCCCCGCCATCTTCATCTTCAACAGACGGTCTTTCCAATAGTACCGGGGCACACGGGAGTAATGAATGCTGCCCGAGATGTAGCGGAACGGTTTCCCATCCTTGAGGAAGTAGTTCTTGTCATAATCGATTTCAAAACTCCTCTGCGATGCAGTCTGTGTATCAAGAAGATTACCAGGCATGAACTTCAACCTCCATGAAAAGGACAACAATTTTCTGTTAAAACATCCTGCTAATTGAACTCTTCAGTACACTAGGTCTCTGGGATGTTCCGAAGCACAACCTGCAGTGATATTATATTGACAATGCAAGGTCTCGTCCACCCCACCCTTGCTTAAAAAAATAAAAATAAAAATAAAAATCCACCTTCACCTAGTAGGCCCCGCCTGTTGGGGCGCATGTGCTGCAGAGATCAGGAATGGGCAATCCTGGGTCTCCATTTTTGGGGGGCATTTTTGGACTGCTTGCCTCATTTGGTGCAATTTGATCCACTCCAAAAAGGCAAGATGTTGAGGAACCACAGCACACATGTAGGCCAAGCAGTGATGGCAATATTTAATGCTGCACTGAAGTGGTTTGGTTCTCCACTGCCTTTCACCTTGGATAGTCTTTCGTCTGCATCAAACAGATGTAAAGCATCATCACTCTGTGCTGGTAGCATCACTTTGCACAGGTCTACCGGACTGCACAAGGTACAGGACAGTGAGAATCAGGAACAAGGAACCTGAACTGATTCAGAGACTTCTAAAGACTCGTTCAACACATCAAGTCACTGATCAATTCATTCACACTTTGGAAAGCGAATTAATTGCAATGACCCTTCTCCTGCTAAATTTCACATTGAAAACTAAAAGGCGCAACCAGCCCTGAGTTCTGACACAGACATGTGACAAACTCCATGTGCAAGAGTATGTTATCTGAAGGGTTTAAGAGCTTAGTTTCTAATAAGTGGGGAGCTGTTCAGTTGCCCATGCTCTTAAATTTCCATTAGTCTCTATATTAAACAATTTAATCAATTTTCAGGAGAGGTGAAGGAAGGAGAATTGTTCAGACATATGGCCAAAAAAAGACAGCAAACTTCTGCCAAATAAGGTATATTATCTACGAAGTTAAAAAGACAAAGCAAGGTATACTGCAACCAAACCCCTACATTATAATTTAAGACAATTACCAATAAACTTCCACGAGCACTCCATGTAATACTGGGTTCTTCTGTAGCCCCTTTCAACTGAGGATCTCAAAGCAATTTACAAGCAGTGAGCTTAGCCTCATCACACCCTTGTATGATTAATCTCTCCATCTAGCAGATGGAAAAACTAGAGCAGAGAGTTAAGGGCCAGATTATGATATTTTAACTCCTCAAGAGCTTATAGGTTCACTCCTCAAGGGCTTCCATTGACTTTAGTGAGGTGCTACCCAGCATCAGTAAGGGTACTAGAATCTGACCTTAAGTGACTTGGCAAAGATTGATTACACAGGAAGTCATGGGCAGAGCCAGGAACAGAATCCAGATTGTTCTACAATCCTACTTCTCTGCTTTTAAAGAGACACCACACTTTAAATTTTGTAATTTTGGAGCACGGAAAAATCAATTAAAAGTATTTTTAAAACTATCAACCCCTTCACTTTGCCTCCCCACAGTGTCTGAAACCCTGCAGCGCTGGGAACCTGAAAGAGAAACTGACTGCACACACAAAAATGACACTGACTTTATTTTCATTCTCTAAGCAGAGAGAAGAGAGTAACAAACTGACCAATTAATTGGACTTTTATAACTTTCACTTTTAATAATCTAAGCTGTTAGCACCAAGATACAGATATTTGTTTACAATATATTACTTTTGAGTTAAACTGTACACTTTAACCACTAGACAGATGCTTTCCTGTTCCCACGTACACCTATTTCCTTGTTTCAACCAGATTTCTTGCATGCGGGTATTGTTTCTAGGTCATTCACCTTCAAGCATGACCTTTCCACATTGCCCTCCCTCCCCCTCACACACACCTTCATGTAGCATCAGGTGGTAGGTCAGAAGTCAAAACACAAAACGGACAAATAAGCAGCACCCTTGTCCAGTTGAAACAGACCTTTTAAATTGAGTGAATTTAATGCAGCTGAAAGGCAATGGCCTACTTTAATTCTGGAAGGGTGGGCCTAAGTTAACATAGGACAAAACGCTCACACCCTCAACTGAGGGAGGGACCCCAGGAAATAGATTCAGTGGAAAAACAAATGGTAAATCAGGAAAGCTGGGGAACGAGAATCAAAACAAGGATACTGGATGGGGGGCACCAAGTAACGAACCCTGAACACTACTAACTGCTCTGCAAAGGAGTCAGTAGAATTCTGCCCAGATGTGAGACACAATTAAGGAACAGAAATAGGCCCCACAGCAACAGAAAACCTCCCCACTGAGCGTCCACCTCCCAAACAGATGGATGGCCATCCCAGCCAATGCCAGCAGAAGGTGAATGAGGGGGTCCCATCACTTTGTGTGGCTACAGACAAGGAATCCATGGAAGAAAAGATGGCGGGAAGTGCAGCCAGCACCTCAGCAGGAGGTTTTGCAGGAGGCAGAACCAGGGTCTGGTGCAGATAGGCACGTGCTAAGGTTGTCCCCGCACTGCAAAACAGGGCAGTTGCCCCAGAGGACTTCACAAAAACAGTGTCAACACCATTGCTTGACATCTGTGGGAACTAAAACATTTGGTGTGGATATTTAGAATCATAGATTATTAGGGTTGGAAGGGACCTCAGGAGATCATCTAGTCCAACCCCCTGCTCAAAGCAGGACCAATCCCCAAATGGCCCCCTCAACGATTGAACTCTCAACCCTGGGTTTAGCAGGCCAATGCTCAAAAAACAATTTTCAAAACATAACTTTAATAGAAATGTTTACATATTATACATATTTTAAATTCCAGTGAAAACAGAGTCTCCGATGTGGATTTAAACACTGGGGCAGGTGCTGTATGTGTACAATGCCTGGCACAATGGAGCAGTGATCAGGGCCTCTCTGCACTACTGCCATACAAATAACTATTAACTTAGTACAGCTAACACGGTATCTTGACAGATTTGTACGCTCTCAAAGGCATCTGATGGATTCTTAACTTCTGCAGGCTTCTCAAGTTCCTGCCATCTTCTCCCTGTTAGCATTTGGCTCTAGAGTTCCTCAACAAGCAAACTCTCTCCAATCAAGAGCAGTACCAATTTCTTTTTACCTATAGTTTGTGTTTTAAAATTCTCTACTGCAGCTCTCAGGAAATGAGGGCCCATACTACCTAAATAAAAAATGCCTTAAGTGTATCTTGAGAGAAGATTTTAGCCAGAATAGAAGGAAATAAGAAGGAAAAGGGAGTTGGGGGGTAGGAGGAGGGAAGAGAGACAGCATCAAATGAAATCTAGTGCTCTGGGGGAGGGGAAGAACAGGAATGAGTCAAATAAGAACACTCAATGGGCAGGAGAAACCTGGAAACAGAGCTGCTGAGACACTATGGTGATGGCAGCACTAGAGAAAGAAACCCAGGAACAGTTCTGGGATCCCATTATTGGGGGTGCAAGCAGTTCCTTTGGGACCCATGCATGTCACTATTTAAAAAACAACCAACCTTCCAGCGGTCCACGAGCTAGACAGTGGGTGGGATAATAATGAACAGCTAATTAAATGTGTATTTGCAATGCAACATGACAGCAAAAGGAGCCAATGGGATTTTAGGCTGTCTACACAAACAGCATGTCACAGACCAAAAAGGTAACAGTCAACATGGCTCTGGTATGACAGCGCCTGGAGTATGTTCAGTGCTGGGCACAATATTACTAGAAAGAAAAAAGGGCCTAGCCACCCTTAAAGTTAATGTGGATTAAGGTAGGGTGTGAATTTACAGTGCAATAGCTCTTCCTAAATCACTCCAGAAAAAGTGCCCACAAATGGAATTAAGAGCGCTTCATTCTCATTTCGTTTAACCCACTTTCAAAGTTCATGCTGTAGATGAGCTGAAGTGCAACAGAGTAACAAAGACAAAGTGGAAGGAGCTCAGAAGAGCAAGAACTCTCAGAATGCTAGAGGGAAAGATTGAGAGGCAAACACACACAGTTCAAGAGTACCACTTAGGGAGAGGGAAATGTGAGAAGAGTGCAAAATCCAAGGGTGGGGGAGGTATTTGGTGAGGTGCAGTTAGGATAAAAGGGTGCAAATAAGGAAAAGCTAAAATGAACTTGAGGAAAGACATCCTGGCAGCACTTCAGAACAGGCCATGTCTACACTACAAACCGTGGTTGATTAAAGTTAAAGTTTGTATATCGCTGGCACAGGTGCACACTTTGCTGCTTGTGTTGGTGCTGTGCGTACTCACCAGGAGTGCTTGTGTTGATGTAGAGCATGGTGCACTGGGGATAGGTATTTCAGTGTGACACACACTGCCATTGAGTGCAATGCCTTTTGGGAAATTTTCACAATATGTTCTGGGATAGAAATGACTCTCTCAGGGATCTCTGAGAGCTAGGGAGTCAAATTTCCAGCATGCACAATTCCATAATACCATCCACATGCCATAATTTTCAGCTTTTTTTTTTTTTTTTTTTAACTCCCACAAATCCCCATGGCACTTGTTGGCATCTGCCATCTCTGAGAGAAGCATGGAGCCTGCAGAGCTCTGCACTATTTTCATGAAGGCTGCAAATACAGGACAAATACCTCTCCGCAAGAGGTACCGCAACAACCACAGACATGAGGATGGCTTTGAGGACAGCTTGCTGAGGGACAGATTAAAAGACAATTGAAGCTTGTTGGTGGCACTCACAGAGCAGCTTAAGAGGGTGGAGTGCCACTTCTGGGCCCGAGAAACAAACACTGATTGGTGGGATTGCACTGTAATTTAAATCTGGGATGGCTGCAGAATTCCAGGCCACATTTCTGGATCTCTGTGCCAAGCTTGCCCAGGCCCTCCAGTTTAGGGACACCGGAATGAGAGCTGGATTGACAGTGGAGAATCAAATAGTGAATGAGCTCTGAAAGCTTGCAGCCCTGGATTGCTGCAGGTCAGTGGGAAATAGTTTTTAGAGTTGGGAAGTCGGAACCATTGTCATGTAACTGTGCAGGGCCATGAATCGTGTCCTGCTATGCAGGGATTCTTGGCAAGTGCAAGACACAGACAATATATTTGCAGCAATGGGGCATCCAAACTGCAGTGTGGCCACAGACAGCACACACATCCATACTTTGGCAGCAGCCCACCTTGCCACAGAGTATATCAACAGAAAGGGCTACTTTTCTGTGGTTACACAAGGGTTGGTGGATCACCAGGAGCGCTTCACGGATATCAGTGTGGGCTGGTCAGGGAAGGGTCATGATACTCACATCTTTAAGAACACAGAACTGTTCAGAAAAATGCAAGCAGGGACTTTCTTTCCCGACCAGCAGATTACCACTGGCAATACGGAAATGCCAAGAGTGATCCTGGAGGACCCAGCCTATACCTTGATCCCCTGGCTCACGAAGCCATACGCAGGCCACCTGGACAGCACCAAGGTAAGATTCAACTACCAGCTCAACAGTTCAATGTGCTTTTGGTAGATTGAAGGGATGCTGGCTGTGTTTACTCACTAGATCGGATCTCAGTGAGAAAAACATCCCAATGGTTATCACTGGCTGTTGTTTCTGGTATAACAGCTGTGAGACAAAGGGGGATAAGCTGCTGCTAGGGTGGAGGACGGACACGGAGCAGCTGACCGAGTTTGAAAAGCCAGATTCAAGGGTCATTACAAGAGCTCAACATGGCACTATGAAGTGAGGGAGGCTTTGAAAGAGCCCTTTAGCAGCCAGCCACAGTAGTGGTCTGTGATGTAGTGTTCTCTGGGCCTGGAACTTCAGGTGCTGCTCAGAACGCTGTAGTGCTTGCTATATATTCATAAATATGACTGGGTGTTTTCCTGAAACTATGAATACTATGGTGCTTGCTGTACATTTACAAGGACTGTTTGCTTTGAATACCGCTATGCATTCTACAGTATTTGTTGTGAACTAATAAAGATCATTTGATTCTCCAAAAACATTAAGTGGGGAAAAAACAGTATAAAAAAAAGTAATGTACAAAACCCGCCACAAGCAATGCAATACTAATGTGTAACATAACGAGGCGAAAATAAATGTTTACTTCCTTTCTAATTTTATGTCCATTTGAATGCACAAATGTAGTCCATTGTGGAAACACACATACCAGTTGTGGTCCTCACAGGTCAGTGTATGCAAAGCTATGATTTTCTTTGCTGCCCCACCTCCCTCCTTCCCTGCGTGGAATGATAGAGGCAACGATCTGCCCCGTGATGCCACGTGGTATGTTGTGGGGTGTAGGAACAGTGACCATGAAGTTCTCCAAATAGTGCAAAGGATGGAGAATCCAAGATTTTGGGACCTGTAGGACAACCAGCAGCATTTGAATCTGCTGCCTGAGAAGACCCATTATGTCCTAGCACATTTCCCACTCCTTATCCTGCTTGGACTCCTGGGCCTTTTCCTGTCCTCTGTCTTTCTCCATGTTGTTGGTCGTACGGGGCTCTCTGAGCCCTTTGTTCGTGGTCCGATGCAGCACTGGCTGGCAGGATCTTGTAGAATACGTCTCTCTCAGTCCTCTTCTTTCTCCTCCTCATCAGGATCAGGTGTTCTGCAGGTGTGGAGGGGGAACTCCTCAAAGCGGCCACTCTAGAAGTTGCTGATAAAAAACAGACAGATGTACCGTTCGATTTACAGACACAAGGGAAAGGGAAAGATGAGTTTTGAAACTCCTTTCCCTTATTCCCATAAACATTTTTAAAAGACATGCTTATTGGCCCTTCTCCTTTGGAGCAACTCTGCACAGCACCACTCTCCAATCCCAGCCATGGTGAGTATGACATGCCAGGGCAGGGGATGTTCCGTTGTATGAAGCTATATAATTTTGGTCCCTATTCCATAAGTAGTATAGGGCACTGAGCACTGGCACTATTTTCCACAGGCAGTGGTGCTGTAAGCTGATGTCTCACTCTGGAAGGTATCAAAGGCACAGGCAGCACAGCTACTACTGGCTTCCTGAAGCAACCCAGACCCATATGTTGCTAGCCTGTTTACTGCAATGGTGCCAGCCAAAGGCATCACGGACTGGCACGGGGAAATATCCTACCGTGGAGGAAGACATAAGGCTGCCATCCCTAGCAATCATTGGGAAAGGACTGCAGGGTACCTCCATGAAAGTTTCATCAAACTTCTCTCAGGAAGATAAAAGGGACATCCCTAGGCACAAAACCAAGATGCTGCACATGTCATTACCCAGTAGGGTTAGGCTAGGGACACGTAGATAACTCTACCTATGTGTTTTGTACCGTTACTTCCTCTTGTATGAGCAAATGAAAAGTCGATACCCGTCTCTTGTTAACTTGGTGTTGGGCCAGGTTCCATCTTTAAATTTAAAGAACGTACAGAAAAATGCATGTACACACTTAACCGAGTTCCCTTCCCCTTCATCAGGCTCATCAACACTCACCTGGTGGCACTGGCTATACTGTGTCCGAATCTCACATAGGTCCTGGCTTGCTGCATGGCTGGAATCCCCTGCTGTGTCTTCCCCACACTCCTTCCTCCTCACTGTACACGCCAGGTCTGTCTGTCTTGGGCTCCTCGGAGGTATCCACAAGGGACTGCGGGGTGCTGGTGGGGTCTCTGCCAAGTATGCCATGCAGTAACTTGCAGAATCAGCAGGTCTGAGGCGCAGCACCAGATCTATTGTGGCGCTCCCTGACCTTGTGGCATCCCGTGAAGTTCCTTCACTTTCATGCGGCACAACCTCTTCTCCCCACAGGCCCAGGAGATCCAAAGCACCTGTCTACTCCAGCCTGGAGCACATCTAATACCTCTCTCTGTCTGTCTGTGCGGGGCCAGCACAGTTGGCTGGGCAGTTGCACACAAGAAGGGAGAGCTGCTAGGTGCGTTTACCAACATCTGCACTCAGGAAAAGGCATCTCAACAACATGTGAGGGGGAGGGAGGATTTTGAAAGGTGGGGGTGGCTTCTGGTCTCTGTGACCCCTAGGCAGTGGAGTTTAAAATTGTAACCAGAGTGGTCACTGTTGCAGAGAATGGGGCATTGTGGGACAGATTCTGACTGTTGGGATTGACACAGGCCATGCACTGTCTACACTCGCACTGCACTAACCTCAGTAGGACAACCATGGTTCCACACGGTTTGGGGAGAAGGTTTGACTGCGTTGATATAACAGGGCACTTACATCATAAGAACGGTCCTACTGGGTCAGACCAAAGGTCCATTTAGCCCAGTATCCTGTCTTCTGACAGTGGCCAGTGCCAGGTGCCCCAGAGGGAATGAACAGAACAGGTAATCATCAAGTGATCCATCCTCTGTCACTCATTCCCAGCTTCTAGCAAACAGAGGCTAGGGACACCATTCCTGCCTGCCCATCCTGGCTAATAGCCATTGATGGACTTATCCTCCACGAATTTATCTGGTTCGGTTTTTAACCCAGTTATGGTCTTAGCCTTCACAACATCCTCTGGCAAGGAGTTCCACAGGTTGACTGTGCATCGTGTGAAGAAATACTTCTTTTTGTGTGTTTGCTGCCTATTAATTTCATTTGGTGACCCCTAGCTCTTGTGTTACATTGGCTGGAGACAAATTGGAGTGTAGACACATGCCCAAATAACGTGGCACAAGGTAACTTATGTCAACCTAACTTTGCAGTGTAGACCAGGCTTTAGAACAGCCTCCCAAGGGAAGTAGCTGAAGCCCCATCACTTGTGGGAGATTTAAAACTAGACAGGCTAAAGTGATCCTGTATTGACCAGGAACTGGAATGGATGATCAAATAGGTCTTTTTTCCCCCTCTAACTCCTATAAATCAAAAACCCATCCATAGGATGTGAACATAATCTGGTCCAATAAGAGATATTACCTCATCTCCCTCTAAAGCAAGACTATAGACAAGGAGGCAATGAACAGCTGGATATGGAAGCTATTTAGGTCCAGATCCTGTAAACATTTAAGCACATGCTTAACCTCATTCATGTGAGCTGTTCCATAAAGGTCAAAAGAGATACTTGCATGAGTTAATACACATGCTAAAGCATTTTCAGGATCAGGGCCTTAGACAGCTGAAGGGTAAAGCAGCAGATTACCAAGTATTTTAGAACAAAAATAACTCAAAAGTCTGGAGTCTTATCCTAGGAGTTACTTTTCTATAAGCAGTCCCTCTCCTAGCTGCACTACCTCCCGACTACTGAATCTCAAGCCATCAGAGAACGCCCAAGTAAATGCCAGCTTGATGATTTTTATTTTAAATCTGAGTGGAATGATGCAACTGTTTATTTGCAATCTGCACCTCAATTCACAGAGATCCTGCCACTGTACATGAATGGAAACACAGTGTATGTTCCATGGGGAAAACATTCATAAGCAACACCACCAGTAAACAAAAGGCGTTACACATTCTGGACATGCCTCAAATGCAAGTTCAGTGCCACTGTTGGAGCAACAGTTTCAGATTAGGGCTTCGAACCTGGGCACAGTAACAGTGTTACACTATCCTGTTAATAAAATTACAAACGACAGCAAACAACTATGTTAAAAGAACATTAAGGTTCTAAAGTCAATCACGAAAAAGCTAGAAGGTGCCAGAACTAAGGTTGCTCCTTATCTATGCAACCTTAATTCAACCCTTGTGCATACACATTATGATATAGTCTTCAATTACAGGATCACAGAGTGGATAAAAATCAATTAAAAAAATAAAAATAATTTTTAAAATCGGATTTTTGATAAAATGCTTTTTAAGGAAAAAACCTCTCAAGAGAGTTTTAATTAAGATATATTATAGCTCAAAGATATCTCATCATGGAATAGGGATTATAAATTCTAATTCTATAGTATGAGACAATATATTTATGTAATGTTTAAGTTTTGTAAATGAGTTCTAATAGTTCATGGATTAGGGACCCAATCTTATGGGGTTCCACAGGCTTCGTATAGATTTAGGTTAATCTTTCTATCAACCCAATGGGACTCAGTCTAGAAGATACCATCAGAGATGCTGAGTTTTGCAGTTCTCAAAAACTGTGGATTTCTGTCTCCAGAGGTAACATGCTTGTTAACAGCAAAAATGGTTTTAATAAATAGATAAATATATAGAGAGAGGTAAGAAATAACAGACTTCAACTCTATGGTCCCTCTGCAAATTTCTGTACACAAAATCAATCCCTTACCTCTCTCTAAAAAAAGTGAAAAGTTTCAAAAAGTTCAATAACTAGAAGATTGTTGGAGGCAGAGCAGATCTGGACAAGGAGAAGTAGTCTGGAGATAAATGTGAGAAGTGAGGGACATATGCTTGTTTTGTTAAAATATTGTTTGCTGCTGAAGAAAAAATTTCTAAAATATTTAACTAAAACAACAACGTTAAGTAAAACAATTTAAATGTCTGTCTGGTGATGTTCTCCTCCTAATACAGCATGGAAAGAAAAAATCCTCCAAATATTAATGATTAACCTGTTGAATTGGAGATATTGAGAGGTGAACTGACTTCATAAATATCTGCTTCAATTACCTTTGGTAAATGAAATAACCAAACAATTAATTTTCTGATATAGCTGTAAAACTACATCTGAAAAGTTTTCAAAATAAATCACTGTTTAAAAACGTATAGTGTGTACCTTCTAAAAATGAAACCTACATCTATTTCTGAGTTGTGAAGAATATGTATTAAGATTATAACAACCAACAAGAATGCACTTTTATGTAGAAACCATGATTAAATCAAGTCTTCCTGACTGATTATTTAAATCAAATCCACCCTGCAAGATCATATACTTTGTCCTCCACAGGACTTCTGCCTCATTTAACAGTTTTTGTTTGTACTTTTCTAAGTTAAAAAAAAATGGAAAAAACACAAACACCACAAAAATTTGATCGTACAGAACCATACTGACCGCTGCGATGGGTTGCATCACAGAACCCCCTTGGGAGCTGCCAATGTGCCCAGACTACTTCTACCCCTGCCTTCCCTGCCAGCTCGGGACTCCAGCACCCTGTCTTGCTGAGCCAGACACACCTGTCTGCTCCAACACAGACCCAGGGTCTGAATTACTTGCCCCAAAGCTGCAGGTTTACCTGAAAGCAGCTCACAGAATTGTTCCTGTCTTTAACACCCAGATGCCCAACTCCCAATGAGGTCTAAACCCAAATAAATCCGTTTTACCCTGTATAAAACTTATGCCTAAGGCACATCAAGGCAGTGTCAGGCAATCTTAACTATTGGTGGCACCACCCATGCCATGTGGAATTAACTGCAGTCAAGTCTGTGTGCTTTTAATGGGGACCCGCTACTTAGGTACTTACTGATCCTATAGTCCTTACATAGGCACAGCTCCCATTTAAGTCCATGGAATTTTTCCTGCAGGATATGGCCCCTACCATATCAATAAACATGTCCATGCTTATCTGCCTCTCCTACTGTTCTGTTTAACCCTCAGAGGTGTGGTAAGAGGATGCAGCCATCTTTTTTATGACCATCATACAACATATGATCCACCAGGCAAAACATATTAGATACCCTCCTTAACAACAGACTCCCTCCTCAGCCTGTCCTGACCACCACCACTCAAATATAAAACCCAACTAAGAACCACTCATACATTCTGCTCTCCCTCACCTTGTAACCTCCCCTCCTTCTTTAATATTCCTCATCCCCATCCCTGCAATCACATAACATGACTCATCTCCCCTACCTGATAACACTGGACTCACTTTTCCCTGCCTGGATGTTCCATGTTACACACAGGTTTAATACAGTGACATTCCCTTTTCACTTGCACTCAGGAACATCAAAAAATCAAATTGAATGATCATTATAGAAGACACTTGTGAACAATTTTAACTTTTTATTAATTGCTTGGAACAGTAACAATCTTAGTGTTCAATGCATTCATTATATCAGTACTATGATTTATAAATATGCACATTGATTCTCCAATGTATATGGTTTATTTTCACAAAAAGTGATTGTAGGATTTGGGTATGGCTGCAATGGTGCTCCGAGTAGCCTTTTCAATAATTTTGCATTCTGGTAGAAAAGAAATCAAGATCAACAAAAATATTTAATTAAACCCCAAAGAAATATAGTCACAATTAAAAACAAAAATAGATGAAAAACGGTCAAAAAAGTCACAGAACAATTTAAAATCACCTGCTTATTTGTGGTAGGAGTCAATTCTCCATACTGATTTTTGTGCACATTTATGTTTTCTTGGGAAGGGCAGGAGAGGAAAAGAGATAAACTGACATTTCCCTGCTCACTGAGAAACTAACACTGAAGCAAACCACAGTGCCCCCCTCCCATGGAAGGTAACTAGCTAGACAATTAGCTGCATAACATAGCAATAATCCTCAAATAATTTAATGATTAGAAAAAAAAGTGGCCAGGAGAGAATGCTTTGCACTACCGAGTGGGAGACATGGATTTTAACTCAGGTCTTTCACTGACCCATCACTGGGGGCTATCTACACAACTCACGCTGGTCAGGTACCAGCAACACTAAGTCAGCCAGGGAAAGACCAGTCAGAGAAACATAAGGCATACACACAAAAATTGTATGGATATGTATGGAGGTCAAGTTGCGTTTTGGGATCCTCAGATGAAAGGTGCTCCATAAATACACTGCACCTTCACAAAATGCTTTGTATTATCACTGTTTTAGACACTGGGAAACTGGGGAGAAGTGGTCCAGTGGTTAGGGGGTTAGCTTAGGACTTGGATTCAATTCCCCATCTCTGCCACAAGTTTCCTCTGTCTCTGTTCCTCATCTGCTAGAACTTCTCTACTCTCACAGGGTTGATGTGAGGAAGATTGTGGGGTGTTTCAGATACCCCAATAACAGAGGTCATCTGACTTAGACAGAGGCACAGGAAGATTTAATAAAGATGTTGATTTGCCCAGAGCCAACTGTCAAGAACAAGAGGGTCCACAGTTTTGGTGGGTGGGAACATGGAGTAGAGAAACAGCTAGACAGTGATTATATGAGGAGAGAGAATCCTGTATCCGGTTAAAGAGTTAAAGGGACACTGTCAGATTAAAAAATTAATAATCCCTTAGCTATAATTACTAATAGCCTCTCAGATTAGTACACTTGGGGAAAGAGTGAAAAAAGTCTTATTTTTGCACTTCAGTCAGCTTGGACAGTAAATACAAATTAATTCCACTTCAGTTTTTGATTCTCATGCCCTAAAACAATGTGGGAGAACCAAAAAGAACCTGTTTTTATTTATATTAAAAACCAAACAATTATTAATTTAGCTATATTAAATTGCACTAAGAAACACACCAGACTGAAGTACAGATTTGAATGCTAGACAGTGCTCTTTAAAGAGATGCACAAAAAGGCGGCCATCTTTTTTTCTACACAAACAGAAGTTACAGTAGGACCTCAGAGTTATAAACACCAAAGTTATGAACTGGCCAGTCAACCACACACCTCATTTTGGAACCGGAAGTACACAAGCAGGCAGCAGCAGAGACCAAACATAAAAATAAAAAGCAAAAGCCATACGTACTGTGTTAAATGTAAACTACTAAAAAAATAAAGGGAAAGTTTAAAAAAAAGATTTGACAAGGTAAGGAAACGGTTTCTGTGCTTGTTTCATTTAAAACATGTTAAAAGCAGCATTTTTCTTCTGCATAGTATTAAAAGTTGTATTAAGTCAATGTTCAGCTGCAAAATTTTGAAAGAACAACCATAACGTTTTGTTCACAGGAACATTTCAGAGTTTGAACTCCTGAGGTTCTTCAGTACTTGCTATCTAATCTAGTTCTGGTCAAGGGAAAATATTAAATTTACAATCTAAGTACCTTTCCTTTGAGTCGCAGCTGCTTTGTTTTTAAAATTCTCTCTCCCCCCAGTTGCTGGGTTAAAAAAAAAAAAAACCCCACACAAAACAGAAAGAAGAAACTAACTATAGACAATGGAAAGAAACTAACCAACCCTACCCAAATAATACAACTGGGAAAAAAAGGTTTGCACTCCAATTCTTTCAACTGTAGATTTTAAGGCTATGTCTAGAGACCTTACAGTGCACAGTTGTACTGCTGCAGCTGTGCCATTGTAAGGTCTCCTGTGTAGCCGCTCTGTGCTGACGGGAGAGAGCTCTCCCTTCAGCTTAATTAAACCACCCCTAACAAGCAGTGGTAGCTACGTCGGCAGAAGAGCCATAGCTCTGTCCACACCAGAACTTATTGGTGAAACTTATGTTGATCGGGGTGTGTTTTTTTCTACACTCCTGGACAACAAAAGTTTTACTGACAAAAGGGCTAGCGTAGACATAGCGTAAGTGTTGCTCATACCAACAGTAAAGTACTGAACGCTCACACTGAAGTGGGAGTTTAACAATGGCCCTTTTATAATACCTTTATTAGATACTCACTGGATGACGGGTTACATTTAGGCAAAACAAGGAAGCTATTTCCACCCTTCCCCACTATAAAAGTCTCTCCAATTCTTATGATTTTGTTTTTTTATGTAGATTTTAAACGAACAGATGCATAGGGCCTAAGGTTGCCAAGCCTCCAGGATTGTCCTGGAGTCTCCGGAAATTAAAAATTAATCTTTAATTAAAGTTTATGTCATGTGAGAAAACCTCCAGGAATACATCCAACCAAAATTGGTAACCCTAGCACAGGCACCTTACTTTACTGGTCATTTTGCAGAAGCACCTACAGGCCCCAACTGAGATAAAGGCCCCCCATAAAAAATTTAAACAGAATCCTTGCTATCACCTGCAAATACCCCATTCACTTCCCATAGTAGGACGACTCGACAGACCTCAATGAAGACTTTGTAGAGTACTCTGCAAAATTTGCATCCACAGTTTCACCACACTTCTCAGTGAGTGAACTGCACATCATCATGAGTTAGGCGGCACTCCATCAGATGCCAACAAACAAGTGAAAAATGGAATATGAACTAATGACAGATTACAGATATTAAATATACACAGTAAGCACACTTGAAACCAAACACTGATCTCATGGTGATATCTTTAAAATGCAACATATCAATAGCACAAATTATAAATCAATCAGATGAGTTCATCACTTCCACTCATCTGCAATGGGTGTTTGATAAACTTACTATGTGGCAGAAGAAATAGTGCTTTCTGAACAAAAAGCAGTATCAGACTTACACGACCAAGTCCATCACTGTATTAACTTCACTGACTTCCCCAGAGTTATATCAGGGACGGACTTGGCTTGGGGACTTGTGAATCAAACTGTCAGTTCTACTGGCTGATAGAGGACACAGAATTTGTAAGTTGGCAGACCATTCAGGAAGAGCGCAGGATGATCTCCGTTATTTCAGCTCTGCTGCCCAGCCTCATTGGAATTCCATAATACATAGTCCCTGGGCTGACATATACGAAAGTGCTCTGCCCAACTTTATACAAGCCAACAAAGAAGGGATTCAGCAAATAGGCACCAGCATTCAGAGGGAATATTTGCCCACCGTGAGTGTGGCCAGAAAGGATCAAATTTATGTCTGGCCGATCTTGGAGAGCCCATTTTGCAGCCAGTGGCTGATGAGCCAGAAGTACTATTGCATGATCAGCATTGCAGTCAACGAGGGCTTTTTTTAAATCCATGCCATGCCCAGAATAGCGCAACACCTGAGCCTCAATATCATCAACCCCAGCCAGACAGAACCAATCATTGCTACTCCTTGGAGAAGAGATCTTCACATTCTCATTGTGGAGTGGATGAATGTTAAATGACTTCAGTAATTCAAACCAGCTGTTGACATCAGAAGTATAATACTCATGGTTTCCAGTGACAAAATAATTTCCCAATGGGGAATTAAGCTCACTAAGAGGTTCGACAGCAGGTCGGATGGCCATCACTTCAGAATCTGACAGATCACCTACAATCACAGTGATATCGGGTTTTAAAGCTTTGACCATCTGCACAACCATTGCAAGTTTAGTCTTCCCTACAGTGGGTCCCAGATGAATATCTGATAGCAACACCACCTTCAGGCCGTCCATGGATAAAGGCAGTTTGTGAACAGGAATCACCACTGAGGTCACTGCAGGAGGCTGAGAGGCATTCAACAACCCAAGAGCAGTCAGTGCAACTGTCACCATAACAACCAAAACAGGTTTCATGACAGTTTTACTACCCTTATTGATACCACTTGTCTTAGCACCTCTGCTGACCAAGAGTTTATAAACTTGCTCTACAGAGCCCAGAGTGAAGAGAAAAAAAAATAAGGATTATATAGGCTCCTAGACATGTGTAAGAAGCTAAGGAAAAGAAATAGGGCTCTTCTGCAACAAGAAACAGCAACGTAAAAAAGCTAGAGTGTGCCAAACCTAGAAACGTTAACACAGCTATTTTCCATGACATGAAACAATAGGAGTTAGCAGCTGAAAGCCTGTAGAATGTGGTCACTATACATCTCCAGATGTAAAGAGAACCTATGAGCATCAGCGCATTAACGAACAGTGCCATCTGTAATCTCCGCAGCCACCTCTGTGTACCAAACGCAAGTTGCTCAGCCAGTAAGGTCCGGGATATCATCATGGAGAAGAAGACAACTCCAGCAGCCACTGCAGCCTTTGCTTCAAGCGGCAATTGCTTGAAGGAGATCATCTCTACCGACTGACAGTCCCTGCACCTTCCTGTTCTATGAGAGTTTCCGGTAGGTTAGAATGTGGTTGTGAAGGGACTTCTTGGTCAACTTGGCCTGCAACCAGGAACCAGCATCAGCTTTTTGATATTAAGACATACAATCCCCCCTGCCCAGTCTAGAAACCAGAGAGAGGTATTATTTGGCACCAGGGTTGGTGGAGAGACTACTATCACTATCAAGGATAGCTATAAAAGGTTTATTAACTTAGAATAAAAATGATCTAGAACTCTGACAACCCAGTCCTGATCTCTATAATCTCCCATCCTCAAAGTTCCCATTGATAAGTTATCACAAAAACCTGTGAATGCTAAACCAGTAATAAGAATTCTCCTCACAATTTTGGGATATTGTCTCACAAATCATACAGTGATGATTGCTTTCCAATAACTAATACAATATTACCAGACCCTGCTTATTCCGTCGAAGAAGCACAGCTATAGTTAACACTTTGCACTCACTACCTAATCTGCTTCCCTGGCACAACACCATCTCCATTCCAACACCACACCATTACATAATAGTAGGTGTCAGTGGTACATAATGTTGCCGTCTCAAGAACCCAACACAAAAAAATCACTGACTCATGATGGTGACTATATTCACCCCAGAATAATGACATAGCCATCAATCATTCAGTTCCAGCCTTCATACATTCAGGATCACTGGAGCACAAACACAAAGCATGCAAACCACTTCCCACATCTCACCCTTTACTTCTGCTCTTCAGAGGAACCATAGGGGGAAAAATGAGACATGCACAAAACTCCCTTTAAGGCAGCCTGGTAAAGTTATGATGAAAATTTGCCAGCCCAGGCTGAAAAAATATACAAGCCTGCACTTCTCAAGATGATAGTTTACTCATTTTGCTGAGTGGAATTCTGAAAGCTAGTTTAAAGGAACATTATATATTTAGTGTCCCTTCCACACCTGCATATTCTAGGCCAGGATTTATGGAGACTCTGTATCAATCGGAGTTTTGGCCTGGGAACTAAAGAACCATTGAGACCTAGACCAGTGGTTCTCAAACTTTTGTACTGGTGACCCTTTCACATAGGAAGCCTCTGAATTATAAATGCTGGAGGCAAAGTGGGGTTTGGGGGTGGAGGCTGACAGCTCACGACCCCTCATGTAATAACCTCACGACCCCCTGAGGGGTCCCAACCCCCAGTTTGAGAACCCCTGACCTAGACCACCCTTGTCTATACCCTGCCTCAATAAACCCCTTTTATATGCATTCTGACAACATTCTGTCTCTCCCCTCACCTTTTATTTTTAAGCCAAGAGGCCACGATACTGATTATTTAAAGTTTAAAACCATGTTTGCTTTTTCAAGATAATTAAAAAGACCAGGTACTGTGTTACAAGCTGCTCTCAGTTTAAACCAAAACTCTCATGGAGTTACTCTGCTTTTTAATGCGTGTTAACATTCTTTAGAATATGTATACAACATTAAAACAGATGACTATTAAAATAATGCTAAGGGTTTACTTCAAACACAAAAACCCAGAGGAAATGCTGCATTGGAACTCCAACAGTACTCTTCACTCAGACCTTAAGCCTAAGTATTGCAACTCAAATAGGCCTTTAGCAAGACTGTGTAACACTGGATGCAATCTGATGCAAATCTATATAGAAAGAGCAAGCTGCATGATAAAGCACATTAAAAATGGCAGAGAAAAGACAGATACACTTCCCCGTTCTCAACCCATGCTAGTAAATTAATGTGTTCTACGTGGTACGTTGTCTGATGGTGCCAGAGCCCTGACAACTGCAGAACAGCACAAAAACAAATTCAACCAAGACAATTAAAGATCTAGAGTCATCTAATGTATAACTTGTCAAGATAGATTCTGAATAATAAAGGCTAAAATAGGCCTATCAAGAGGTGTGGGGGGGCTTTTTTTAAATGACAATTCATGTCTTTCAGGATATCCTGGATTTTCTCTCTATTGTGGATGAGAGTTCAGAAAGTAATGAGCAAAACTATGGCCTTGTCTACACTGGCAAGTTAGCTGCGCAGCAGAGCAGCTTTCTGGGGTGTAACTCCCAAGGTGTACACACTGCCAAGCCACTTTGTACACAGAAAGTCCTCAGTTGCAGCGCTGCAAAAACAAAAAACAAAAAAACCTCACCATGACAAGAATTGTAAGCCTTAAAAGCACAGAGGCTCCAGCAGTGTAAACACACGATTGCTTTGTGTGCTGTAAACAGGCCTCCAGAAGTGTTGTGGCAGCTCTGTTCACTGTTTTGAACTCTGCTGGAGACCTGCGCCCCTCCCTGCCTCAAGACTGGTTGTTTCCTGCTGCTGTCTGCTGACACACTCTCCCCCCACCTCTGTACACACACACACCCTTCAGTTGAAAAGCAACTGGCAATGCAGTAGGAGGTCCATGGAACAATGGGATCTGGAAACCTGCATCATATGACACTGTGCCTGCCCCATGAAGCATTGCAAACCCTTCCCAAGCACCCTATGGGCCAGTTGCACAGTGGAATAGCTACCACAATGCACTGCTCTCTTTGCAGTTGCAAGAGCTGCTAATGTGGATGCGTTCCACCATCACAAGGAGCACAGGGTGGACACGCAATAGCAGTTTAATTCCAGCCCATTAAGAAGAATGGTATAACTTGTTGTGCAGAAACTTGCCAGTGTAGACATACCCTAAGTGTCTCACTAAGACAGACAGCACAAAATCTGTTTGCTGTAAGAAAATTGTAAACACGGCCTCAAAAAAGGTCAGAATCAAAGCTTCATAACCATGCGGGGAGGAAAGTGGGCAGGATTCTACTAAAAAAGGTAACCATATTTAAGGATGTGTCTTCACTAGCAATGTTAAAGCGTTGCCGTGGCTGCTGTGTAACCACGGCACCCCGTGCTGTAAAAAAAGCCACCCCACGAGGGGAGTAGCTCCCAGCACTGGTGCACTGTCTACACTGCCACTTTACAGCGCTGAAACTTGCAGTGTTCATCAGAGTGTTTTTTCACACTCCAGGACAAGAAAGTTGCAGCACTGTAAAGTGGCAGTGTAGACAAGGCCTAAGTAACCTGCATCTGTCCCATCCACCAAACTAGCTGAATAAAGGAGCAGTAGGCTCCTGCAATCTCCACAGGCATCAGGCCCTTATTGGGCTTGAGGGGAGAGTTAGAGAGCCCCTTTCCACATCAGCACAGCTTGAGGAGTGGGAAGAGGCAGACACACCTGTCCTCAGAAAATACAGCTGAAAACACAGTCATGGCTGCCCCATGACTACCCTGCTCCACATGCTTTGCACCCTGTACTCAGCCCACCCGATACAAAATTGAATCCGTGCTCAGAGGACAGTGCAGACAGCATGAGTGCTTGCCGTGCATCCAACTCATGCACGCCCACCTCCTGGCAGTCAGCCCTGAGGAGGGCGTGCGGGGAAACAACTGTACCGAGGCCCCAGCTCACCCCCCCCCCTCCACGTTTGCAATATATGTAAATAAAATGAAATGGGTGGAGATGGGGCCCCAAAATTCCTCTTCAGTGAGTGCTTCACCCCCATGATCCCTGCACAGTCACTGACGCCCTTAGGGGAGCCCAGGGCCCGCAGGGATCCCTCCACCTGCCCCAGCGCAAGAGGACGCCGCGGGCTATTGCCCATTTCCGCGTGAGCCCAGCCAGGGACGGGAGCCCCGAGCAGGGCAGAGCAGCTCCCCGGGGAAACACTTACAGCGGCGCCGAGCCCCACGGGAAGCAGCGCTACCAGCCCAGCCGCTCGGAGCAGGAGGCGAAGCATGACCGGCAGGAGCTGCACCACACGCGGCCGCTGTGACTCCGCAGCACCAGCCCGAGCCGAGTCCCGTGACTCGGCGGAGTCAGCTGATAGCCTCGCCCAGCGCCCCGCAGCTGTGCAACGCCCCGGCCCCGGCGCACCGCCCAGGTTTTCCACTGGGGCCGCCCGCGCAGACGGCGTGGTGGGAACTGCAGCTGCTTATCGCAGGCAGAGGGAAGGCGGGAGCAGCCCACAGACCCACGTTTCAAACAAAGGCCTCGCTTCCTTCCCGTCCCATGACCGGTATTGCTGAAGCCCCCCTCTTCCAGGCAAGACAGAGAGCAAAAGTAAACAGAAAAAAAGAAAAGACGAATTGATTTTAAAAACTGACAGCAAATGGTACAACAGCCGGTAAACCCTGACAGTCTCCAGCCAAGGTATGAAATGAAACAGAGACACTAGGCGACAATTCCAAACTCCAGAATTTTCCTAGCCAGGCTCCCATCCCAGTATTAACCAGGCCGGATAGTGCTTTCCATCTAAGCAGCAACTGGACCACACCTTACTTAAGCCTCCTCCCCACACAATGCACCACTGCCCCTGCTCCACAACCCACACAATCTTTACTGAGATGGGACCCTCACAAACCTGCCGCACCCACCCACAACACAAAACCCCGCGAACATCCTGACCAACGCAGGCACGTGCCACCAGCCTCACACCCCTCGCTCGCGGCAGGGAGCGCCAGCGCAGACAGGCCTCGGGGCGCCCGCCGCCGCTTCGGCCACCTGCCCTCCCAGCCGCGCCTGCTGCCAACGGGGCAAGACCGCCGGCTGGGTTCCAAAAAAAAAACGAGCAAGCCCGCGCCACGGGGCCGGGTGCCCAAAGCCCAAACCCTCCGGCTCGGGCGCGGTGGGCGAGGCGGCTACGGCCTGGGAGAGCTTAGCGGAAGCAAGGCAGGACGAGGCGGCAAAAGCGTGTGCCCGAGGGAGACCTGCAGCCGGGCAGAGTCAGGGAGCGGCAAAAGCCTACAGCACCCAGTATTCCCAGGAGGTCTCCCATCCAAGTACTAACCAGGCCCGACCCTGCTTAGCTTCCGAGATCAGACGAGATCGGGCGTGTTCAGGGTGGTATGGCCGTAGACGCTGTTGCCTGCCGCTTTGACTGCCTTTAAACCAGCCCGCTGACGAGCCCTGCTTCTTCACTGCTATCCACTTCCAGTCCTGGCCCCTCCGGCACAGCCCCGCCCCGCCCCGCCCCAACCAACACAGCCACGCGCCACCAGCCTCACACCCCTCCCTCGCCACACCAACGCTCCCGCCCCGACCCACCATCCGCAGACCCCCGACCCTGGCCCGCACACACCACGCCTAACACTCCTCCCCACCCCTCACGAATACACCCCTCTCCCCCGCCCGCCACGCACTCTCTCCTGAACGCGGGACCCTCACGAACCCGCCGCACCCACCCACGACACAAAACCCACCCACCACCACCCCAGGCGCGCGGCGCGCGCAACGCAACGCCCAGGACCCGCTGCCCGCGCACACCCGCTGCCGCCGCCTTTGCTCACAGCTCCTGGCGCCGCCGCAGCTCACGCCTCCTGGGACGCCCTCCCGCACTTGGCCTGCCTTTTGCTCGCTCCGGGAAACCGGGACGCGCGCCCGGAGGCCTCGCCGCGTCCTGCCCGTCTCCCGCGGCGCACGGCCCCGGGGGAGGCACGCTCGGACACCGACACCCATAGGCGGTGAGTTATATGGGCCCGTGGTGCCTGTGCTCCACCAATATTCAGGAACACAGACCCAGCTCCACCGATGTTTGTGCTTATATTTTCAGAGCCATCCCGTCCATAGGATGGACCAGGGCAACCAACCTGGGCCCCACGCTTTGGGGGGACACAAAGTCCAGGGCAGCCTGGAGGGTTAGTGGGGGGCCTAGCACTGGCAGCAGCAAGCGACTCGGCCCCAGCCCACCCCTCTCCACCCACCCCTGCTCTGCCCCATACTCCCCCCCCCCCCGCACCTCTTTCCAGCTTCCGTCCCCTCCCCCGAACTACACCCAGAGCTGGTAGGGCGGAGTGGAGAGGGGTAGGTTGGGGCCAGGTCACTTGCTGCTGCTGGTGCCAGTCCCCCCACTAATTCCCCAGGCTGTCCTGGACCCTGCATCCCCGAGGCACAGGGGCCCCCCAAAGCAGTTGCCCCCGTCTGTACTATGTATGGGACGACTTTGCTTGGATCCATTCTAGGCACCATCAAAAATTATACAAACCTGGCACCCATGCCGACACCGCCACCGCCACGGCCTCCTCCTCAGGGGGATCAGCCCAGAGGAGACCAGCACCCAACTTCCCCCGAAGCGGCTGGCAGGGAGCGCCAGCGCAGACAGGCCTCGGGGCGCCCGCCGCCGCTTCGGCCACCTGCCCTCCCAGCCGCGCCTGCTGCCAACGGGGCAAGACCGCCGGCTGGGTTCCAAAAAAAAAACGAGCAAGCCCGCGCCACGGGGCCGGGTGCCCAAAGCCCAAACCCTCCGGCTCGGGCGCGGTGGGCGAGGCGGCTACGGCCTGGGAGAGCTTAGCGGAAGCAAGGCAGGACGAGGCGGCAAAAGCTTGTGCCCGAGGGAGAGCTGCAGCCGGGCAGCGTCAGGGAGCGGCAAAAGCCTACAGCACCCAGTATTCCCAGGAGGTCTCCCATCCAAGTACTAACCAGGCCCGACCCTGCTTAGCTTCCGAGA
Organism: Mauremys reevesii; assembly: GCF_016161935.1. Classification (NCBI taxonomy): domain Eukaryota; kingdom Metazoa; phylum Chordata; order Testudines; family Geoemydidae; genus Mauremys; species Mauremys reevesii. The sequence continues at coordinate 83,812,589 of NC_052624.1, forward strand.
TCAGACGAGATCGGGCGTGTTCAGGGTGGTATGGCCGTAGACGCTGTTGCCTGCCGCTTTGACTGCCTTTAAACCAGCCCGCTGACGAGCCCTGCTTCTTCACTGCTATCCACTTCCAGTCCTGGCCCCTCCGGCACAGCCCCCCCCCCCCCCCCCCCCAACCAACACAGCCACGCGCCACCAGCCTCACACCTCCTCCTCGCCACACCAACGCTCCCGCCCCGACCCACCATCCGCAGACCCCCGACCCTGGCCCGCACACACCACGCCTAACACTCCTCCCCACCCCTCACGAATACACCCCTCTCCCCCGCCCGCCACGCACTCTCTCCTGAACGCGGGACCCTCACGAACCCGCCGCACCCACCCACGACACAAAACCCCACGCACCACCACCCCCAGGCGCGCCGCGGCGCAACGCAACGCAACGCCCAGGACCCCGCTGCCCCGCGCACACCCGCTGCCGCTCGCCCTTTGCTCACAGCTCCTGGCGCTCGCCGCACCTCACGCCTCCCTGGGGACGCCCTCCCGCACTTGGCCTGCCTTTTGCTCGCTCCGGGAAACCCGGGACGCGCCGCCCGGAGGCCTCGCCCGCGTCCTGCCCCGTCTCCCGCTTCGCAAGGCCCCGGGGGAGGCACGATGGGACACCGACACCCATAGGCGGTGAGTTATATGGGCCCGTGGTGCCTGTGCTCCACCAATATTCAGGAACACAGACCCAGCTCCACCGATGTTTGTGCTTATATTTTCAGAGCCATCCCGTCCATAGGATGGACCAGGGCAACCAACCTGGGCCCCACGCTTTGGGGGGACACAAAGTCCAGGGCAGCCTGGAGGGTTAGTGGGGGGCCTAGCACTGGCAGCAGCAAGCGACTCGGCCCCAGCCCACCCCTCTCCACCCACCCCTGCTCTGCCCCATACTCCCCCCCCCCGCACCTCTTTCCAGCTTCCGTCCCCTCCCCCGAACTACACCCAGAGCTGGTAGGGCGGAGTGGAGGGGGGTAGGTTGGGGCCAGGTCACTTGCTGCTGCTGGTGCCAGTCCCCCCACTACTTCCCCACTCTTTCCTGGACACTGGAGACCCGAGGCACAGGGGCCCCCCAAAGCAGTTGCCCCCGTCTGTACTATGTATGGGACGACTTTGCTTGGATCCATTCTAGGCACCATCAAAAATTATACAAACCTGGCACCCATGCCGACACCGCCACCGCCACGGCCTCCTCCTCAGGGGGATCAGCCCAGAGGAGACCAGCACCCAACTTCCCCCGAAGCGGCTGGCAGGGAGCGCCAGCGCAGACAGGCCTCGGGCGCCGCCGCGCCGGCCACCTGCCCTCCCAGCGCGCCTGCTGCCAGGCGGGGCAAGACCGCCGGCTGGGTTCCAAAAAGCAGGCAAGCCCGCGCCCGCGGGGCGGGTGCCCAAAGCCCAAACCCTCCGGCTCGGCGCGGTGGGCGGCGGCTACGGCCTGGGAGAGCTTAGCGGAAGCAAGGCAGGACGAGGCGGCAAGCGTGTGCCCGAGGAGACCTGCAGCGGGCAGCGTCAGGAGCGGCAAAAGCCTACAGCACCCAGTATTCCCAGGAGGTCTCCCATCCAAGTACTAACCAGGCCCGACCCTGCTTAGCTTCCGAGATCAGACGAGATCGGGCGTGTTCAGGGTGGTATGGCCGTAGACGCTGTTGCCTGCCGCTTTGACTGCCTTTAAACCAGCCCGCTGACGAGCCCTGCTTCTTCACTGCTATCCACTTCCAGTCCTGGCCCCTCCGGCACAGCCCCGCCCCGCCCCAACCAACACAGCCACGCGCCACCAGCCTCACACCCCTCCTCGCCACACCAACGCTCCGCCCGACCCACCATCCGCAGACCCCGACCCTGGCCGCACACACCACGCCTAACACTCCTCCCCCCCCCTCACGAATACACCCCTCTCCCCGCCCGCCACGCACTCTCTCCTGAGCGGGACCCTCACGAACCCGCCGCACCCACCCACGACACAAAACCCCACGCACCACCACCCCAGGCGCGCCGCGGCGCAGCATAACGCCCAGGACCCGCTGCCCGCGCACACCCGCTGCCGCTCGCCCTTTGCTCACAGCTCCTGGCGCTCGCCGCACCTCACGCCTCCTGGGGCGCCCTCCGCACTTGGCCTGCCTTTTGCTCGCTCCGGGAAACCGGGGCGCCGCCGGAGGCCTCGCCCGCGTCCTGCCCGTCTCCGCCCGCAAGGCCCGGGAGGCACGATGGGACACCGACACCCATAGGCGGTGAGTTATATGGGCCCGTGGTGCCTGTGCTCCCCCAATATTCAGGAACACAGACCAGCTCCACCGATGTTTGTGCCTATATTTTCAGAGCCATCCCGTCCATAGGATGGACCAGGGCAACCAACCTGGGCCCCACGCTTTGGGGACACAAAGTCAGGGCAGCCTGGAGGGTTAGTGGGGGGCCTAGCACTGGCAGCAGCAAGCGACTCGGCCCCAGCCCACCCCTCTCCACCCACCCCTGCTCTGCCCCATACTCCCCCACCCCCGCACCTCTTTCCAGCTTCCGTCCCCTCCCCCGAACTACACCCAGAGCTGGTAGGGGCGGGTGGAGGGGTAGGTTGGGGCCAGGTCACTTGCTGCTGCTGGTGCCAGTCCCCACTAATTCCCAGGCTGTCCTGGACCCTGCATCCCGAGGCACAGGGCCCCCAAAGCAGTTGCCCCGTCTGTACTATGTATGGGACGACTTTGCTTGGATCCATTCTAGGCACCATCAAAATTATACAAACCTGGCACCCATGCCGACACCGCCACCGCCACGGCCTCCTCCTCAGGATCAGCCCAGAGGAGACCAGCACCCAACTTCCCCCGAAGCGGCTGGCAGGGAGCGCCAGCGCAGACAGGCCTCGGGCGCCCGCCGCGCCGGCCACCTGCCCTCCCAGCGCGCCTGCTGCCAGCGGGGCAAGACCGCCGGCTGGGTTCCAAAAAAGCGAGCAAGCCCGGCGCCACGGGGCGGGTGCCCAAAGCCCAAACCCTCCGGCTCGGGCGCGGTGGGCGGCGGCTACGGCCTGGGAGAGCTTAGCGGAAGCAAGGCAGGACGAGGCGGCAAGCGTGTGCCGAGGAGACCTGCAGCCGGGCAGCGGCGGCAAAGCCTACAGCACCCAGTATTCCCAGGAGGTCTCCCATCCAAGTACTAACCAGGCCCGACCCTGCTTAGCTTCCGAGATCAGACGAGATCGGGCGTGTCCAGGGTGGTATGGCCGTAGATGCTGTTGCCTGCCGCTTTGACTGCCTTTAAACCAGCCCGCTGACGAGCCCTGCTTCTTCACTGCTATCCACTTCCAGTCCTGGCCCCTCCGGCACAGGCCCGCCCCCCCCCCCCCAACCAACACAGCCACGCGCCACCAGCCTCACACCCCTCCCTCGCCACACCAACGCTCCCGCCCCGACCCACCATCCGCAGACCCCCGACCCTGGCCCGCACACACCACGCCTAACACTCCTCCCCACCCCTCACGAATACACCCCTCTCCCCCGCCCGCCACGCACGCTCTCCAGAACGCGGGACCCACACGAACCCCCCCCCCCCCCCCCCCCCACCAAAACCCCCCCCCCACCCCCCGGCGCGCCCGCGCAGCGCGCATAACGCCCAGGACCCCGCTGCCCCGCGCACACCCGCTGCCGCTCGCCCTTTGCTCACAGCTCCTGGCGCTCGCCGCACCTCACGCCTCCCTGGGGACGCCCTCCCGCACTTGGCCTGCCTTTTGCTCGCTCCGGGAAACCCGGGACGCGCCGCCCGGAGGCCTCGCCCGCGTCCTGCCCCGTCTCCCGCTTCGCAAGGCCCCGGGGGAGGCACGATGGGACACCGACACCCATAGGCGGTGAGTTATATGGGCCCGTGGTGCCTGTGCTCCACCAATATTCAGGAACACAGACCCAGCTCCACCGATGTTTGTGCTTATATTTTCAGAGCCATCCCGTCCATAGGATGGACCAGGGCAACCAACCTGGGCCCCACGCTTTGGGGGGACACAAAGTCCAGGGCAGCCTGGAGGGTTAGTGGGGGGCCTAGCACTGGCAGCAGCAAGCGACTCGGCCCCAGCCCACCCCTCTCCACCCACCCCTGCTCTGCCCCATACTCCCCCCCCCCCCCGCACCTCTTTCCAGCTTCCGTCCCCTCCCCCGAACTACACCCAGAGCTGGTAGGGCGGAGTGGAGGGGGGTAGGTTGGGGCCAGGTCACTTGCTGCTGCTGGTGCCAGTCCCCCCACTAATTCCCCAGGCGGTCCTGGACCCTGCATCCCCGAGGCACAGGGGCCCCCCAAAGCAGTTGCCCCCGTCTGTACTATGTATGGGACGACTTTGCTTGGATCCAGTCTAGGCACCATCAAAATTATACAAACCTGGCACCCATGCCGACACCGCCACCGCCACGGCCTCCTCCTCAGGATCAGCCCAGAGAGACCAGCACCAACTTCCCGAGCGGCTGGCAGGGGCGCCAGCGCAGACAGGCCTCGGGCGCCCGCCGCCGCTTGGCCACCTGCCCTCCCAGCGCGCCTGCTGCTGCGGGCAAGACCGCCGGCTGGGTTCCAAAAAAGCGAGCAAGCCCGCCACGGGCCGGGTGCCCAAAGCCCAAACCCTCCGGCTCGGGCGCGGTGGGCGGCGGCTACGGCCTGGGAGAGCTTAGCGGAAGCAAGGCAGGACGAGGCGGCAAAGCGTGTGCCCGAGGAGACCTGCAGCCGGGCAGCGTCAGGGGCGGCAAAGCCTACAGCACCCAGTATTCCCAGGAGGTCTCCCATCCAAGTACTAACCAGGCCCGACCCTGCTTAGCTTCCGAGATCAGACGAGATCAGGCGTGTTCAGGGTGGTATGGCCGTAGACGCTGTTGCCTGCCGCTTTGACTGCCTTTAAACCAGCCCGCTGACAGGCCCTGCTTCTTCACTGCTATCCACTTCCAGTCCTGGCCCCTCCGGCACAGCCCCGCCCGCCCGCCCCAACCAACACAGCCACGCGCCACCAGCCTCACACCTCCCTCGCCACACCAACGCTCCGCCCGACCCACCATCCGCAGACCCCGACCCTGGCCCGCACACACCACGCTAACACTCCTCCCCACCCCTCACGAATACACCCCTCTCCCCGCCCGCCACGCACTCTCCTGAGCGGGACCCTCACGAACCCGCCGCACCCACCACGACACAAAACCCACGCACCACCACCCCAGGCGCGCCCGGCAGCGCAACGCAACGCCCAGGACCCGCTGCCCGCGCACACCGCTGCCGCTCGCCCTTTGCTCACAGCTCCTGGCGCTCGCCGCACCTCACGCCTCCCTGGGGACGCCCTCCCGCACTTGGCCTGCCTTTTGCTCGCTCCGGGAAACCCGGGACGCGCCGCCCGGAGGCCTCGCCCGCGTCCTGCCCCGTCTCCCGCTTCGCAAGGCCCCGGGGGAGGCACGATGGGACACCGACACCCATAGGCGGTGAGTTATATGGGCCCGTGGTGCCTGTGCTCCACCAATATTCAGGAACACAGACCCAGCTCCACCGATGTTTGTGCCTATATTTTCAGAGCCATCCCGTCCATAGGATGGACCAGGGCAACCAACCTGGGCCCCACGCTTTGGGGGGACACAAAGTCCAGGGCAGCCTGGAGGGTTAGTGGGGGGCCTAGCACTGGCAGCAGCAAGCGACTCGGCCCCAGCCCACCCCTCTCCACCCACCCCTGCTCTGCCCCATACTCCCCCCCCCCCGCACCTCTTTCCAGCTTCCGTCCCCTCCCCCGAACTACACCCAGAGCTGGTAGGGGCGGGTGGAGGGTAGGTTGAGACCAGGTCACTGCTGCTGCTGGTGCCAGTCCCCACTAATTCCCCAGGCTGTCCTGGACCCTGCATCCCGAGGCACAGGGGCCCCCAAAGCAGTTGCCCCGTCTGTACTATGTATGGGACGACTTTGCTTGGATCCATTCTAGGCACCATCAAAATTATACAAACCTGGCACCCATGCCGACACCGCCACCGCCACGGCCTCCTCCTCAGGGGGATCAGTCCAGAGGAGACCAGCACCCAACTTCCCCCGAAGCGGCTGGCAGGGAGCGCCAGCGCAGACAGGCCTCGGGGCGCCCGCCGCCGCTTCGGCCACCTGCCCTCCCAGCGCGCCTGCTGCCAGCGGGGCAAGACCGCCGGCTGGGTTCCAAAAAGCGAGCAAGCCCGCGCCACGGGGCGGGTGCCCAAAGCCCAAACCCTCCGGCTCGGGCGCGGTGGGCGGCGGCTACGGCCTGGGAGAGCTTAGCGGAAGCAAGGCAGGACGAGGCGGCAAAGCGTGTGCCCGAGGAGACCTGCAGCCGGGCAGCGTCAGGGGCGGCAAAAGCCTACAGCACCCAGTATTCCCAGGAGGTCTCCCATCCAAGTACTAACCAGGCCCGACCCTGCTTAGCTTCCGAGATCAGACGAGATCGGGCGTGTTCAGGGTGGTATGGCCGTAGACGCTGTTGCCTGCCGCTTTGACTGCCTTTAAACCAGCCCGCTGACAGGCCCTGCTTCTTCACTGCTATCCACTTCCAGTCCTGGCCCCTCCGGCACAGCCCCCGCCCGCCCCAACCAACACAGCCACGCGCCACCAGCCTCACACCCCTCCCTCGCCACACCAACGCTCCCGCCCCCACCCACCAACCGCAGACCCCGACCCTGGCCCGCACACCACGCCTAACACTCCTCCCCACCCCTCACGAATACACCCCTCTCCCCGCCCGCCACGCACTCTCTCCTGAGCGGGACCCTCACGAACCCGCCGCACCCACCCACGACACAAAACCCCGCACCACCACCCCCAGGCGCGCGCGCAACGCAGCTGCGCCCAGGACCCGCTGCCCGCGCACACCGCTGCCGCTCGCCCTTTGCTCACAGCTCCTGGCGCTCGCCGCACCTCACGCCTCCTGGGGCGCCCTCCGCGCCAGCCTGCCTTTTGCTCGCTCCGGGAAACCGGGGCGCGCCGCCGGAGGCCTCGCCCGCGTCCTGCCCGTCTCCCGCCGCCAAGGCCCGGGAGGCACGATGGGACACCGACACCCATAGGCGGTGAGTTATATGGGCCCGTGGTGCCTGTGCTCCACCAATATTCAGGAACACAGACCCAGCTCCACGATGTTTGTGCTTATATTTTCAGAGCCATCCCGTCCATAGGATGGACCAGGGCAACCAACCTGGGCCCCACGCTTTGGGGACACAAAGTCAGGGCAGCCTGGAGGGTTAGTGGGGGCCTAGCACTGGCAGCAGCAAGCGACTCGGCCCCAGCCCACCCCTCTCCACCCACCCCTGCTCTGCCCCATACTCCCCGCACCTCTTTCCAGCTTCCGTCCCTCCCGAACTACACCCAGAGCTGGTAGGGCGGGTGGAGGGTAGGTTGGGGCCAGGTCACTTGCTGCTGCTGGTGCCAGTCCCCACTAATTCCCCAGGCTGTCCTGGACCCTGCATCCCCGAGGCACAGGGCCCCCCCAAAGCAGTTGCCCCCGTCTGTACTATGTATGGGACGACTTTGCTTGGATCCATTCTAGGCACCTTCAAAATTTATACAAACCTGGCACCCATGACGACACCGCCACCGCCACGGCCTCCTCCTCAGGATCAGTCCAGAGACCAGCACCCAACTTCCCCGAGCGGCTGGCAGGGCGCCAGCGCAGACAGGCCTCGGGCGCCGCGCCGGCCACCTGCCCTCCCAGCCGCGCCTGCTGCCAGCGGGCAAGACCGCCGGCTGGGTTCCAAAAAAGCAGGCAAGCCAGCGCCACGGGCGGGTGCCCAAAGCCCAAACCCTCCGGCTCGGGCGCGGTGGCGGCGGCTACGGCCTGGGAGAGCTTAGCGGAAGCAAGGCAGGACGAGCGGCAAGCGTGTGCCCGAGGAGACCTGCAGCCGGGCAGCGTCAGGGAGCGGCAAAAGCCTACAGCACCCAGTATTCCCAGGAGGTCTCCCATCCAAGTACTAACCAGGCCCGACCCTGCTTAGCTTCCGAGATCAGACGAGATCGGGCGTGTTCAGGGTGGTATGGCCGTAGACGCTGTTGCCTGCCGCTTTGACTGCCTTTAAACCAGCCCGCTGACAGGCCCTGCTTCTTCACTGCTATCCACTTCCAGTCCTGGCCCCTCCGGCACAGCCCCGCCCGCCCGCCCCAACCAACACAGCCACGCGCCACCAGCCTCACACCCTCCTCGCCACACCAACGCTCCGCCCCGACCCACCATCCGCAGACCCCGACCCTGGCCCGCACACCACGCCTAACACTCCTCCCCACCCCGCACCAATACACCCCTCTCCCCGCCCGCCACGCACTCTCTCCTGAGCGCGGGACCCTCACGAACCGCCGCACCCACCCACGACACAAAACCCCACGCACCACCACCCCAGGCGCGCGTGGCGCATAGCATAACGCCCAGGACCCGCTGCCCGCGCCCACCAGCTGCCGCTCGCCCCTTGCTCCCAGCTCCTGGCGCTAGCCGCACCTCACGCCTCCCTGGTGACGCCCTCCCGCACTTGGCCTGCCTTTTGCTCGCTCCGGGAAACCGGGGCGCGCCGCCGGAGGCCTCGCCAGCGTCCTGCCCGTCTCCGCCGCGCAAGGCCCGGGAGGCACGATGGGACACCGACACCCATAGGCGGTGAGTTATATGGGCCCGTGGTGCCTGTGCTCCACCAATATTCAGGAACACAGACCCAGCTCCACCGATGTTTGTGCTTATATTTTCAGAGCCATCCGTCCATAGGATGGACCAGGGCAACCAACCTGGGCCCCACGCTTTGGGGGACACAAAGTCAGGGCAGCCTGGAGGGTTAGTGGGGGCCTAGCACTGGCAGCAGCAAGCGACTCGGCCCCAGCCCACCCTCTCCACCCACCCCTGCTCTGCCCCATACTCCCCCCGCACCTCTTTCCAGCTTCCGTCCCTCCCGAACTACACCCAGAGCTGGTAGGGGCGGGTGGAGGGAGTAGGTTGACCAGGTCACTTGCTGCTGCGGGTGCCAGTCCCCCCACTAATTCCCCAGGCTGTCCTGGACCCTGCATCCCCGAGGCACAGGGGCCCCCCAAAGCAGTTGCCCCCGTCTGTACTATGTATGGGACGACTTTGCTTGGATCCATTCTAGGCACCATCAAAAATTATACAAACCTGGCACCCATGCCGACACCGCCACCGCCACGGCCTCCTCCTCAGGGGGATCAGTCCAGAGGAGACCAGCACCCAACTTCCCCCGAAGCGGCTGGCAGGGAGCGCCAGCGCAGACAGGCCTCGGGGCGCCCGCCGCCGCTTCGGCCACCTGCCCTCCCAGCCGCGCCTGCTGCCACCGGGGCAAGACCGCGGCTGGGTTCCAAAAAGCGAGCAAGCCCGGCGCCACGGGGCCGGGTGCCCAAAGCCCAAACCCTCCCGCACGGGCGCGGTCGGCGCGGCGGCTCCGGCCTGCGAGAGCTTAGCGGAAGCATGGCAGGTCGAGGCGGCAAACTGGTGTGCAGGATCGAGACCTGCAGCCGGGCAGCGTCAGGGAGCGGCAAAAGCCTACAGCACCCAGTATTCCCAGGAGGTCTCCCATCCAAGTACTAACCAGGCCCGACCCTGCTTAGCTTCCGAGATCAGACGAGATCGGGCGTGTTCAGGGTGGTATGGCCGTAGACGCTGGTGCCTGCCGCTTTGACTGCCTTTAAACCAGCCCGCTGACAGGCCCTGCTTCTTCACTGCTATCCACTTCCAGTCCTGGCCCCTCCGGCACAGCCCCGCCCCGCCCGCCCCAACCAACACAGCCACGCGCCACCAGCCTCACACCCCTCCTCGCCACACCAACGCTCCCGCCCGACCCACCATCCGCAGACCCCGACCCTGGCCGCACACACCACGCCTAACACTCCTCCCCACCCCTCACGAATACACCCCTCTCCCCGCCCGCCACGCACTCTCTCCTGAGCGGGACCCTCACGAACCCGCCGCACCCACCACGACACAAAACCCCACGCACCACCACCCCAGGCGCGCGGCTGCGCAGCATAACGCCCAGCACCCCGCGGCCCCGCGCACCCCCGCGGCCGCTCGCCCTTTGCTCACAGCTCCTGGCGCTCGCCGCACCTCACGCCTCCCTGGGGACGCCCTCCCGCCAGCCTGCCTTTTGCTCGCTCCGGGAAACCGGGGCGCGCCGCCCGGAGGCCTCGCCCGCGTCCTGCCCGTCTCCCGCCCGCAAGGCCCGGGAGGCGATGGGACACCGACACCCATAGGCGGTGAGTTATATGGGCCCGTGGTGCCTGTGCTCCACCAATATTCAGGAACACAGACCCAGCTCCACCGATGTTTGTGCTTATATTTTCAGAGCCATCCGTCCATAGGATGGACCAGGGCAACCAACCTGGGCCCACGCTTTGGGGACACAAAGTCCAGGGCAGCCTGGAGGGTTAGTGGGGGGCCTAGCACTGGCAGCAGCAAGCGACTCGGCCCCAGCCCACCCCTCTCCACCCACCCCTGCTCTGCCCCATACTCCCCGCACCTCTTTCCAGCTTCCGTCCCTCCCGAACTACACCCAGAGCTGGTAGGGGCGGGTGGAGGGGTAGGTTGAGACCAGGTCACTTGCTGCTGCTGGTGCCAGTCCCCCACTAATTCCCCAGGCTGTCCTGGACCCTGCATCCCGAGGCACAGGGCCCCCAAGCAGTTGCCCCCGGCTGTACTATGTATGGGACGACTTGGCTTGGATCCATTCTAGGCACCATCAAAATTATACAAACCTGGCACCCATGGCGACACCGCCACCGCCACGGCCTCCTCCTCAGGGGGAACAGACCAGAGGAGACAATCACCCAACTTACCCCGAAGCGGCTGGCAGGGAGCGCCAGCGCAGACAGGCCTCGGGGCGCCCGCCGCCGCTTGACCACCTGCCCTCCCAGCCGCGCCTGCCAGCGAGGCAAGACCGCCGGCTGGGTTCCAAAAAGCGAGCAAGCCCGCGCACGGGCGGGTGCCCAAAGCCCAAACCCTCCGGCTCGGGCGCGGTGGCGGCGGCTACGGCCTGGGAGAGCTTAGCGGAAGCAAGGCAGGACGAGGCGGCAAGCGTGTGCCGAGGAGACCTGCAGCCGGGCAGCGTCAGGGGCGGCAAAAGCCTACAGCACCCAGTATTCCCAGGAGGTCTCCCATCCAAGTACTAACCAGGCCCGACCCTGCTTAGCTTCCGAGATCAGACGAGATCGGGCGTGTTCAGGGTGGTATGGCCGTAGACGCTGTTGCCTGCCGCTTTGACTGCCTTTAAACCAGCCCGCTGACGAGCCCTGCTTCTTCACTGCTATCCACTTCCAGTCCTGGCCCCTCCGGCACAGCCCCGCCCGCCCGCCCCAACCAACACAGCCACGCGCCACCAGCCTCACACCCCTCCCTCGCCACACCAACGCTCCCGCCCCGACCCACCATCCGCAGACCCCCGACCCTGGCCCGCACACACCACGCCTAACACTCCTCCCCACCCCTCACGAATACACCCCTCTCCCCCGCCCGCCACGCACTCTCCTGAGCGGGACCCTCACGAACCCGCCGCACCCACCACGACACAAAACCCCGCACCACCACCCCAGGCGCGCGCAGCGCCTGCGCAACGCCCAGGACCCGCTGCCCGCGCACACCGCTGCCGCTCGCCCTTTGCTCACAGCTCCTGGCGCTCGCCGCACCTCACGCCTCCCTGGGGCGCCCTCCGCGCCAGCCTGCCTTTTGCTCGCTCCGGGAAACCGGGGCGCGCCGCCGGAGGCCTCGCCCGCGTCCTGCCCCGTCTCCCGCTTCGCAAGGCCCCGGGGGAGGCACGATGGGACACCGACACCCATAGGCGGTGAGTTATATGGGCCCGTGGTGCCTGTGCTCCACCAATATTCAGGAACACAGACCCAGCTCCACCGATGTTTGTGCCTATATTTTCAGAGCCATCACGTCCCGAGGATGGACCAGGGCAACCAACCTGGGCCCCACGCTCTGGGGGGACACAACGTCCCGGGCCGCCTGGAGGGATAGGGGGGGGCCGAGCACTGGCAGCAGCAAGCGACTCGGCCCCAGCCCACCCCTCTCCACCCACCCCGGCTCTGCCCCATACTCCCCCGCACCTCTTTCCAGCTTCCGTCCCTCCCGAACTACACCCAGAGCTGGTAGGGCGGGTGGAGGGGAGTAGGTTGAGGCCAGGTCACTGCTGCTGCTGGTGCCAGTCCCCACTAATTCCCCAGGCTGTCCTGGACCCTGCATCCCGAGGCACAGGGGCCCCAAAGCAGTTGCCCCGTCTGTACTATGTATGGGACGACTTTGCTTGGATCCATTCTAGGCACCATCAAAATTATACAAACCTGGCACCCATGCCGACACCGCCACCGCCACGGCCTCCTCCTCAGGATCAGTCCAGAGAGACCAGCACCCAACTTCCCCGAGCGGCTGGCAGGGCGCCAGCGCAGACAGGCCTCGGGCGCCCGCGCCGCCGGCCACCTGCCCTCCCAGCCGCCTGCTGCCAGCGGGGCAAGACCGCGGCTGGGTTCCAAAAAGCGAGCAAGCCCGCGCCACGGGCGGGTGCCCAAAGCCCAAACCCTCCGGCTCGGGCGCGGTGGGCGGCGGCTCTGACCTGGGAGAGCTTAGCGGAAGCAAGGCAGGACGAGGCGGCAAAGCGTGTGCCGAGGAGACCTGCAGCCGGGCAGCGTCAGGGGCGGCAAAGCCTACAGCACCCAGTATTCCCAGGAGGTCTCCCATCCAAGTACTAACCAGGCCCGACCCTGCTAGCTTCCGAGATCAGACGAGATCGGGCGTGTTCAGGGTGGTATGGCCGTAGACGCTGTTGCCTGCCGCTTTGACTGCCTTTAAACCAGCCCGCTGACAGGCCCTGCTTCTTCACTGCTATCCACTTCCAGTCCTGGCCCCTCCGGCACAGCCCGCCCCCGCCCCAACCAACACAGCCACGCGCCACCAGCCTCACACCCCTCCTCGCCACACCAACGCTCCGCCCCGACCCACCATCCGCAGACCCCGACCCTGGCCCGCACACACCACGCCTAACACTCCTCCCCACCCCTCACGAATACACCTCTCCCCGCCCGCCACGCACTCTCTCCTGAGCGGGACCCTCACGAACCGCCGCACCCACCACGACACAAAACCCACGCACCACCACCCCCAGGCGCGCGGCGCGCAGCATAGCAACGCCCAGGACCCGCTGCCCGCGCACCCGCTGCCGCTCGCCCTTTGCTCACAGCTCCTGGCGCTCGCCGCACCTCACGCCTCCTGGGGCGCCCTCCGCGCCAGCCTGCCTTTTGCTCGCTCCGGGAAACCGGGGCGCGCCGCCGGAGGCCTCGCCAGCGTCCTGCCCGTCTCCGCCGCAAGGCCCCGGGGGAGGCACGATGGGACACCGACACCCATAGGCGGTGAGTTATATGGGCCCGTGGTGCCTGTGCTCCACCAATATTCAGGAACACAGACCCAGCTCCACCGATGTTTGTGCTTATATTTTCAGAGCCATCCCGTCCATAGGATGGACCAGGGCAACCAACCTGGGCCCCACGCTTTGGGGGACACAAAGTCCAGGGCAGCCTGGAGGGTTAGTGGGGGCCTAGCACTGGCAGCAGCAAGCGACTCGGCCCCAGCCCACCTCTCCACCCACCCCTGCTCTGCCCCATACTCCCCCGCACCTCTTTCCAGCTTCCGTCCCCTCCCCCGAACTACACCCAGAGCTGGTAGGGCGGAGTGGAGGGTAGGTTGAGGCCAGGTCACTTGCTGCTGCTGGTGCCAGTCCCCACTAATTCCCCAGGCTGTCCTGGACCCTGCATCCCGAGGCACAGGGCCCCCAAAGCAGTTGCCCCGTCTGTACTATGTATGGGGCGACTTTGCTTGGATCCATTCTAGGCACCATCAAAATTATACAAACCTGGCACCCATGCCGACACCGCCACCGCCACGGCCTCCTCCTCAGGGGGATCAGTCCAGAGGAGACCAGCACCCAACTTCCCCCGAAGCGGCTGGCAGGGAGCGCCAGCGCAGACAGGCCTCGGGGCGCCCGCCGCCGCTTCGGCCACCTGCCCTCCCAGCCGCGCCTGCTGCCAACGGGGCAAGACCGCCGGCTGGGTTCCAAAAAGCGAGCAAGCCAGCGCCACGGGCGGGTGCCCAAAGCCCAAACCCTCCGGCTCGGGCGCGGTGGGCGGCGGCTACGGCCTGGGAGAGCTTAGCGGAAGCAAGGCAGGACGAGGCGGCAAAGCGTGTGCCGAGGAGACCTGCAGCGGGCAGCGTCAGGGAGCGGCAAAAGCCTACAGCACCCAGTATTCCCAGGAGGTCTCCCATCCAAGTACTAACCAGGCCCGACCCTGCTTAGCTTCCGAGATCAGACGAGATCGGGCGTGTTCAGGGTGGTATGGCCGTAGACGCTGTTGCCTGCCGCTTTGACTGCCTTTAAACCAGCCCGCTGACGAGCCCTGCTTCTTCACTGCTATCCACTTCCAGTCCTGGCCCCTCCGGCACAGCCCGCCCGCCCGCCCCAACCAACACAGCCACGCGCCACCAGCCTCACACCCCTCCTCGCCACACCAACGCTCCGCCCGACCCACCATCCGCAGACCCCGACCCTGGCCCGCACACACCACGCCTAACACTCCTCCCCACCCCTCACGAATACACCTCTCCCCGCCCGCCACGCACTCTCTCCTGAGCGGGACCCTCACGAACCGCGCACCCACCCACGACACAAAACCCCACGCACCACCACCCCAGGCGCGCGCGCGCAGCGCAGCATAACGCCCAGGACCCGCTGCCCGCGCACACCCGCTGCCGCTCGCCCTTTGCTCACAGCTCCTGGCGCTCGCCGCACCTCACGCCTCCTGGGGGCGCCCTCCGCGCCACTTGGCCTGCCTTTTGCTCGCTCCGGGAAACCGGGGCGCGCCGCCGGAGGCCTCGCCAGCGTCCTGCCCGTCTCCCGCCGCAAGGCCCCGGGGGAGGCACGATGGGACACCGACACCCATAGGCGGTGAGTTATATGGGCCCGTGGTGCCTGTGCTCCACCAATATTCAGGAACACAGACCCAGCTCCACCGATGTTTGTGCTTATATTTTCAGAGCCATCCCGTCCATAGGATGGACCAGGGCAACCAACCTGGGCCCCACGCTTTGGGGACACAAAGTCAGGGCAGCCTGGAGGGTTAGTGGGGGCCTAGCACTGGCAGCAGCAAGCGACTCGGCCCCAGCCCACCCCTCTCCACCCACCCCTGCTCTGCCCCATACTCCCCCGCACCTCTTTCCAGCTTCCGTCCCTCCCGAACTACACCCAGAGCTGGTAGGGCGGGTGGAGGGTAGGTTGAGCCAGGTCACTAGCTGCTGCTGGTGCCAGTCCCCCCACTAATTCCCCAGGCTGTCCTGGACCCTGCATCCCCGAGGCACAGGGCCCCCCCAAAGCAGTTGCCCCCGTCTGTACTATGTATGGGACGACTTTGCTTGGATCCATTCTAGGCACCAACAAAATTATACAAACCTGGCACCCATGCCGACACCGCCCCCGCCACGGCCTCCTCCTCAGGATCAGTCCAGAGGAGACCAGCACCCAACTTCCCGAGCGGCTGGCAGGGGCGCCAGCGCAGACAGGCCTCGGGCGCCCGCCGCGCTTGGCCACCTGCCCTCCCAGCCGCGCCTGCTGCCAGGGCAAGACCGCGGCTGGGTTCCAAAAAAGCGAGCAAGCCCGCCACGCGGGGCGGGTGCCCAAAGCCCAAACCCTCCGGCTCGGGCGCGGTGGGCGGCGGCTCTGACCTGGGAGAGCTTAGCGGAAGCAAGGCAGGACGAGGCGGCAAGCGTGTGCCCGAGTGAGACCTGCAGCCGGGCAGCGTCAGGGAGCGGCAAAAGCCTACAGCACCCAGTATTCCCAGGAGGTCTCCCATCCAAGTACTAACCAGGCCCGACCCTGCTTAGCTTCCGAGATCAGACGAGATCGGGCGTGTTCAGGGTGGTATGGCCGTAGACGCTGTTGCCTGCCGCTTTGACTGCCTTTAAACCAGCCCGCTGACGAGCCCTGCTTCTTCACTGCTATCCACTTCCAGTCCTGGCCCCTCCGGCACAGCCCGCCCCGCCCGCCCCAACCAACACAGCCACGCGCCACCAGCCTCACACCCCTCCTCGCCACACCAACGCTCCCGCCCGACCCACCATCCGCAGACCCCGACCCTGGCCGCACACACCACGCCTAACACTCCTCCCACCCCTCACGAATACACCCCTCTCCCCGCCCGCCACGCACTCTCTCCTGAAAGCGGGACCCTCACGAACCCGCCGCACCCACCCACCACACAAAAACCCACCCCCCACCCCCCCCCGGCGCGCCCGCGCTGCGCAACGCAACGCCCAGGACCCGCTGCCCGCGCACACCGCTGCCGCTCGCCCTTTGCTCACAGCTCCTGGCGCTCGCCGCACCTCACGCCTCCTGGGGCGCCCTCCCGCACTGGGTCTGCCTGTTGCTCGCTCCGGGAAACCGGGGCGCGCCGCCCGGAGGCCTCGCCGCGTCCTGCCCGTCTCCCGCCGCAAGGCCCCGGGGGAGGCACGATGGGACACCGACACCCATAGGCGGTGAGTTATATGGGCCCGTGGTGCCTGTGCTCCACCAATATTCAGGAACACAGACCCAGCTCCACCGATGTTTGTGCCTATATTTTCAGAGCCATCCCGTCCATAGGATGGACCAGGGCAACCAACCTGGGCCCCACGCTTTGGGGACACAAAGTCAGGGCAGCCGGCAGGGTTCCTGGGGGGCCTAGCACGCGCAGCAGCACGCGACACGGCCCCCGCCCACCCCTCCCCACCCACCCCTGCTCTGCCCCATCCTCCCCCCCCCCCGCACCTCTTTCCAGCGTCCGTCCCTCCCGAACTACACCCAGAGCTGGTAGGGCGGGTGGAGGAGTAGGTTGAACCAGGTCACTTGCTGCTGCTGGTGCCAGTCCCCACTAATTCCCCAGGCTGTCCTGGACCCTGCATCCCGAGGCACAGGGCCCCCCCAAAGCAGTTGCCCCCGTCTGTACTATGTATGGGACGACTTTGCTTGGATCCATTCTAGGCACCATCAAAAATTATACAAACCTGGCACCCATGCCGACACCGCCACCGCCACGGCCTCCTCCTCAGGGGGATCAGTCCAGAGAGACCAGCACCCAACTTCCCCGAGCGGCTGGCAGGAGCGCCAGCGCAGACAGGCCTCGGGCGCCCGCGCGCCCGACCACCTGCCCTCCCAGCCGCGCCTGCTGCCAGCGAGGCAAGACCGCCGGCTGGGTTCCAAAAAAGCGAGCAAGCCCGCGCCACGGGCCGGGTGCCCAAAGCCCAAACCCTCCGGCTCGGGCGCGGTGGGCGGCGGCTGACCTGGGAGAGCTTAGCGGAAGCAAGGCAGGACGAGGCGGCAAGCGTGTGCCCGAGGAGACCTGCAGCCGGGCAGCGTCAGGAGCGGCAAAAGCCTACAGCACCCAGTATTCCCAGGAGGTCTCCCATCCAAGTACTAACCAGGCCCGACCCTGCTTAGCTTCCGAGATCAGACGAGATCGGGCGTGTTCAGGGTGGTATGGCCGTAGACGCTGGTGCCTGCCGCTTTGACTGCCTTTAAACCAGCCCGCTGACGAGCCCTGCTTCTTCACTGCTATCCACTTCCAGTCCTGGCCCCTCCGGCACAGCGCCGCCCCGCCCGCCCCAACCAACACAGCCACGCGCCACCAGCCTCACACCTCCTCGCCACACCAACGCTCCGCCCGACCCACCATCCGCAGACCCCGACCCTGGCCCGCACACACCACGCCTAACACTCCTCCCACCCCTCACGAATACACCCCTCTCCCCGCCCGCCACGCACTCTCTCCTGAGCGCGGGACCCTCACGAACCGCCGCACCCACCCACGACACAAAACCCCGCACCACCACCCCCAGGCGCGCGCGGCGCATAGCGCAACGCCCAGGACCCGCTGCCCGCGCACACCGCTGCCGCTCGCCCTTTGCTCACAGCTCCTGGCGCTCGCCGCACCTCACGCCTCCTGGGGCGCCCTCCGCGCCAGCCTGCCTTTTGCTCGCTCCGGGAAACCGGGGCGCGCCGCCGGAGGCCTCGCCCGCGTCCTGCCCGTCTCCCGCCGCAAGGCCCGGGAGGCACGATGGGACACCGACACCCATAGGCGGTGAGTTATATGGGCCCGTGGTGCCTGTGCTCCACCAATATTCAGGAACACAGACCCAGCTCCACCGATGTTTGTGCCTATATTTTCAGAGCCATCCCGTCCATAGGATGGACCAGGGCAACCAACCTGGGCCCCACGCTTTGGGGGACACAAAGTCAGGGCAGCCTGGAGGGTTAGTGGGGGCCTAGCCCTGGCAGCACCACGCGACCCGGCCCCCGCCCACCCCACGCCACCCACCCCTGCTCTGCCCCATACGCCCCCCCCCCGCACCTGTTTCCAGCTTCCGTCCCCTCCCCCGAACTACACCCAGAGCTGGTAGGGCGGGTGGAGGGTAGGTTGAGGCCAGGTCACTTGCTGCTGCTGGTGCCAGTCCCCACTAATTCCCCAGGCTGTCCTGGACCCTGCATCCCCGAGGCACAGGGGCCCCCCAAAGCAGTTGCCCCCGTCTGTACTATGTATGGGACGACTTTGCTTGGATCCATTCTAGGCACCATCAAAAATTATACAAACCTGGCACCCATGCCGACACCGCCACCGCCACGGCCTCCTCCTCAGGATCAGTCCAGAGAGACCAGCACCCAACTTCCCCGAGCGGCTGGCAGGGGCGCCAGCGCAGACAGGCCTCGGGCGCCGCCGCCGCCGGCCACCTGCCCTCCCAGCCGCGCCTGCTGCCAGCGGGGCAAGACCGCGGCTGGGTTCCAAAAAAGCGAGCAAGCCCGCGCCACGGGGCGGGTGCCCAAAGCCCAAACCCTCCGGCTCGGGCGCGGTGGGCGGCGGCTCGGCCTGGGAGAGCTTAGCGGAAGCAAGGCAGGGCGAGCGGCAAGCGTGTGCCGAGGAGACCTGCAGCCGGGCAGCGTCAGGAGCGGCAAAGCCTACAGCACCCAGTATTCCCAGGAGGTCTCCCATCCAAGTACTAACCAGGCCCGACCCTGCTTAGCTTCCGAGATCAGACGAGATCGGGCGTGTTCAGGGTGGTATGGCCGTAGACGCTGTTGCCTGCCGCTTTGACTGCCTTTAAACCAGCCCGCTGACAGGCCCTGCTTCTTCACTGCTATCCACTTCCAGTCCTGGCCCCTCCGGCACAGCCCCGCCCCGCCCGCCCCAACCAACACAGCCACGCGCCACCAGCCTCACACCCTCCTCGCCACACCAACGCTCCGCCCCGACCCACCATCCGCAGACCCCGACCCTGGCCGCACACACCACGCCTAACACTCCTCCCCACCCCTCACGAATACACCTCTCCCCGCCCGCCACGCACTCTCTCCTGAGCGGGACCCTCACGAACCGCCGCACCCACCCACGACACAAAACCCCACGCACCACCACCCCCAGGCGCGCGTGGCATAGCTGCGCAACGCCCAGGACCCGCTGCCCGCGCACACCGCTGCCGCTCGCCCTTTGCTCACAGCTCCTGGCGCTCGCCGCACCTCACGCCTCCTGGGGCGCCCTCCGCACTTGGCCTGCCTTTTGCTCGCTCCGGGAAACCGGGACGCGCCGCCGGAGGCCTCGCCCGCGTCCTGCCCGTCTCCCGCCGCCAAGGCCCCGGGGGAGGCACGATGGGACACCGACACCCATAGGCGGTGAGTTATATGGGCCCGTGGTGCCTGTGCTCCACCAATATTCAGGAACACAGACCCAGCTCCACCGATGTTTGTGCTTATATTTTCAGAGCCATCCCGTCCATAGGATGGACCAGGGCAACCAACCTGGGCCCCACGCTTTGGGGGACACAAAGTCAGGGCAGCCTGGAGGGTTAGTGGGGGCCTAGCACTGGCAGCAAGCGACTCGGCCCCAGCCCACCCCTCTCCACCCACCCCTGCTCTGCCCCATACTCCCCCGCACCTCTTTCCAGCTTCCGTCCTCCCCCGAACTACACCCAGAGCTGGTAGGGGCGGGTGGAGGGTAGGTTGAGGCCAGGTCACTTGCTGCTGCTGGTGCCAGTCCCCCCACTAATTCCCCAGGCTGTCCTGGACCCTGCATCCCCGAGGCACAGGGGCCCCCCAAAGCAGTTGCCCCCGTCTGTACTATGTATGGGACGACTTTGCTTGGATCCATTCTAGGCACCATCAAAAATTATACAAACCTGGCACCCATGCCGACACCGCCACCGCCACGGCCTCCTCCTCAGGGGGATCAGTCCAGAGAGACCAGCACCCAACTTCCCCGAGCGGCTGGCAGGGCGCCAGCGCAGACAGGCCTCGGGCGCCGCGCGCCCGCCGGCCACCTGCCCTCCCAGCGCGCCTGCTGCCAGCGAGGCAAGACCGCCGGCTGGGTTCCAAAAAAGCGAGCAAGCCAGCGCCCGCGGGCCGGGTGCCCAAAGCCCAAACCCTCCGGCTCGGGCGCGGTGGGCGGCGGCTACGGCCTGGGAGAGCTTAGCGGAAGCAAGGCAGGACGAGCGGCAAGCGTGTGCCCGAGGAGACCTGCAGCGGGCAGCGTCAGGGGCGGCAAAGCCTACAGCGCAGTATTCCCAGGAGGTCTCCCATCCAAGTACTAACCAGGCCCGACCCTGCTTAGCTTCCGAGATCAGACGAGATCGGGCGTGTTCAGGGTGGTATGGCCGTAGACGCTGTTGCCTGCCGCTTTGACTGCCTTTAAACCAGCCCGCTGACGAGCCCTGCTTCTTCACTGCTATCCACTTCCAGTCCTGGCCCCTCCGGCACAGCCCCGCCCCGCCCCAACCAACACAGCCACGCGCCACCAGCCTCACACCCCTCCCTCGCCACACCAACGCTCCCGCCCCGACCCACCATCCGCAGACCCCCCCCCCAGGCCCCCACACACCACGCCAAACACACCACCCCACCCCACACCAATACACCCCACTCCCCCGCCCGCCACTCTCCTGAGCGGGACCCTCACGAACCCCCCGCACCCACCCAAGACAACAAAACCCAACCACCCCCACCCCCACGCGCGCGCGCGCAGCGCAACCTGCGCCCAGGACCCCGCTGCCCCGCGCACACCCGCTGCCGCTCGCCCTTTGCTCACAGCTCCTGGCGCTCGCCGCACCTCACGCCTCCCTGGGGACGCCCTCCCGCACTTGGCCTGCCTTTTGCTCGCTCCGGGAAACCCGGGACGCGCCGCCCGGAGGCCTCGCCCGCGTCCTGCCCCGTCTCCCGCTTCGCAAGGCCCCGGGGGAGGCACGATGGGACACCGACACCCATAGGCGGTGAGTTATATGGGCCCGTGGTGCCTGTGCTCCACCAATATTCAGGAACACAGACCCAGCTCCACCGATGTTTGTGCTTATATTTTCAGAGCCATCCCGTCCATAGGATGGACCAGGGCAACCAACCTGGGCCCCACGCTTTGGGGACACAAAGTCAGGGCAGCCTGGAGGGTTAGTGGGGGGCCTAGCACTGGCAGCAGCAAGCGACTCGGCCCCAGCCCACCCCTCTCCACCCACCCCTGCTCTGCCCCATACTCCCCCCCCCCGCACCTCTTTCCAGCTTCCGTCCCCTCCCCCGAACTACACCCAGAGCTGGTAGGGCGGGTGGAGAGGGTAGGTTGAGGCCAGGTCACTTGCTGCTGCTGGTGCCAGTCCCCCCACTAATTCCCCAGGCTGTCCTGGACCCTGCATCCCCGAGGCACAGGGCCCCCCCAAAGCAGTTGCCCCCGTCTGTACTATGTATGGGACGACTTTGCTTGGATCCATTCTAGGCACCATCAAAAATTATACAAACCTGGCACCCATGCCGACACCGACACCGCCACGGCCTCCTCCTCAGGATCAGTCCAGAGAGACCAGCACCCAACTTCCCCGAGCGGCTGGCAGGGGCGCCAGCGCAGACAGGCCTCGGGCGCCGCCGCCGCCCGGCCACCTGCCCTCCCAGCCGGCGCCTGCTGCCAGCGAGGCAAGACCGCCGGCTGGGTTCCAAAAAGCGAGCAAGCCCGCGCCACGGGGCGGGTGCCCAAAGCCCAAACCCTCCGGCTCGGGCGCGGTGGGCGGCGGCTACTGACCTGGGAGAGCTTAGCGGAAGCAAGGCAGGACGAGGCGGCAAGCGTGTGCCGAGGAGACCTGCGGCGGGCAGCGTCAGGGGCGGCAAAGCCTACAGCACCCAGTATTCCCAGGAGGTCTCCCATCCAAGTACTAACCAGGCCCGACCCTGCTTAGCTTCCGAGATCAGACGAGATCGGGCGTGCTCAGGGTGGTATGGCCGTAGACGCTGTTGCCTGCCGCTTTGACTGCCTTTAAACCAGCCCGCTGACAGGCCCTGCTTCTTCACTGCTATCCACTTCCAGTCCTGGCCCCTCCGGCACAGCCCCGCCCCGCCCGCCCCAACCAACACAGCCACGCGCCACCAGCCTCACACCCCTCCTCGCCACACCAACGCTCCGCCCCGACCCACCATCCGCAGACCCCGACCCTGGCCCGCACACACCACGCCTAACACTCCTCCCACCCCTCACGAATACACCCCTCTCCCCGCCCGCCACGCACTCTCTCCTGAGCGCGGGACCCTCACGAACCCGCCGCACCCACCCGACACAAAACCCCACGCACCACCACCCCCAGGCGCGCGGCGCAGCAGCATAACGCCCAGGACCCGCTGCCCGCGCACACCGCTGCCGCTCGCCCTTTGCTCACAGCTCCTGGCGCTCGCCGCACCTCACGCCTCCTGGGGCGCCCTCCGCGCCAGCCTGCCTTTTGCTCGCTCCGGGAAACCGGGGCGCGCCGCCGGAGGCCTCGCCCGCGTCCTGCCCGTCTCCCGCCGCCAAGGCCCGGGAGGCACGATGGGACACCGACACCCCTAGGCGGGGAGTTATATGGGCCCGTGGTGCCTGTGCTCCACCAAGAGTCAGGAACACCGACCCAGCTCCACCGATGTTTGTGCTTATATTTTCAGAGCCATCCGTCCATAGGATGGACCAGGGCAACCAACCTGGGCCCCACGCTTTGGGGACACAAAGTCCAGGGCAGCCTGGAGGGTTAGTGGGGGCCTAGCACTGGCAGCAGCAAGCGACTCGGCCCCAGCCCACCCTCTCCACCCACCCCTGCTCTGCCCCATACTCCCCCGCACCTCTTTCCAGCTTCCGTCCCCTCCCGAACTACACCCAGAGCTGGTAGGGCGGGTGGAGGAGGGTAGGTTGAGCCAGGTCACTGCTGCTGCTGGTGCCAGTCCCCCACTAATTCCCCAGGCTGTCCTGGACCCTGCATCCCGAGGCACAGGGGCCCCCAAAGCAGTTGCCCCGTCTGTACTATGTATGGGACGACTTTGCTTGGATCCATTCTAGGCACCATCAAAATTATACAAACCTGGCACCCATGCCGACACCGCCACCGCCACGGCCTCCTCCTCAGGATCAGTCCAGAGAGACCAGCATAACTTCCCCGAGCGGCTGGCAGGGGCGCCAGCGCAGACAGGCCTCGGGGCGCCGCCGCGCCGGCCACCTGCCCTCCCAGCGCGCCTGCTGCCAGCGGCAAGACCGCCGGCTGGGTTCCAAAAAAGCGAGCAAGCCCGCGCCCGGGGCGGGTGCCCAAAGCCCAAACCCTCCGGCTCGGGCGCGGTGGGCGGCGGCTACGGCCTGGGAGAGCTTAGCGGAAGCAAGGCAGGACGAGCGGCAAAGCGTGTGCCGAGGAGACCTGCAGCGGGCAGCGTCAGGGGCGGCAAAGCCTACAGCACCCAGTATTCCCAGGAGGTCTCCCATCCAAGTACTAACCAGGCCCGACCCTGCTTAGCTTCCGAGATCAGACGAGATCGGGCGTGTTCAGGTGGTATGGCCGTAGACGCTGTTGCCTGCCGCTTTGACTGCCTTTAAACCAGCCCGCTGACAGGCCCTGCTTCTTCACTGCTATCCACTTCCAGTCCTGGCCCCTCCGGCACAGCCCCGCCCCGCCCGCCCCAACCAACACAGCCACGCGCCACCAGCCTCACACCCCTCCTCGCCACACCAACGCTCCGCCCCGACCCACCATCCGCAGACCCCGACCCTGGCCGCACACACCACGCCTAACACTCCTCCCCACCCCTCACGAATACACCCCTCTCCCCGCCCGCCACGCACTCTCTCTGAGCGGGACCCTCACGAACCCGCCGCACCCACCACGACACAAAACCCACGCACCACCACCCCCAGGCGCGCGCGCGCGCAGCATAGCGCCCAGGACCCGCTGCCCCGCGCACACCCGCTGCCGCTCGCCCTTTGCTCACAGCTCCTGGCGCTCGCCGCACCTCACGCCTCCCTGGGGACGCCCTCCCGCACTTGGCCTGCCTTTTGCTCGCTCCGGGAAACCCGGGACGCGCCGCCCGGAGGCCTCGCCCGCGTCCTGCCCCGTCTCCCGCTTCGCAAGGCCCCGGGGGAGGCACGATGGGACACCGACACCCATAGGCGGTGAGTTATATGGGCCCGTGGTGCCTGTGCTCCACCAATATTCAGGAACACAGACCCAGCTCCACCGATGTTTGTGCTTATATTTTCAGAGCCATCCCGTCCATAGGATGGACCAGGGCAACCAACCTGGGCCCCACGCTTTGGGGACACAAAGTCAGGGCAGCCTGGAGGGTTAGTGGGGGCCTAGCACTGGCAGCAGCAAGCGACTCGGCCCCAGCCCACCCCTCTCCACCCACCCCTGCTCTGCCCCATACTCCCCCGCACCTCTTTCCAGCTTCCGTCCCTCCCGAACTACACCCAGAGCTGGTAGGGCGGGTGGAGAGGAGTAGGTTGAGCCAGGTCACTGCTGCTGCTGGTGCCAGTCCCCACTAATTCCCCAGGCTGTCCTGGACCCTGCATCCCGAGGCACAGGGCCCCAAAGCAGTTGCCCCGTCTGTACTATGTATGGGACGACTTTGCTTGGATCCATTCTAGGCACCATCAAAATTATACAAACCTGGCACCCATGCCGACACCGCCACCGCCACGGCCTCCTCCTCAGGATCAGTCCAGAGAGACCAGCACCCAACTTCCCCGAGCGGCTGGCAGGGGCGCCAGCGCAGACAGGCCTCGGGCGCCCGCCGCGCCCGGCCACCTGCCCTCCCAGCGGCGCCTGCTGCCAGCGAGGCAAGACCGCCGGCTGGGTTCCAAAAAAGCGAGCAAGCCAGCGCCACGGGCGGTGCCCAAAGCCCAAACCCTCCGGCTCGGGCGCGGTGGGCGGCGGCTACGGCCTGGGAGAGCTTAGCGGAAGCAAGGCAGGACGAGGCGGCAAGCGTGTGCCGAGGAGACCTGCAGCCGGGCAGCGTCAGGGGCGGCAAAGCCTACAGCACC
Source organism: Mauremys reevesii (assembly GCF_016161935.1). Lineage (NCBI taxonomy): Eukaryota > Metazoa > Chordata > Testudines > Geoemydidae > Mauremys > Mauremys reevesii. The sequence goes on from NC_052624.1 coordinate 83,837,897, forward strand.
CAGTATTCCCAGGAGGTCTCCCATCCAAGTACTAACCAGGCCCGACCCTGCTTAGCTTCCGAGATCAGACGAGATCGGGCGTGTTCAGGGGTGGTATGGCCGTAGACGCTGTTGCCTGCCGCTTCGACTGCCTTTAAACCAGCCCGCTGACGAGCCCTGCTTCTTCACTGCTATCCACTTCCAGTCCTGGCCCCTCCGGCACAGCCCCGCCCCGCCCGCCCCAACCAACACAGCCACGCGCCACCAGCCTCACACCTCCTCGCCACACCAACGCTCCGCCCCGACCCACCATCCGCAGACCCCCGACCCTGGCCCGCCCACCCCCCGCCGAACCCTCCTCCCCACCCCTCACGAATACACCCCTCTCCCCGCCCGCCACGCACTCTCTCCTGAGCGGGACCCTCACGAACCGCCGCACCCACCCGACACAAAACCCCGCACCACCACCCCAGGCGCGCGTAGCGCGCAACGCATAACGCCCAGGACCCGCTGCCCGCACACCCGCTGCCGCTCGCCCTTTGCTCACAGCTCCTGGCGCTCGCCGCACCTCACGCCTCCTGGGGCGCCCTCCGCGCTTGGCCTGCCTTTTGCTCGCTCCGGGAAACCGGGGCGCGCCGCCCGGAGGCCTCGCCCGCGTCCTGCCCGTCTCCCGCCGCCAAGGCCCGGGGAGGCACGATGGGACACCGACACCCATAGGCGGTGAGTTATATGGGCCCGTGGTGCCTGTGCTCCACCAATATTCAGGAACACAGACCCAGCTCCACCGATGTTTGTGCTTATATTTTCAGAGCCATCCCGTCCATAGGATGGACCAGGGCAACCAACCTGGGCCCCACGCTTTGGGGACACAAAGTCCAGGGCAGCCTGGAGGGTTAGTGGGGGCCTAGCACTGGCAGCAAGCGACTCGGCCCCAGCCCACCCCTCTCCACCCACCCCTGCTCTGCCCCATACTCCCCCGCACCTCTTTCCAGCTTCCGTCCCCTCCCGAACTACACCCAGAGCTGGTAGGGCGGGTGGAGGGTAGGTTGAGGCCAGGTCACTGCTGCTGCTGGTGCCAGTCCCCACTAATTCCCCAGGCTGTCCTGGACCCTGCATCCCCGAGGCACAGGGGCCCCCCAAAGCAGTTGCCCCCGTCTGTACTATGTATGGGACGACTTTGCTTGGATCCATTCTAGGCACCATCAAAAATTATACAAACCTGGCACCCATGCCGACACCGCCACCGCCACGGCCTCCTCCTCAGGGGGATCAGTCCAGAGAGACCAGCACCCAACTTCCCCCGAAGCGGCTGGCAGGGAGCGCCAGCGCAGACAGGCCTCGGGGCACCCGCCGCCGCTTCGGCCACCTGCCCTCCCAGCCGCGCCTGCTGCCAACGGGGCAAGACCGCCGGCTGGGTTCCAAAAAAGCGAGCAAGCCAGCGCCACGGGGCGGGTGCCCAAAGCCCAAACCCTCCGGCTCGGGCGCGGTGGGCGGCGGCTCTGACCTGGGAGAGCTTAGCGGAAGCAAGGCAGGACGAGGCGGCAAGCGTGTGCCCGAGGAGACCTGCAGCCGGGCAGCGTCAGGGGCGGCAAAGCCTACAGCACCCAGTATTCCCAGGAGGTCTCCCATCCAAGTACTAACCAGGCCCGACCCTGCTTAGCTTCCGAGATCAGACGAGATCGGGCGTGTTCAGGGTGGTATGGCCGTAGACGCTGTTGCCTGCCGCTTTGACTGCCTTTAAACCAGCCCGCTGACGAGCCCTGCTTCTTCACTGCTATCCACTTCCAGTCCTGGCCCCTCCGGCACAGCCCCGCCCCGCCCCGCCCCGCCCCAACCAACACAGCCACGCGCCACCAGCCTCACACCCCTCCCTCGCCACACCAACGCTCCCGCCCCGACCCACCATCCGCAGACCCCCGACCCTGGCCCGCACACACCACGCCTAACACTCCTCCCCACCCCTCACGAATACACCCCTCTCCCCGCCCGCCACGCACTCTCTCCTGAGCGGGACCCTCACGAACCGCCGCACCCACCCACGACACAAAACCCACGCACCACCACCCCAGGCGCGCGCGCAGCGCAACGCATAGCCCAGGACCCGCTGCCCGCGCACACCCGCGGCCGCTCGCCCTGTGCTCACCGCTCCTGGCGCTCGCCGCACCTCACGCCTCCTGGGGCGCCCTCCCGCACTTGGCCTGCCTTTTGCTCGCTCCGGGAAACCGGGGCGCGCCGCCGGAGGCCTCGCCGCGTCCTGCCCGTCTCCCGCCGCCAAGGCCCGGGAGGCACGCTGGGACACCGCCACCCAGAGGCGGTGAGTTATCTGGGCCCGTGGTGCCTGTGCTCCACCACTATGCAGGAACACAGACCCAGCGCCACCGATGTTGGTGCTCATATTTTCAGAGCCATCCCGGCCTTAGGATGGACCAGGGCAACCAACCTGGGCCCCACGCTTTGGGGACACAAAGTCCAGGGCAGCCTGGAGGGTTAGTGGGGGGCCTAGCACTGGCAGCAGCAAGCGACTCGGCCCCAGCCCACCCCTCTCCACCCACCCCTGCTCTGCCCCATACTCCACCCCCCCCGCACCTCTTTCCAGCTTCCGTCCCCTCCCCCGAACTACACCCAGAGCTGGTAGGGCGGGTGGAGGGTAGGTTGAGGCCAGGTCACTGCTGCTGCTGGTGCCAGTCCCCACTAATTCCCCAGGCTGTCCTGGACCCTGCATCCCGAGGCACAGGGCCCCCAAAGCAGTTGCCCCGTCTGTACTATGTATGGGACGACTTTGCTTGGATCCATTCTAGGCACCATCAAAATTATACAAACCTGGCACCCATGCCGACACCGCCACCGCCACGGCCTCCTCCTCAGGGGATCAGCCCAGAGGAGACCAGCACCCAACTTCCCCGAGGCGGCTGGCAGGGGCGCCAGCGCAGACAGGCCTCGGGCGCCCGCCGCGCCGGCCACCTGCCCTCCCAGCCGCGCCTGCTGCCAGGGCAAGACCGCCGGCTGGGTTCCAAAAAGCGAGCAAGCCCGCCCACGGGCGGGTGCCCAAAGCCCAAACCCTCCGGCTCGGGCGCGGTGGGCGGCGGCTACGGCCTGGGAGAGCTTAGCGGAAGCAAGGCAGGACGAGGCGGCAAGCGTGTGCCCGAGGAGACCTGCAGCCGGGCAGCGTCAGGGGCGGCAAAGCCTACAGCACCCAGTATTCCCAGGAGGTCTCCCATCCAAGTACTACCCAGGCCCGACCCTGCTTAGCTTCCGAGATCAGACGAGATCGGGCGTGTTCAGGGTGGTATGGCCGTAGACGCTGTTGCCTGCCGCTTTGACTGCCTTTAAACCAGCCCGCTGACGAGCCCTGCTTCTTCACTGCTATCCACTTCCAGTCCTGGCCCCTCCGGCACAGGGCCCCCCCGCCCGCCCCCCCAGCAACACAGCCACGCGCCACCAGCCTCACACCCCTCCCTCGCCACACCAACGCTCCCGCCCCGACCCACCATCCGCAGACCCCCGACCCTGGCCCGCACACACCACGCCTAACACTCCTCCCCACCCCTCACGAATACACCCCTCTCCCCCGCCCGCCACGCACTCTCTCCTGACCGCGGGACCCTCACGAACCCGCCGCACCCCCCCCCGACACAAAACCCCGCACCACCACCCCCAGGCGCGCGCGGCAGCAACGCAACGCCCAGGACCCGCTGCCCGCGCACCCCCGCTGCCGCGCGCCCGTTGCGCACAGCTCCTGGCGCTCGCCGCACCTCACGCCTCCTGGGGCGCCCTCCCGCACTTGGCCTGCCTTTTGCTCGCTCCGGGAAACCGGGGCGCGCCGCCGGAGGCCTCGCCCGCGTCCTGCCCGTCTCCCGCCGCAACGCCCCGGGGGAGGCACGATGGGACACCGACACCCATAGGCGGTGAGTTATATGGGCCCGTGGTGCCTGTGCTCCACCAATATTCAGGAACACAGACCCAGCTCCACCGATGTTTGTGCCTATATTTTCAGAGCCATCCCGTCCATAGGATGGACCAGGGCAACCAACCTGGGCCCCACGCTTTGGGGACACAAAGTCCAGGGCAGCCTGGAGGGTTAGTGGGGGGCCTAGCACGGGCAGCAGCAAGCGACTCGGCCCCAGCCCACCCCTCTCCACCCACCCCTGCTCTGCCCCATACTCCCCCCCCCCGCACCTCTTTCCAGCTTCCGTCCCCTCCCCCGAACTACACCCAGAGCTGGTAGGGCGGGTGGAGGGGTAGGTTGAGGCCAGGTCACTTGCTGCTGCTGGTGCCAGTCCCCACTAATTCCCCAGGCTGTCCTGGACCCTGCATCCCGAGGCACAGGGCCCCCAAAGCAGTTGCCCCCGTCTGTACTATGTATGGGACGACTTTGCTTGGATCCATTCTCGGCACCATCAAAATTTATGCAAACCTGGCACCCATGCCGACACCGCCACCGCCACGGCCTCCTCCTCAGGGGGATCAGTCCAGAGAGACCAGCACCCAACTTCCCCGAGCGGCTGGCAGGGGCGCCAGCGCAGACAGGCCTCGGGCGCCCGCCGCCCGCTTGACCACCTGCCCTCCCAGCGCGCCTGCTGCCAGCGAGGCAAGACCGCCGGCTGGGTTCCAAAAAGCGAGCAAGCCCGCGCCCGCGGGGCGGGTGCCCAAAGCCCAAACCCTCCGGCTCGGGCGCGGTGGGCGAGGCGGCTACGGCCTGGGAGAGCTTAGCGGAAGCAAGGCAGGACGAGGCGGCAAAAGCGTGTGCCCGAGGGAGACCTGCAGCCGGGCAGCGTCAGGGAGCGGCAAAAGCCTACAGCACCCAGTATTCCCAGGAGGTCTCCCATCCAAGTACTAACCAGGCCCGACCCTGCTTAGCTTCCGAGATCAGACGAGATCGGGCGTGTTCAGGGTGGTATGGCCGTAGACGCTGTTGCCTGCCGCTTTGACTGCCTTTAAACCAGCCCGCTGACGAGCCCTGCTTCTTCACTGCTATCCACTTCCAGTCCTGGCCCCTCCGGCACAGCCCCGCCCCGCCCCGCCCCGCCCCAACCAACACAGCCACGCGCCACCAGCCTCACACCCCTCCCTCGCCACACCAACGCTCCCGCCCCGACCCACCATCCGCAGACCCCCGACCCTGGCCCGCACACCACGCCTAACACTCCTCCCCACCCCTCACGAATACACCCCTCTCCCCCGCCCGCCACGCACTCTCTCCTGAGCGGGACCCTCACGAACCGCCGCACCCACCCCCCACACAAAACCCCACCCACCACCACCCCCAGGCGCGCCCGGCAGCGCAGCATAACGCCCAGGACCCGCTGCCCGCGCACACCGCTGCCGCTCGCCCTTTGCTCACAGCTCCTGGCGCTCGCCGCACCTCACGCCTCCTGGGGCGCCCTCCGCGCCACTTGGCCTGCCTTTTGCTCGCTCCGGGAAACCGGGGCGCGCCGCCGGAGGCCTCGCCGCGTCCTGCCCGTCTCCGCCGCCAAGGCCCGGGGAGGCACGATGGGACACCGACACCCATAGGCGGTGAGTTATATGGGCCCGTGGTGCCTGTGCTCCACCAATATTCAGGAACACAGACCCAGCTCCACCGATGTTTGTGCTTATATTTTCAGAGCCATCCCGTCCATAGGATGGACCAGGGCAACCAACCTGGGCCCCACGCTTTGGGGACACAAAGTCAGGGCAGCCTGGAGGGTTAGTGGGGGGCCTAGCACTGGCAGCAGCAAGCGACTCGGCCCCAGCCCACCCCTCTCCACCCACCCCTGCTCTGCCCCATACTCCCCCCCCCCCCGCACCTCTTTCCAGCTTCCGGCCCCACCCCCCAACTACACCCAGAGCTGGTAGGGGCGGAGTGGAGGGTAGGTTGAGGCCAGGTCACTTGCTGCTGCTGGTGCCAGTCCCCACTAATTCCCCAGGCTGTCCTGGACCCTGCATCCCCGAGGCACAGGGCCCCCCCAAAGCAGTTGCCCCCGTCTGTACTATGTATGGGACGACTTTGCTTGGATCCATTCTAGGCACCATCAAAAATTATACAAACCTGGCACCCATGCCGACACCGCCACCGCCCCGGCCTCCTCCTCAGGATCAGTCCAGAGAGACCAGCACCCAACTTCCCCGAGCGGCTGGCAGGGGCGCCAGCGCAGACAGGCCTCGGGCGCCCGCCGCGCCGGCCACCTGCCCTCCCAGCCGCGCCTGCTGCCAGCGGGGCAAGACCGCGGCTGGGTTCCAAAAAAGCGAGCAAGCCCGCGCACGGGGCGGGTGCCCAAAGCCCAAACCCTCCGGCTCGGGCGCGGTGGGCGGCGGCTACGGCCTGGGAGAGCTTAGCGGAAGCAAGGCAGGACGAGGCGGCAAGCGTGTGCCGAGGAGACCTGCAGCCGGGCAGCGTCAGGAGGCGGCAAAGCCTCCAGCACCCAGTATTCCCAGGAGGTCTCCCATCCAAGTACTAACCAGGCCCGACCCTGCTTAGCTTCCGAGATCAGACGAGATCGGGCGTGTTCAGGGTGGTATGGCCGTAGACGCTGTTGCCTGCCGCTTTGACTGCCTTTAAACCAGCCCGCTGACGAGCCCTGCTTCTTCACTGCTATCCACTTCCAGTCCTGGCCCCTCCGGCACAGCCCCGCTCCGCCCCGCCCCAACCAACACAGCCACGCGCCACCAGCCTCACACCCCTCCCTCGCCACACCAACGCTCCCGCCCCGACCCACCATCCGCAGACCCCCGACCCTGGCCCGCACACACCACGCCTAACACTCCTCCCCACCCCTCACGAATACACCCCTCTCCCCCGCCCGCCACGCACTCTCTCCTGAACGCGGGACCCTCACGAACCCGCGCACCCACCCACGACACAAAACCCCGCACCACCACCCCCAGGCGCGCGCGGCAACGCAACGCCCAGGACCCCGCTGCCCCGCGCACACCCGCTGCCGCTCGCCCTTTGCTCACAGCTCCTGGCGCTCGCCGCACCTCACGCCTCCCTGGGGACGCCCTCCCGCACTTGGCCTGCCTTTTGCTCGCTCCGGGAAACCCGGGACGCGCCGCCCGGAGGCCTCGCCCGCGTCCTGCCCCGTCTCCCGCTTCGCAAGGCCCCGGGGGAGGCACGATGGGACACCGACACCCATAGGCGGTGAGTTATATGGGCCCGTGGTGCCTGTGCTCCACCAATATTCAGGAACACAGACCCAGCTCCACCGATGTTTGTGCTTATATTTTCAGAGCCATCCCGTCCATAGGATGGACCAGGGCAACCAACCTGGGCCCCACGCTTTGGGGACACAAAGTCCCGGGCAGCCGGGCGGGTTAGTGGGGGGCCGAGCACGGGCAGCAGCAAGCGACTCGGCCCCAGCCCACCCCTCTCCACCCACCCCTGCTCTGCCCCATACTCCCCCCCCCCCGCACCTCTTTCCAGCTTCCGGCCCCTCCCCCGAACTACACCCAGAGCTGGTAGGGCGGAGTGGAGGGTAGGTTGAGGCCAGGTCACTTGCTGCTGCTGGTGCCAGTCCCCACTAATTCCCCAGGCTGTCCTGGACCCTGCATCCCCGAGGCACAGGGGCCCCCCAAAGCAGTTGCCCCCGTCTGTACTATGTATGGGACGACTTTGCTTGGATCCATTCTAGGCACCATCAAAAATTATACAAACCTGGCACCCATGCCGACACCGCCACCGCCACGGCCTCCTCCTCAGGGGGATCAGTCCAGAGAGACCAGCACCCAACTTCCCCGGCGGCTGGCAGGGGCGCCAGCGCAGACAGGCCTCGGGCGCCCGCCGCCGCTTGGCCACCTGCCCTCCCAGCGCGCCTGCTGCCAGCGGGCAAGACCGCCGGCTGGGTTCCAAAAAGCGAGCAAGCCCGCGCCCACGGGGCGGGTGCCCAAAGCCCAAACCCTCCGGCTCGGGCGCGGTGGGCGGCGGCGGCTACGGCCTGGGAGAGCTTAGCGGAAGCAAGGCAGGACGAGGCGGCAAAAGCGTGTGCCCGAGGGAGACCTGCAGCCGGGCAGCGTCAGGGAGCGGCAAAAGCCTACAGCACCCAGTATTCCCAGGAGGTCTCCCATCCAAGTACTAACCAGGCCCGACCCTGCTTAGCTTCCGAGATCAGACGAGATCGGGCGTGTTCAGGGTGGTATGGCCGTAGACGCTGTTGCCTGCCGCTTTGACTGCCTTTAAACCAGCCCGCTGACGAGCCCTGCTTCTTCACTGCTATCCACTTCCAGTCCTGGCCCCTCCGGCACAGCCCCGCCCCCCCCCCGCCCAACCAACACAGCCACGCGCCACCAGCCTCACACCCCTCCCTCGCCACACCAACGCTCCCGCCCCGACCCACCATCCGCAGACCCCCGACCCTGGCCCGCACACACCACGCCTAACACTCCTCCCCACCCCTCACGAATACACCCCTCTCCCCCGCCCGCCACGCACTCTCTCCTGAACGCGGGACCCTCACGAACCCGCCGCACCCACCCACGACACAAAACCCCACGCACCACCACCCCCAGGCGCGCCGCGGCGCAACGCAACGCAACGCCCAGGACCCCGCTGCCCCGCGCACACCCGCTGCCGCTCGCCCTTTGCTCACAGCTCCTGGCGCTCGCCGCACCTCACGCCTCCCTGGGGACGCCCTCCCGCACTTGGCCTGCCTTTTGCTCGCTCCGGGAAACCCGGGACGCGCCGCCCGGAGGCCTCGCCCGCGTCCTGCCCCGTCTCCCGCTTCGCAAGGCCCCGGGGGAGGCACGATGGGACACCGACACCCATAGGCGGTGAGTTATATGGGCCCGTGGTGCCTGTGCTCCACCAATATTCAGGAACACAGACCCAGCTCCACCGATGTTTGTGCTTATATTTTCAGAGCCATCCCGTCCATAGGATGGACCAGGGCAACCAACCTGGGCCCCACGCTTTGGGGGGACACAAAGTCCAGGGCAGCCTGGAGGGTTAGTGGGGGGCCTAGCACTGGCAGCAGCACGCGACTCGGCCCCAGCCCACCCCTCTCCACCCACCCCTGCTCTGCCCCATACTCCCCCCCCCCCGCACCTCTTGCCCGCTTCCGGCCCCTCCCCCGAACTACACCCAGAGCTGGTAGGGGCGGGTGGAGGGTAGGTTGAGGCCAGGTCACTTGCTGCTGCTGGTGCCAGTCCCCACTAATTCCCCAGGCTGTCCTGGACCCTGCATCCCGAGGCACAGGGCCCCCAAAGCAGTTGCCCCCGTCTGTACTATGTATGGGACGACTGTGCTTGGATCCATTCTAGGCACCATCAAAAATTATACAAACCTGGCACCCATGCCGACACCGCCACCGCCACGGCCTCCTCCTCAGGGGGATCAGCCCAGAGGAGACCAGCACCCAACTTCCCCCGAAGCGGCTGGCAGGGCGCCAGCGCAGACAGGCCTCGGGCGCCCGCCGCCGCCCGGCCACCTGCCCTCCCAGCCGCGCCTGCTGCCAGCGGGCAAGACCGCCGGCTGGGTTCCAAAAAGCGAGCAAGCCCGCGCCACGGGCGGGTGCCCAAAGCCCAAACCCTCCGGCTCGGGCGCGGTGGGCGGCGGCTACGGCCTGGGAGAGCTTAGCGGAAGCAAGGCAGGACGAGCGGCAAAGCGTGTGCCCGAGGAGACCTGCAGCCGGGCAGCGTCAGGGCGGCAAAGCCTACAGCACCCAGTATTCCCAGGAGGTCTCCCATCCAAGTACTAACCAGGCCCGACCCTGCTTAGCTTCCGAGATCAGACGAGATCGGGCGTGTTCAGGGTGGTATGGCCGTAGACGCTGTTGCCTGCCGCTTTGACTGCCTTTAAACCAGCCCGCTGACGAGCCCTGCTTCTTCACTGCTATCCACTTCCAGTCCTGGCCCCTCCGGCACAGCCCCGCCCGCCCGCCCCAACCAACACAGCCACGCGCCACCAGCCTCACACCCCTCCTCGCCACACCAACGCTCCGCCCCGACCCACCATCCGCAGACCCCGACCCTGGCCCGCACACCACGCCTAACACTCCTCCCCACCCCTCACGCATACACCCCTCTCCCCGCCACGCACTCTCTCCTGAACGCGGGACCCTCACGAACCCCCCCCACCCCCCCACCACACAAAAACCCCGCACCACCACCCCAGGCGCGCGCGCTGGCGCAGCGCAACGCCCAGGACCCCGCTGCCCCGCGCACACCCCCGGCCGCTCGCCCTTTGCTCACAGCTCCTGGCGCTCGCCGCACCTCCCGCCTCCCTGGGGACGCCCTCCCGCACTTGGCCTGCCTTGTGCTCGCTCCGGGAAACCCGGGCGCGCCGCCGGAGGCCTCGCCGCGTCCTGCCCGTCTCCCGCCGCAAGGCCCGGGAGGCACGATGGGACACCGCCACCCCTAGGCGGTGAGTTATATGGGCCCGTGGTGCCTGTGCTCCACCAATATTCAGGAACACAGACCCAGCTCCACCGATGTTTGTGCTTATATTTTCAGAGCCATCCCGTCCATAGGATGGACCAGGGCAACCAACCTGGGCCCCACGCTTTGGGGGGACACAAAGTCCAGGGCAGCCTGGAGGGTTAGTGGGGGGCCGAGCACTGGCAGCAGCAAGCGACTCGGCCCCAGGCCCCCCCGCGCCCCCCCCCCCCGCGCGGCCCCATACTCCCCCGCACCTCTTTCCAGCTTGCGTCCCCGCCCCCGCACTACACCCCGAGCGGGTAGGGGGGAGTGGAGGGGGGGAGGGTGGGGCCACGTGACGTGCTGCTGCTGGTGCCCGTCCCCACTAATTCCCCAGGCTGTCCTGGACCCTGCATCCCCGAGGCACAGGGCCCCCCCAAAGCAGTTGCCCCCGTCTGTACTATGTATGGGACGACTTTGCTTGGATCCATTCTAGGCACCATCAAAAATTATACAAACCTGGCACCCATGCCGACACCGCCACCGCCACGGCCTCCTCCTCAGGGGGATCAGTCCAGAGGAGACCAGCACCCAACTTCCCCCGAAGCGGCTGGCAGGGAGCGCCAGCGCAGACAGGCCTCGGGGCGCCCGCCGCCGCTTCGGCCACCTGCCCTCCCAGCCGCGCCTGCTGCCAACGGGGCAAGACCGCCGGCTGGGTTCCAAAAAAAAAACGAGCAAGCCCGCGCCACGGGGCCGGGTGCCCAAAGCCCAAACCCTCCGGCTCGGGCGCGGTGGGCGAGGCGGCTACGGCCTGGGAGAGCTTAGCGGAAGCAAGGCAGGACGAGGCGGCAAGCGTGTGCCCGAGGAGACCTGCAGCCGGGCAGCGTCAGGGAGCGGCAAAAGCCTACAGCACCCAGTATTCCCAGGAGGTCTCCCATCCAAGTACTAACCAGGCCCGACCCTGCTTAGCTTCCGAGATCAGACGAGATCGGGCGTGTTCAGGGTGGTATGGCCGTAGACGCTGTTGCCTGCCGCTTTGACTGCCTTTAAACCAGCCCGCTGACGAGCCCTGCTTCTTCACTGCTATCCACTTCCAGTCCTGGCCCCTCCGGCACAGCCCCGCCCGCCCCGCCCCAACCAACACAGCCACGCGCCACCAGCCTCTCACCGCTCCCTCGCCACACCAACGCTCCCGGCCCGACCCACCATCCGCAGACCCCCGACCCTGGCCCGCACACACCACGCCTAACACTCCTCCCCACCCCACACGAATACACCCCACACCCCCCCCCCCCCCCCACACACTCCAGAACCCGGGACCCACACCAACCCCCCCCCCCCCCCCCCCCCCCCAAACCCCCCCCCCCACCCCCCCGCGCGCGCGCGCAAGCGCAACGCCCAGGACCCGCTGCCCGCGCACACCCGCTGCCGCCGCCCTTTGCTCACAGCTCCTGGCGCTCGCCGCACCTCACGCCTCCCTGGGGACGCCCTCCGCGCCAGCCTGCCTTTTGCTCGCTCCGGGAAACCGGGGCGCGCCCGGTGGCCTCGCCCGCGTCCTGCCCCGTCTCCCGCTTCGCAAGGCCCCGGGGGAGGCACGATGGGACACCGACACCCATAGGCGGTGAGTTATATGGGCCCGTGGTGCCTGTGCTCCACCAATATTCAGGAACACAGACCCAGCTCCACCGATGTTTGTGCTTATATTTTCAGAGCCATCCCGTCCATAGGATGGACCAGGGCAACCAACCTGGGCCCCACGCTGTGGGGACACAACGTCCAGGGCAGCCGGGTGGGTTAGGGGGGGGCCTAGCACTGGCAGCCGAACGCGACTCGGCCCCAGCCCCCCCCGCTCCACCCCCCCCTGCTCTGCCCCATCCTCCCCCCCCCCCGCACCTCTTTCCAGCTTCCGTCCCCTCCCCCGAACTACACCCAGAGCTGGTAGGGCGGGTGGAGGGTAGGTTGGGGCCAGGTCACTAGCTGCTGCTGGTGCCAGTCCACCCACTAAATCCCCAGGCTGTCCTGGACCCAGCAACCACCAGGAACAGGGTCCCCCCAAAGCAGTTGCCCCCGTCTGTACAATGTATGGGACGACTATGCATGGATCCAGTCGAGGCACCATCACAACGTATACACACCTGGCACCCCTGCCGACACCGCCACCGCCACGGCCTCCTCCTCAGGGGGATCAGCCCAGAGGAGACCAGCACCCAACTTCCCCCGAAGCGGCTGGCAGGGAGCGCCAGCGCAGACAGGCCTCGGGGCACCCGCCGCCGCTTCGGCCACCTGCCCTCCCAGCCGCGCCTGCTGCCAACGGGCACGACCGCCGGCTGGGTTCCAAAAAAAAAGCGAGCACGCCCGCGCCACGGGGCCGGGGGCCCAAAGCCCAAACCCTCCGGCTCGGCGCGGTGGGCGGCGGCTACGGCCTGGGAGAGCTTAGCGGAAGCAAGGCAGGACGAGGCGGCAAAGCGTGTGCCGAGGAGACCTGCAGCCGGGCAGCGTCAGGGAGCGGCAAAAGCCTACAGCACCCAGTATTCCCAGGAGGTCTCCCATCCAAGTACTAACCAGGCCCGACCCTGCTTAGCTTCCGAGATCAGACGAGATCGGGCGTGTTCAGGGTGGTATGGCCGTAGACGCTGTTGCCTGCCGCTTTGACTGCCTTTAAACCAGCCCGCTGACGAGCCCTGCTTCTTCACTGCTATCCACTTCCAGTCCTGGCCCCTCCGGCACAGCCCGCCCAGCCCCGCCCCAACCAACACAGCCACGCGCCACCAGCCTCACACCCCTCCCTCGCCACACCAACGCTCCCGCCCCGACCCACCATCCGCAGACCCCCGACCCTGGCCCGCACACACCACGCCTAACACTCCTCCCCACCCCTCACGAATACACCCCTCTCCCCCGCCCGCCACGCACTCTCTCCTGAACGCGGGACCCTCACGAACCCGCCGCACCCACCCACGACACAAAACCCCACGCACCACCACCCCCAGGCGCGCCGCGGCGCAACGCAACGCAACGCCCAGGACCCCGCTGCCCCGCGCACACCCGCTGCCGCTCGCCCTTTGCTCACAGCTCCTGGCGCTCGCCGCACCTCACGCCTCCCTGGGGACGCCCTCCCGCACTTGGCCTGCCTTTTGCTCGCTCCGGGAAACCCGGGACGCGCCGCCCGGAGGCCTCGCCCGCGTCCTGCCCCGTCTCCCGCTTCGCAAGGCCCCGGGGGAGGCACGATGGGACACCGACACCCATAGGCGGTGAGTTATATGGGCCCGTGGTGCCTGTGCTCCACCAATATTCAGGAACACAGACCCAGCTCCACCGATGTTTGTGCTTATATTTTCAGAGCCATCCCGTCCATAGGATGGACCAGGGCAACCAACCTGGGCCCCACGCTTTGGGGGGACACAAAGTCCAGGGCAGCCTGGAGGGTTAGTGGGGGGCCTAGCACTGGCAGCAGCAAGCGACTCGGCCCCAGCCCACCCCTCTCCACCCACCCCTGCTCTGCCCCATACTCCCCCCCCCCCGCACCTCTTTCCAGCTTCCGTCCCCTCCCCCGAACTACACCCAGAGCTGGTAGGGCGGAGTGGAGGGGGGTAGGTTGGGGCCAGGTCACTTGCTGCTGCTGGTGCCAGTCCCCCCACTAATTCCCCAGGCTGTCCTGGACCCTGCATCCCCGAGGCACAGGGCCCCCCCAAAGCAGTTGCCCCCGTCTGTACTATGTAGGGGACGACTTTGCGTGGCTCCATCCTCGGCACCATCAAACATTATCCAAACCTGGCACCCATGCCGACACCGCCACCGCCACGGCCTCCTCCTCAGGGGGATCAGTCCAGAGGAGACCAGCACCCAACTTCCCCCGAATCGGCTGGCAGGGAGCGCCAGCGCAGACAGGCCTCGGGCGCCCGCCGCGCTCGCCACCTGCCCTCCCAGCCGCGCCTGCTGCCAACGGGGCAAGACCGCCGGCTGGGTTCCAAAAAAAAAACGAGCAAGCCCGCGCCACGGGGCCGGGTGCCCAAAGCCCAAACCCTCCGGCTCGGCCTGGGAGAGCTTAGCGGAAGCAAGGCAGGACGAGGCGGCAAAAGCGTGTGCCCGAGGGAGACCTGCAGCCGGGCAGCGTCAGGGAGCGGCAAAAGCCTACAGCACCCAGTATTCCCAGGAGGTCTCCCATCCAAGTACTAACCAGGCCCGACCCTGCTTAGCTTCCGAGATCAGACGAGATCGGGCGTGTTCAGGGTGGTATGGCCGTAGACGCTGTTGCCTGCCGCTTTGACTGCCTTTAAACCAGCCCGCTGACGAGCCCTGCTTCTTCACTGCTATCCACTTCCAGTCCTGGCCCCTCCGGCACAGCCCCGCCCCGCCCCGCCCCAACCAACACAGCCACGCGCCACCAGCCTCACACCCCTCCCTCGCCACACCAACGCTCCCGCCCCGACCCACCATCCGCAGACCCCCGACCCTGGCCCGCACACACCACGCCTAACACTCCTCCCCACCCTCACGAATACACCCTCTCCCGCCCGCCACGCACTCTCTCCTGAACGCGGGACCTCACGAACCCGCCGCACCCACCCACGACACAAAACCCCACGCACCACCACCCCAGGCGCCAAGGCGCAACGCAACGCAACGCCCAGGACCCCGCTGCCTCGCAGACACCCGCTGCCGCCGCCTTTGCTCACAGCTCCTGGCGCTGCCGCACCTCACGCCTCCCTGGGGACGCCCCGCACTTGGCCTGCCTTTGCTCGCCCGGGAAACCCGGGACGCGCCGCCCGAGGCCTCGCCGCCCTGCCCTGCCTCCCGCGTCGCAAGGCCCCGGGGGAGGCACGATGGGACACCGCCCCCCATAGGCGGTGAGTTATCTGGGCCCGTGGTGCCTGTGCTCCACCAATATTCAGGAACACAGACCCAGCTCCACCGATGTTTGTGCCTATATTTTCAGAGCCATCCCGTCCCATAGGATGGACCAGGGCAACCAACCTGGGCCCCACGCTTTGGGGGACACAAAGTCCAGGGCAGCCTGGAGGGTTAGTGGGGCCTAGCACTGGCAGCAGCAAGCGACTCGGCCCCAGCCCACCCCTCCACCCACCCCTGCTCTGCCCCATACTCCCCGCACCTCTTTCCAGCTTCCGTCCCTCCCGAACTACACCCAGAGCTGGTAGGGCGGAGTGGAGGGGGTAGGTTGGGGCCAGGTCACTTGCTGCTGCTGGTGCCAGTCCCCACTAATTCCCAGGCTGTCCTGGACCCTGCATCCCGAGGCACAGGGCCCCCAAAGCAGTTGCCCCGCCTGTACTATGTATGGGACGACTTTGCTTGGATCCATTCTAGGCACCATCAAAATTATACAAACCTGGCACCCATGCCGACACCGCCACCGCCACGGCCTCCTCCTCAGGGGATCAGCCCAGAGGAGACCAGCACCCAACTTCCGGCCGGCTGGCAGGAGCGCCAGCGCAGACAGGCCTCGGGCGCCCGCCGCCGCTCGCCACCTGCCCTCCCAGCCGCGCCTGCTGCCAACGGGGCAAGACCGCCGGCTGGGTTCCAAAAAAAAAACGAGCAAGCCCGCGCCACGGGGCCGGGTGCCCAAAGCCCAAACCCTCCGGCTCGGGCGCGGTGGGCGAGGCGGCTACGGCCTGGGAGAGCTTAGCGGAAGCAAGGCAGGACGAGGCGGCAAAAGCGCAGCCCGAGGAGACCTGCAGCCGGGCAGCGTCAGGGAGCGGCAAAAGCCTACAGCACCCAGTATTCCCAAGGGTCTCCCATCCAAGTACTAACCAGGCCCGACCCTGCTTAGCTTCCGAGATCAGATGAGATCGGGCGTGTTCAGGGTGGTATGGCCGTAGACGCTATTGCCTGCCGCTTTGACTGCCTTTAAACCAGCCCGCTGACGAGCCCTGCTTCTTCACTGCTATCCCCTTCCAGTCCTGGCCCTCCGGCACAGCCCCGCCCCGCCCCGCCCCAACCAACACAGCCACGCGCCACCAGCCTCACACCCTCCTCGCCACACCAACGCTCCCGCCCCGACCCACCATCCGCAGACCCCGCCCCTGGCCCGCACACACCACGCCTAACACTCCTCCCCACCTCACGAATACACCCTCTCCCCGCCCGCCACGCACTCTCCTGAACGCGGGACCCTCACGAACCCGCCGCACCCACCCACGACACAAAACCCCACGCACCACCACCCCCAGGCGCGCCGCGGCGCAACGCAACGCAACGCCCAGGACCCCGCTGCCCCGCGCACACCCGCTGCCGCTCGCCCTTTGCTCACAGCTCCCGGCGCACGCCGCCCCTCACGCCCCCCTGGGGACGCCCCGCACTTGGCCTGCCTTTGCTCGCTCCGGGAAACCCGGGACGCGCCGCCCGGAGGCCTCGCCCGTCCTGCCCCGTCTCCCGCTTCGCAAGGCCCCGGGGGAGGCACGATGGGACACCGACACCCATAGGCGGTGAGTTATATGGGCCCGTGGTGCCTGTGCTCCACCAATATTCAGGAACACAGACCCAGCTCCACCGATGTTTGTGCTTATATTTTCAGAGCCATCCCGTCCATAGGATGGACCAGGGCAACCAACCTGGGCCCCACGCTTTGGGGGGACACAAAGTCCAGGGCAGCCAGGAGGTTAGTGGGGCCTAGCACTGGCAGCAGCAAGCGACTCGGCCCCAGCCCACCCCTCTCCACCCACCCCTGCTCTGCCCCATACTCCCCCCCCCCCCCCCCCACTTTACAGCGTACGGCCCCACCCCCCAACAACACCCAGAGCTGGTAGGGCGGAGTGGAGGGGGGTAGGTTGGGGCCAGGTCACTTGCTGCTGCTGGTGCCAGTCCCCCCACTAATTCCCCAGGCTGTCCTGGACCCTGCATCCCCGAGGCACAGGGGCCCCCCAAAGCAGTTGCCCCCGTCTGTACTATGTATGGGACGACTTTGCTTGGATCCATTCTAGGCACCATCAAAAATTATACAAACCTGGCACCCATGCCGACACCGCCACCGCCACGGCCTCCTCCTCAGGGGGATCAGCCCAGAGGAGACCAGCACCCAACTTCCCGGCGGCTGGCAGGAGCGCCAGCGCAGACAGGCCTCGGGCGCCCGCCGCCGCTTCGTCCACCTGCCCTCCAAGCGGCGCCTGCTGCCAACGTGGCAAGACCGCCGGCTGTGTTCCTAATAAAAAACTAGCAAGCCCGCGCCACGGGGCCGGGTGCCCAAAGCCCAAACCCTCCGGCTCGGGCGCGGTGGGCGAGGCGGCTACGGCCTGGGAGAGCTTAGCGGAAGCAAGGCAGGATGAGGCGGCAAAAGCGTGTGCCCGAGGGAGACCTGCAGCCGGGCAGCGTCAGGGAGCGGCAAAAGCCTACAACACCCAGTATGTCTCCCATGCAAGTACTAACCAGGCCCGACCCTGCTTAGCTTCCGAGATCAGACGAGATCGGGCGTGTTCAGGGTGGTATGGCCGTAGACGCTGTTGCCTGCCGCTTTGACTGCCTTTAAACCAGCCCGCTGACGAGCCCTGCTTCTTCACTGCTATCCACTTCCAGTCCTGGCCCCTCCGGCACAGCCCCGCCCCGCCCCGCCCCAACCAACACAGCCACGCGCCACCAGCCTCACACCCCTCCCTCGCCACACCAACGCTCCCGCCCCGACCCACCATCCGCAGACCCCCGACCCTGGCCCGCACACACCACGCCTAACACTCCTCCCCACCCTCACGAATACACCCCTCTCCCCGCCCGCCACGCACTCTCCTGAACGGGACCTCACGAACCCCCCGCACCCACCCACGACACAAAACCCACGCACCACCACCCCCAGGCGCGCCGCGGCGCAACGCAACGCAACGCCCAGGACCCCGCTGCCTCGCGCACACCGCTGCCGCCGCCTTTGCTCACAGCTCCTGGCGCTCGCCGCACCTCACGCCTCCCTGGGGACGCCCTCCCGCACTTGGCCTGCCTTTTGCTCGCTCCGGGAAACCCGGGACGCGCCGCCCGGAGGCCTCGCCCGCGTCCTGCCCCGTCTCCCGCTTCGCAAGGCCCCGGGGGAGGCACGATGGGACACCGACACCCATAGGCGGTGAGTTATATGGGCCCGTGGTGCCTGTGCTCCACCAATATTCAGGAACACAGACCCAGCTCCACCGATGTTTGTGCTTATATTTTCAGAGCCATCCCGTCCATAGGATGGACCAGGGCAACCAACCTGGGCCCCACGCTTTGGGGGGACACAAAGTCCAGGGCAGCCTGGAGGGTTAGTGGGGGGCCTAGCACTGGCAGCAGCAAGCGACTCGGCCCCAGCCCACCCCTCTCCACCCACCCCTGCTCTGCCCCATACTCCCCCCCCCCCGCACCTCTTTCCAGCTTCCGTCCCCTCCCCCGAACTACACCCAGAGCTGGTAGGGCGGAGTGGAGGGGGGTAGGTTGGGGCCAGGTCACTTGCTGCTGCTGGTGCCAGTCCCCCCACTAATTCCCCAGGCTGTCCTGGACCCTGCATCCCGAGGCACAGGGCCCCCAAAGCAGTTGCCCCCGTCTGTACTATGTATGGGACGACTTTGCTTGGATCCATTCTAGGCACCATCAAAAATTATACAAACCTGGCACCCATGCCGACACCGCCACCGCCACGGCCTCCTCCTCAGGGGGATCAGCCCAGAGGAGACCAGCACCCAACTTCCCCCGAAGCGGCTGGCAGGGAGCGCCAGCGCAGACAGGCCTCAGGGCGCCCGCCGCTCGGCCACCTGCCCTCCCAGCCGCGCCTGCTGCCAACGGGGCAAGACCGCCGGCTGGGTTCCAAAAAAAAAACGAGCAAGCCCGCGCCACGGGGCCGGGTGCCCAAAGCCCAAACCCTCCGGCTCGGGCGCGGTGGGCGAGGCGGCTACGGCCTGGGAGAGCTTAGCGGAAGCAAGGCAGGACGAGGCGGCAAAAGCGTGTGCCGAGGGAGACCTGCAGCCGGGCAGCGCCAGGAGCGGCAAAAGCCTACAGCACCCAGTATTCCCAGGAGGTCTCCCATCCAAGTACTAACCAGGCCCGACCCTGCTTAGCTTCCGAGATCAGACGAGATCGGGCGTGTTCAGGGTGGTATGGCCGTAGACGCTGTTGCCTGCCGCTTTGACTGCCTTTAAACCAGCCCGCTGACGAGCCCTGCTTCTTCACTGCTATCCACTTCCAGTCCTGGCCCCTCCGGCACAGCCCCGCCCCGCCCCGCCCCAACCAACACAGCCACGCGCCACCAGCCTCACACCCCTCCCTCGCCACACCAACGCTCCCCCCCCGACCCCCCCTCCGCCGCCCCCCCACCCAGGCCCGCACACACCCCGCCGCCCACTCCTCCCCACCCCTCACGAATACACCCCTCTCCCCCGCCCGCCACGCACTCTCTCCTGAACGCGGGACCCTCACGAACCCGCCGCACCCACCCACGACACAAAACCCCACGCACCACCACCCCCAGGCGCGCCGCGGCGCAACGCAACGCAACGCCCAGGACCCCGCTGCCCCGCGCACACCCGCTGCCGCTCGCCCTTTGCTCACAGCTCCTGGCGCTCGCCGCACCTCACGCCTCCCTGGGGACGCCCTCCCGCACTTGGCCTGCCTTTTGCTCGCTCCGGGAAACCCGGGACGCGCCGCCCGGAGGCCTCGCCCGCGTCCTGCCCCGTCTCCCGCTTCGCAAGGCCCCGGGGGAGGCACGATGGGACACCGACACCCATAGGCGGTGAGTTATATGGGCCCGTGGTGCCTGTGCTCCACCAATATTCAGGAACACAGACCCAGCTCCACCGATGTTTGTGCCTATATTTTCAGAGCCATCCCGTCCATAGGATGGACCAGGGCAACCAACCTGGGCCCCACGCTTTGGGGGGACACAAAGTCCAGGGCAGCCTGGAGGGTTAGTGGGGGGCCTAGCACTGGCAGCAGCAAGCGACTCGGCCCCAGCCCACCCCTCTCCACCCACCCCTGCTCTGCCCCATACTCCCCCCCCCCCGCACCTCTTTCCAGCTTCCGTCCCCTCCCCCGAACTACACCCAGAGCTGGTAGGGCGGAGTGGAGGGGGGTAGGTTGGGGCCAGGTCACTTGCTGCTGCTGGTGCCAGTCCCCCCACTAATTCCCCAGGCTGTCCTGGACCCTGCATCCCCGAGGCACAGGGGCCCCCCAAAGCAGTTGCCCCCGTCTGTACTATGTATGGGACGACTTTGCTTGGATCCATTCTAGGCACCATCAAAAATTATACAAACCTGGCACCCATGCCGACACCGCCACCGCCACGGCCTCCTCCTCAGGGGGATCAGCCCAGAGGAGACCAGCACCCAACTTCCCCCGAAGCGGCTGGCAGGGAGCGCCAGCGCAGACAGGCCTCGGGGCGCCCGCCGCCGCTTCGGCCACCTGCCCTCCCAGCCGCGCCTGCTGCCAACGGGGCAAGACCGCCGGCTGGGTTCCAAAAAAAAAACGAGCAAGCCCGCGCCACGGGGCCGGGTGCCCAAAGCCCAAACCCTCCGGCTCGGGCGCGGTGGCCGAGGCGGCTACGGCCTGGGAGAGCTTAGCGGAAGCAAGGCAGGACGAGGCGGCAAAAGCGTGTGCCCGAGGGAGACCTGCAGCCGGGCAGCGTCATTGAGCGGCAAAAGCCTACAGCACGCAGTATTCCCAGGAGGTCTCCCATCCAAGTACTAACCAGGCCCGACCCTGCTTAGCTTCCGAGATCAGACGAGATCGGGCGTGTTCAGGGTGGTATGGCCGTAGACGCTGTTGCCTGCCGCTTTGACTGCCTTTAAACCAGCCCGCTGACGAGCCCTGCTTCTTCACTGCTATCCACTTCCAGTCCTGGCCCCTCCGGCACAGCCCCGCCCCGCCCCGCCCCAACCAACACAGCCACGCGCCACCAGCCTCACACCCCTCCCTCGCCACACCAACGCTCCCGCCCCGACCCACCATCCGCAGACCCCCGACCCTGGCCCGCACACACCACGCCTAACACTCCTCCCCACCCCTCACGAATACACCCCTCTCCCCCGCCCGCCACGCACTCTCTCCTGAACGCGGGACCCTCACGAACCCGCCGCACCCACCCACGCCCCCAAACCCCACGCCCCCCCACCCCCCCGCGCGCCGCGGCGCCACGCCACCCCACCCCCCGGACCCCCCGGCCCCGCGCCCACCCCCTGCCGCCGCCTCTTTGCTCACAGCTCCTGGCGCCGCCGCACCTCACGCCTCCCTGGGACGCCCTCCGCACTTGGCCTGCCTTTTGCTCGCTCCGGGAAACCGGGACGCGCCGCCCGAGGCCTCGCCGCGCCCTGCCCTGCCTCCCGCTTCGCAAGGCCCCGGGGGAGGCACGATGGGACACCGACACCCATAGGCGGTGAGTTATATGGGCCCGTGGTGCCTGTGCTCCACCAATATTCAGGAACACAGACCCAGCTCCACCGATGTTTGTGCTTATATTTTCAGAGCCATCCCGTCCATAGGATGGACCAGGGCAACCAACCTGGGCCCCACGCTTTGGGGGGACACAAAGTCCAGGGCAGCCTGGAGGGTTAGTGGGGGGCCTAGCACTGGCAGCAGCAAGCGACTCGGCCCCAGCCCACCCCTCTCCACCCACCCCTGCTCTGCCCCATACTCCCCCCCCCCCCGCACCTCTTTCCAGCTTCCGTCCCTCCCGAACTACACCCAGAGCTGGTAGGGCGGAGTGGAGGGGGGTAGGTTGGGGCCAGGTCACTTGCTGCTGCTGGTGCCAGTCCCCCCACTAATTCCCCAGGCTGTCCTGGACCCTGCATCCCCGAGGCACAGGGGCCCCCCAAAGCAGTTGCCCCCGTCTGTACTATGTATGGGACGACTTTGCTTGGATCCATTCTAGGCACCATCAAAAATTATACAAACCTGGCACCCATGCCGACACCGCCACCGCCACGGCCTCCTCCTCAGGGGGATCAGTCCAGAGGAGACCAGCACCCAACTTCCCCCGAAGCGGCTGGCAGGGAGCGCCAGCGCAGACAGGCCTCGGGGCGCCCGCCGCCGCTTCGGCCACCTGCCCTCCCAGCCGCGCCTGCTGCCAACGGGGCAAGACCGCCGGCTGGGTTCCAAAAAAAAAACGAGCAAGCCCGCCACGGGGCCGGGTGCCCAAAGCCCAAACCCTCCGGCTCGGGCGCGGTGGGCGAGGCGGCTACGGCCTGGGAGAGCTTAGCGGAAGCAAGGCAGGACGAGGCGGCAAAAGCGTGTGCCCGAGGGAGACCTGCAGCCGGGCAGCGTCAGGGAGCGGCAAAAGCCTACAGCACCCAGTATTCCCAGGAGGTCTCCCATCCAAGTACTAACCAGGCCCGACCCTGCTTAGCTTCCGAGATCAGACGAGATCGGGCGTGTTCAGGGTGGTATGGCCGTAGACGCTGTTGCCTGCCGCTTTGACTGCCTTTAAACCAGCCCGCTGACGAGCCCTGCTTCTTCACTGCTATCCACTTCCAGTCCTGGCCCCTCCGGCACAGCCCCGCCCCGCCCCGCCCCAACCAACACAGCCACGCGCCACCAGCCTCACACCCCTCCCTCGCCACACCAACGCTCCCGCCCCGACCCACCATCCGCAGACCCCCGACCCTGGCCCGCACACACCACGCCTAACACTCCTCCCCACCCCTCACGAATACACCCCTCTCCCCCGCCCGCCACGCACTCTCTCCTGAACGCGGGACCCTCACGAACCCGCCGCACCCACCCACGACACAAAACCCCACGCACCACCACCCCCAGGCCCGCCGCCGCCCCACGCCACCCAACGCCCACGACCCCCCAGCCCCCCCCCCACCCCCAGCCCCACCCCCGTTGCTCACAGCTCCTCGCGCGCGCCGCACCTCACGCCTCCTGGGACGCCCCGCACTTGGCCTGCCTTTTGCTCGCTCCGGGAAACCCGGGACGCGCCGCCCGGAGGCCTCGCCCGCGTCCTGCCCCGTCTCCCGCTTCGCAAGGCCCCGGGGGAGGCACGATGGGACACCGACACCCATAGGCGGTGAGTTATATGGGCCCGTGGTGCCTGTGCTCCACCAATATTCAGGAACACAGACCCAGCTCCACCGATGTTTGTGCTTATATTTTCAGAGCCATCCCGTCCATAGGATGGACCAGGGCAACCAACCTGGGCCCCACGCTTTGGGGGGACACAAAGTCCAGGGCAGCCTGGAGGGTTAGTGGGGGGCCTAGCACTGGCAGCAGCAAGCGACTCGGCCCCAGCCCACCCCTCTCCACCCACCCCTGCTCTGCCCCATACTCCCCCCCCCCCGCACCTCTTTCCAGCTTCCGTCCCCTCCCCCGAACTACACCCAGAGCTGGTAGGGCGGAGTGGAGGGGGGTAGGTTGGGGCCAGGTCACTTGCTGCTGCTGGTGCCAGTCCCCCCACTAATTCCCCAGGCTGTCCTGGACCCTGCATCCCGAGGCACAGGGCCCCCACAGCAGTTGCCCCCGTCTGTACTATGTATGGGACGACTTTGCTTGGATCCATTCTAGGCACCATCAAAAATTATACAAACCTGGCACCCATGCCGACACCGCCACCGCCACGGCCTCCTCCTCAGGGGGATCAGTCCAGAGGAGACCAGCACCCAACTTCCCCCGAAGCGGCTGGCAGGGAGCGCCAGCGCAGACAGGCCTCGGGGCGCCCGCCGCCGCTTCGGCCACCTGCCCTCCCAGCCGCGCCTGCTGCCAACGGGCAAGACCGCCGGCTGGGTTCCAAAAACGAGCAAGCCCGCCACGGGCGGGTGCCCAAAGCCCAAACCCTCCGGCTCGGGCGCGGTGGTCTAGGCGGATACGGACTGGGAGATCTTAGCGGAATCAAGTCAGGACGAGGCGGCAAAAGCGTGTGCCGAGGAGACCTGCAGCCGGGCAGCGTCAGAAGCCTACAGCACCCAGTATTCCCAAGAGGTCTCCCATCCAAGTACTAACCAGGCCCGACCCTGCTTAGCTTCCGAGATCAGATGAGATCGGGCGTGTTCAGGGTGGTATGGCCGCAGACGCTGTTGCCTGCCGCTTTGACTGCCTTTAAACCAGCCCGCTGACGAGCCCTGCTTCTTCACTGCTATCCACTTCCAGTCCTGGCCCCTCCGGCACAGCCCCGCCCCGCCCCGCCCCAACCAACACAGCCACGCGCCACCAGCCTCACACCCCTCCCTCGCCACACCAACGCTCCCGCCCCGACCCACCATCCGCCCACCCCCGACCCGGGCCCGCACACCACGCCTAACACTCCTCCCCACCCCTCACGAATACACCCCTCTCCCCCGCCCGCCACGCACTCTCTCCTGAACGCGGGACCCTCACGAACCCCCCGCCCCCCCCCCCCCCCCCAAAACCCCCCCCCCCCCCCCCCCCCGCGCCCCCCCGCGCAACGCAACGCAACGCCCAGGACCCCGCTGCCCCGCGCACACCCGCTGCCGCTCGCCCTTTGCTCACAGCTCCTGGCGCTCGCCGCACCTCACGCCTCCCTGGGGACGCCCTCCCGCACTTGGCCTGCCTTTTGCTCGCTCCGGGAAACCCGGGACGCGCCGCCCGGAGGCCTCGCCCGCGTCCTGCCCCGTCTCCCGCTTCGCAAGGCCCCGGGGGAGGCACGATGGGACACCGACACCCATAGGCGGTGAGTTATATGGGCCCGTGGTGCCTGTGCTCCACCAATATTCAGGAACACAGACCCAGCTCCACCGATGTTTGTGCTTATATTTTCAGAGCCATCCCGTCCATAGGATGGACCAGGGCAACCAACCTGGGCCCCACGCTTTGGGGGGACACAAAGTCCAGGGCAGCCTGGAGGGTTAGTGGGGGGCCTAGCACTGGCAGCAGCAAGCGACTCGGCCCCAGCCCACCCCTCTCCACCCACCCCTGCTCTGCCCCATACTCCCCCCCCCCCGCACCTCTTTCCAGCTTCCGTCCCCTCCCCCGAACTACACCCAGAGCTGGTAGGGCGGAGTGGAGGGGGGTAGGTTGGGGCCAGGTCACTTGCTGCTGCTGGTGCCAGTCCCCCCACTAATTCCCCAGGCTGTCCTGGACCCTGCATCCCCGAGGCACAGGGCCCCCAAAGCAGTTGCCCTGCCTGTACTATGTATGGGACGACTTTGCTTGGATCCATTCTAGGCACCATCAAAATTATACAAACCTGGCACCCATGCCGACACCGCCACCGCCACGGCCTCCTCCTCAGGGGGATCAGCCCAGAGGAGACCAGCACCCAACTTCCCCCGAAGCGGCTGGCAGGGAGCGCCAGCGCAGACAGGCCTCGGGGCGCCCGCCGCCGCTTCGGCCACCTGCCCTCCCAGCCGCGCCTGCTGCCAACGGGGCAAGACCGCCGGCTGGGTTCCAAAAAAAAAAACGAGCAAGCCCGCGCCACGGGGCCGGGTGCCCAAAGCCCAAACCCTCCGGCTCGGGCGCGGTGGGCGAGGCGGCTACGGCCTGGGAGAGCTTAGCGGAAGCAAGGCAGGACGAGGCGGCAAAAGCGTGTGCCCGAGGGAGACCTGCAGCCGGGCAGCGTCAGGGAGCGGCAAAAGCCTACAGCACCCAGTATTCCCAGGAGGTCTCCCATCCAAGTACTAACCAGGGCCGCCCCTGCTTAGCTTCCGCGTTGAGACGAGATCGGGCGTGTCCAGGGTGGTATGGCTGCAGACGCTGTTGCCTGCCGCTTTGACTGCCTTTAAACCAGCCCGCTGACGAGCCCTGCTTCTTCACTGCTATCCACTTCCAGTCCTGGCCCCTCCGGCACAGCCCCGCCCCGCCCCGCCCCAACCAACACAGC
Organism: Mauremys reevesii; assembly: GCF_016161935.1. Taxonomy (NCBI): domain Eukaryota; kingdom Metazoa; phylum Chordata; order Testudines; family Geoemydidae; genus Mauremys; species Mauremys reevesii. The sequence continues at coordinate 83,863,932 of NC_052624.1, forward strand.
CACGCGCCACCAGCCTCACACCCCTCCCTCGCCACACCAACGCTCCCGCCCCGACCCACCATCCGCAGACCCCCGACCCTGGCCCGCACACACCACGCCTAACACTCCTCCCCACCCCTCACGAATACACCCCGCTCCCCCGCCCGCCACGCACTCTCTCCTGAACGCGGGACCCTCACGAACCCGCCGCACCCACCCACGACACAAAACCCCACGCACCACCCCCCCCACGCGCGCCCCGGCGCAACGCAACGCACCGCCCCGGCCCCCGCGGCCCCGCGCCCACCCGCTGCCGCGCGCCCCTTGCTCCCAGCTCCGGGCGCTCGCCGCACCCCACGCCTCCTGGGACGCCCTCCCGCACTTGGCCTGCCTTTTGCTCGCCCGGGAAACCGGGACGCGCCGCCCGAGGCCTCGCCCGCGCCCTGCCCCGCCTCCCGCTTCGCAAGGCCCCGGGGGAGGCACGATGGGACACCGACACCCATAGGCGGTGAGTTACATGGGCCCGTGGTGCCTGTGCTCCACCAATATTCAGGAACACAGACCCAGCTCCACCGATGTTTGTGCTTATATTTTCAGAGCCATCCCGTCCATAGGATGGACCAGGGCAACCAACCTGGGCCCCACGCTTTGGGGACACACAGTCCTGGGCCGCCGGGAGGGTTACTGGGGGGCCTAGCACTGGCAGCAGCAAGCGACTCGGCCCCAGCCCACCCCTCTCCACCCACCCCTGCTCTGCCCCATACTCCCCCCCCCCCGCACCTCTTTCCAGCTTCCGTCCCCTCCCCCGAACTACACCCAGAGCTGGTAGGGCGGAGTGGAGGGGGGTAGGTTGGGGCCAGGTCACTTGCTGCTGCTGGTGCCAGTCCCCCCACTAATTCCCCAGGCTGTCCTGGACCCTGCATCCCCGAGGCACAGGGCCCCCCCAAAGCAGTTGCCCTGCCTGTACTATGTATGGGACGACTTTGCTTGGATCCATTCTAGGCACCATCAAAAATTATACAAACCTGGCACCCATGCCGACACCGCCACGGCCTCCTCCTCAGGGGGATCAGTCCAGAGGAGACCAGCACCCAACTTCCCCCGAAGCGGCTGGCAGGGAGCGCCAGCGCAGACAGGCCTCGGGGCGCCCGCCGCCGCTTCGGCCACCTGCCCTCCCAGCCGCGCCTGCTGCCAACGGGGCAAGACCGCCGGCTGGGTTCCAAAAAAAAAACGAGCAAGCCCGCGCCACGGGGCCGGGTGCCCAAAGCCCAAACCCTCCGGCTCGGGCGCGGTGGGCGAGGCGGCTACGGCCTGGGAGAGCTTAGCGGAAGCAAGGCAGGACGAGGCGGCAAAAGCGTGTGCCCGAGGGAGACCTGCAGCCGGGCAGCGTCAGGGAGCGGCAAAAGCCTACAGCACCCAGTATTCCCAGGAGGTCTCCCATCCAAGTACTAACCAGGCCCGACCCTGCTTAGCTTCCGAGATCAGACGAGATCGGGCGTGTTCAGGGTGGTATGGCCGTAGACGCTGTTGCCTGCCGCTTTGACTGCCTTTAAACCAGCCCGCTGACGAGCCCTGCTTCTTCACTGCTATCCACTTCCAGTCCTGGCCCCTCCGGCACAGCCCCGCCCCGCCCCGCCCCAACCAACACAGCCACGCGCCACCAGCCTCACACCCTCCTCGCCACACCAACGCTCCCGCCCCGACCCACCATCCGCAGACCCCCGCCCCGGGCCCGCACACACCACGCCTAACACTCCTCCCCACCCCTCACGAATACACCCCTCTCCCCCGCCCGCCACGCACTCTCTCCTGAACGCGGGACCCTCACGAACCCGCCGCACCCACCCACGACACAAAACCCCACGCACCCCCCCCCCCAGGCGCGCCCCGGCGCAACGCAACCCAACGCCCAGGACCCCCCAGCCCCCCGCCCACCCCCGGCCGCGCGCCCTGGGCTCACCGCTCCTGGCGCTCGCCGCACCTCACGCCTCCCTGGGGACGCCCTCCCGCACTTGGCCTGCCTTTTGCTCGCTCCGGGAAACCCGGGACGCGCCGCCCGGAGGCCTCGCCCGCGTCCTGCCCCGTCTCCCGCTTCGCAAGGCCCCGGGGGAGGCACGATGGGACACCGACACCCATAGGCGGTGAGTTATATGGGCCCGTGGTGCCTGTGCTCCACCAATATTCAGGAACACAGACCCAGCTCCACCGATGTTTGTGCTTATATTTTCAGAGCCATCCCGTCCATAGGATGGACCAGGGCAACCAACCTGGGCCCCACGCTTTGGGGACACAAAGGCCAGGGCAGCCTGGAGGGTTAGTGGGGGGCCTAGCACTGGCAGCAGCAAGCGACTCGGCCCCAGCCCACCCCTCTCCACCCACCCCTGCTCTGCCCCATACTCCCCCCCCCCCCGCACCTCTTTCCAGCTTCCGTCCCCTCCCCCGAACTACACCCAGAGCTGGTAGGGCGGAGTGGAGGGGGGTAGGTTGGGGCCAGGTCACTTGCTGCTGCTGGTGCCAGTCCCCCCACTAATTCCCCAGGCTGTCCTGGACCCTGCCTCCCGAGGCACAGGGCCCCCAAAGCAGTTGCCCCCGTCTGTACTATGTATGGGACGACTTTGCTTGGATCCATTCTAGGCACCATCAAAAATTATACAAACCTGGCACCCATGCCGACACCGCCACCGCCACGGCCTCCTCCTCAGGGGGATCAGTCCAGAGGAGACCAGCACCCAACTTCCCCCGAAGCGGCTGGCAGGGAGCGCCAGCGCAGACAGGCCTCGGGGCGCCCGCCGCCGCTTCGGCCACCTGCCCTCCCAGCCGCGCCTGCTGCCAACGGGGCAAGACCGCCGGCTGGGTTCCAAAAAAAAAACGAGCAAGCCCGCGCCACGGGGCCGGGTGCCCAAAGCCCAAACCCTCCGGCTCGGGCGCGGTGGGCGAGGCGGCTACGGCCTGGGAGAGCTTAGCGGAAGCAAGGCAGGACGAGGCGGCAAAAGCGTGTGCCCGAGGGAGACCTGCAGCCGGGCAGCGGCAAAAGCCTACAGCACCCAGTATTCCCAGGAGGTCTCCCATCCAAGTACTAACCAGGCCCGACCCTGCTTAGCTTCCGAGATCAGACGAGATCGGGCGTGTTCAGGGTGGTATGGCCGTAGACGCTGTTGCCTGCCGCTTTGACTGCCTTTAAACCAGCCCGCTGACGAGCCCTGCTTCTTCACTGCTATCCACTTCCAGTCCTGGCCCTCCGGCACAGCCCCGCCCTGCCCCGCCCCAACCAACACAGCCACGCGCCACCAGCCTCACACCCTCCTCGCCACACCAACGCTCCGCCCCGACCCACCATCCGCAGACCCCCGACCCTGGCCCGCACACACCACCCCGAACACTCCTCCCCACCCTCACGAATACACCCTCTCCCCGCCCGCCACGCACTCTCCTGAACGCGGGACCTCACGAACCCGCCGCACTCCACCCACGACACAAAACCCCACGCACCACCACCCCCAGGCGCGCGCGCGCAACGCAACGCAACGCCCAGGACCCGCTGCCCGCGCACACCCGCTGCCGCCGCCTCTTTGCTCACAGCTCCTGGCGCCGCCGCACCTCACGCCTCCCTGGGACGCCTCCCGCACTTGGCCTGCCTTTTGCTCGCTCCGGGAAACCGGGACGCGCCGCCGGAGGCCTCGCCGCGCCCTGCCCCTGCCTCCCGCTTCGCAAGGCCCCGGGGGAGGCACGATGGGACACCGACACCCATAGGCGGTGAGTTATATGGGCCCGTGGTGCCTGTGCTCCACCAATATTCAGGAACACAGACCCAGCTCCACCGATGTTTGTGCTTATATTTTCAGAGCCATCCCGTCCATAGGATGGACCAGGGCAACCAACCTGGGCCCCACGCTTTGGGGACACAAAGTCCAGGGCAGCCTGGAGGGTTAGTGGGGGGCCTAGCACTGGCAGCAGCAAGCGACTCGGCCCCAGCCCACCCCTCTCCACCCACCCCTGCTCTGCCCCATACTCCCCCCCCCCGCACCTCTTTCCAGCTTCCGTCCCCTCCCCCGAACTACACCCAGAGCTGGTAGGGCGGAGTGGAGGGGGGTAGGTTGGGGCCAGGTCACTTGCTGCTGCTGGTGCCAGTCCCCCCACTAATTCCCCAGGCTGTCCTGGACCCTGCATCCCCGAGGCACAGGGCCCCCCCAAAGCAGTTGCCCCCGTCTGTACTATGTATGGGACGACTTTGCTTGGATCCATTCTAGGCACCATCAAAAATTATACAAACCTGGCACCCATGCCGACACCGCCACCGCCACGGCCTCCTCCTCAGGGGGATCAGTCCAGAGGAGACCAGCACCCAACTTCCCCCGAAGCGGCTGGCAGGGAGCGCCAGCGCAGACAGGCCTCGGGGCGCCCGCCGCCGCTTCGGCCACCTGCCCTCCCAGCCGCGCCTGCTGCCAACGGGGCAAGACCGCCGGCTGGGTTCCAAAAAAAAAACGAGCAAGCCCGCGCCACGGGCCGGGTGCCCAAAGCCCAAACCTCCGGCTCGGGCGCTGTGGGCGAGGCGGCTACGGCCTGGGAGAGCTTAGCGAAGCAAGGCAGGACGAGGCGGCAAAAGCGCAGCCCGAGGGAGACCTGCAGCCGGGCAGCGCCAGGAGCGGCAAAGCCTACAGCACCCAGTATTCCCAGGAGGTCTCCCATCCAAGTACTAACCAGGCCCGACCCTGCTTAGCTTCCGAGATCAGACGAGATCGGGCGTGTTCAGGTGGTATGGCTGCAGACGCTGGTGCCTCCCGCTTTGACTGCCTTTAAACCAGCCCGCTGACGAGCCCTGCTTCTTCACTGCTATCCACTTCCAGTCCTGGCCCCTCCGGCACAGCCCCGCCCCGCCCCGCCCCAACCAACACAGCCACGCGCCACCAGCCTCACACACCTCCCTCGCCACACCAACGCTCCCGCCCTGACCCACCATCCGCAGACCCCGACCCTGGCCCGCACACACCACGCCTAACACTCCTCCCACCCCTCACGAATACACCCCTCTCCCCGCCCGCCACGCACTCTCCTGAACGCGGGACCTCACGAACCCGCCGCACTCCACCCACGACACAAAACCCCACGCACCACCACTCCCAGGCGCCGCGGCGCAACGCAACGCAACGCCCAGGACCCCGCTGCCTCGCGCACACCCGCTGCCGCCGCCTCTTTGCTCACAGCTCCTGGCGCCGCCGCACCTCACGCCTCCCTGGGACGCCCCGCACTTGGCCTGCCTTTGCTCGCCCGGGAAACCCGGACGCGCCGCCCGAGGCCTCGCCAAGGCCCTGCCCCTGCCTCCCGCTTCGCAAGGCCCCGGGGGAGGCACGATGGGACACCGACACCCATAGGCGGTGAGTTATATGGGCCCGTGGTGCCTGTGCTCCACCAATATTCAGGAACACAGACCCAGCTCCACCGATGTTTGTGCTTATATTTTCAGAGCCATCCTGGCCCATAGGATGGACCAGGGCAACCAACCTGGGCCCCACGCTTTGGGGGACACAAAGTCCAGGGCAGCCTGGAGGGTTAGTGGGGGGCCTAGCACTGGCAGCGGCCAGCGACTCGGCCCCAGCCCACCCTCTCCACCCACCCCTGCTCTGCCCCATACTCCCGCACCTCTTTCCAGCTTCCGTCCCCTCCCGAACTACACCCAGAGCTGGTAGGGCGGAGTGGAGGGGGTAGGTTGGGGCCAGGTCACTTGCTGCTGCTGGTGCCAGTCCCCACTAATTCCCAGGCTGTCCTGGACCCTGCATCCCCGAGGCACAGGGCCCCCAAAGCAGTTGCCCTGCCTGTACTATGTATGGGACGACTTTGCTTGGATCCATTCTAGGCACCATCAAAATTATACAAACCTGGCACCCATGCCGACACCGCCACCGCCACGGCCTCCTCCTCAGGGGATCAGTCCCAGAGGAGACCAGCACCCAACTTCCCCCGAAGCGGCTGGCAGGGAGCGCCAGCGCAGACAGGCCTCGGGGCGCCCGCCGCCGCTTCGGCCACCTGCCCTCCCAGCCGCGCCTGCTGCCAACGGGGCAAGACCGCCGGCTGGGTTCCAAAAAAAAAACGAGCAAGCCCGCGCCACGGGGCCGGGTGCCCAAAGCCCAAACCCTCCGGCTCGGGCGCTGTGGGCGAGGCGGCTACGGCCTGGGAGAGCTTAGCGAAGCAAGGCAGGACGAGGCGGCAAAAGCGTGTGCCCGAGGGAGACCTGCAGCCGGGCAGCGTCAGGGAGCGGCAAAAGCCTACAGCACCCAGTATTCCCAGGAGGTCTCCCATCCAAGTACTAACCAGGCCCGACCCTGCTTAGCTTCCGAGATCAGACGAGATCGGGCGTGTTCAGGGTGGTATGGCCGTAGACGCTGTTGCCTGCCGCTTTGACTGCCTTTAAACCAGCCCGCTGACGAGCCCTGCTTCTTCACTGCTATCCACTTCCAGTCCTGGCCCTCCGGCACAGCCCCGCCCCGCCCCGCCCCAACCAACACAGCCACGCGCCACCAGCCTCACACCCCTCCCTCGCCACACCAACGCTCCCGCCCCGACCCACCATCCGCAGACCCCCGACCCTGGCCCGCACACACCACGCCTAACACTCCTCCCCACCCTCACGAATACACCTCTCCCCGCCCGCCACGCACTCTCTCCTGAACGCGGGACCTCACGAACCCGCCGCACTCCACCCACGACACAAAACCCCACGCACCACCACCCCAGGCGCGCGGGCGCAACGCAACGCAACGCCCAGGACCCCGCTGCCTCACGCACACCCGCTGCCGCCGCCTTTGCTCACAGCTCCTGGCGCCGCCGCACCTCACGCCTCCCTGGGGACGCCTCCCGCACTTGGCCTGCCTTTTGCTCGCCTCCGGGAAACCCGGGACGCGCCGCCCGAGGCCTCGCCAAGGCCCTGCCCTGCCTCCCGCTTCGCAAGGCCCCGGGAGGCACGATGGGACACCGACACCCATAGGCGGTGAGTTATATGGCCCGTGGTGCCTGTGCTCCACCAATATTCAGGAACACAGACCCAGCTCCACCGATGTTTGTGCTTATATTTTCAGAGCCATCCCGCCCATAGGATGGACCAGGGCAACCAACCTGGGCCCCACGCTTTGGGGGGACACAAAGTCCAGGGCAGCCTGGAGGGTTAGTGGGGGGCCGAGCACTGGCAGCCGCAAGCGACGCGGCCCCAGCCCACCCCTCCACCCACCCCTGCTCTGCCCCATACTCCCCGCACCTCTTTCCCGCGTCCGGCCCCTCCCCCGAACTACACCCAGAGCTGGTAGGGCGGAGTGGAGGGGGGTAGGTTGGGGCCAGGTCACTTGCTGCTGCTGGTGCCAGTCCCCCCACTAATTCCCCAGGCTGTCCTGGACCCTGCATCCCCGAGGCACAGGGCCCCCCCAAAGCAGTTGCCCTGCCTGTACTATGTATGGGACGACTTTGCTTGGATCCATTCTAGGCACCATCAAAAATTATACAAACCTGGCACCCATGCCGACACCGCCACCGCCACGGCCTCCTCCTCAGGGGGATCAGCCCAGAGGAGACCAGCACCCAACTTCCCCCGAAGCGGCTGGCAGGGAGCGCCAGCGCAGACAGGCCTCGGGGCGCCGCTCGCCACCTGCCCTCCCAGCCGCGCTGCTGCCAACTGGGCAAGACCGCCTGCTGGGTTCCAAAAAAAACACGAGCAAGCCCGCTCCTCGGGGCCGGGTGGCCAAAGCCCAAACCCTCCGGCTCGGGCGCTGTGGGCGAGGCGTCTTGGGCCTGGTAGTGCTTAGCGGAAGCAAGGCAGGACGAGGCGGCAAAAGCGTGTGCCCGAGGAGACCTGCAGCCGGGCAGCGCCAGGAGCGGCAAAGCCTACAGCACCCAGTATTCCCAGGAGGTCTCCCATCCAAGTACTAACCAGGCCCGACCCTGCTTAGCTTCCGAGATCAGACGAGATCGGGCGTGTTCAGGGTGGTATGGCCGTAGACGCTGTTGCCTGCCGCTTTGACTGCCTTTAAACCAGCCCGCTGCCGAGCCCTGCTTCTTCACTGCTATCCACTTCCAGTCCTGGCCCCTCCGGCACAGCCCCGCCCCGCCCCGGCCCAACCAACACAGCCACGCGCCACCAGCCTCACACCCCTCCCTCGCCACACCAACGCTCCCGCCCCGACCCACCATCCGCAGACCCTCGACCCTGGCCCGCACCCACCACGCCTAACACTTCTCCCCACCCTCACGAATACACCCTCTCCCGCCCGCCACGCACGCACTCTCCTGAACGCGGGACCTCACGAACCCGCCGCACTCCACCCACGACACAAAACCCCACGCACCACCACCCCAGGCGCCAAGGCGCAACGCAACGCAACGCCCAGGACCCCGCTGCCTCACAAGACACCCGCTGCCGCCGCCCTTTGCTCACAGCTCCTGGCGCCGCCGCACTCACGCCTCCTGGGGACGCCTCCCGCACTTGGCCTGCCTTTTGCTCGCCTCCGGGAAACCCGGACGCGCCGCCCGGAGGCCTCGCCAAGGCCCTGCCCCTGCCTCCCGCTTCGCAAGGCCCCGGGGGAGGCACGATGGGACACCGACACCCATAGGCGGTGAGTTATATGGGCCCGTGGTGCCTGTGCTCCACCAATATTCAGGAACACAGACCCAGCTCCACCGATGTTTGTGCTTATATTTTCAGAGCCATCCCGTCCATAGGATGGACCAGGGCAACCAACCTGGGCCCCACGCTTTGGGGGGACACAAAGTCCAGGGCAGCCTGGAGGGTTAGTGGGGGGCCTAGCACTGGCAGCAGCAAGCGACTCGGCCCCCGCCCACCCCCCCACCCACCCCTGCTCTGCCCCATACTCCCCGCACCTCTTTCCAGCTTCCGCCCTCCCCGAACAACACCCAGAGCGGGTAGGGCGGAGTGGTGGGGGGTAGGTTGGGGCCAGGTCACTTGCTGCTGCTGGTGCCAGTCCCCCCACTAATTCACAAGGCGGTCCAGGAACCTGCATCCCCGAGGCACAGGGCCCCCCCAAAGCAGTTGACCCCGGATGTACTATGTATGGGACGACTTTGCTTGGATCCATTCTAGGCACCATCAAAATTATACAAACCTGGCACCCATGCCGACACCGCCACCGCCACGGCCTCCTCCTCAGGGGATCAGTCCAGAGGAGACCAGCACCCAACTTCCCGGCGGCTGGCAGGAGCGCCAGCGCAGACAGGCCTCGGGCGCCGCCGCTCGCCACCTGCCCTCCCAGCCGCGCCTGCTGCCAACGGGGCAAGACCGCCGGCTGGGTTCCAAAAAAAAAACGAGCAAGCCCGCGCCACGGGGCCGGGTGCCCAAAGCCCAAACCCTCCGGCTCGGGCGCGGTGGGCGAGGCGGCTACGGCCTGGGAGAGCTTAGCGGAAGCAAGGCAGGACGAGGCGGCAAAAGCGTGTGCCCGAGGGAGACCTGCAGCCGGGCAGCGGCAAAAGCCTACAGCACCCAGTATTCCCAGGAGGTCTCCCATCCAAGTACTAACCAGGCCCGACCCTGCTTAGCTTCCGAGACCAGGCGTGTTCAGGGTGGTATGGCCGTAGACGCTGTTGCCTGCCGCTTTGACTGCCTTTAAACCAGCCCGCTGACGAGCCCTGCTTCTTCACTGCTATCCACTTCCAGTCCTGGCCCCTCCGGCACAGCCCCGCCCCGCCCCGCCCCAACCAACACAGCCACGCGCCACCAGCCTCACACCCCTCCCTCGCCACACCAACGCTCCCGCCCCGACCCACCATCCGCAGACCCCCGACCCTGGCCCGCACACACCACGCCTAACACTCCTCCCCACCCCACACGAATACACCCCACTCCCCCCCCCCCCCCGCCCGCACTCCAGAACGCGGGACCCTCACGAACCCGCCGCACCCACCCACGACACAAAACCCCACGCACCACCACCCCCAGGCGCGCCGCGGCGCAACGCAACGCAACGCCCAGGACCCCGCTGCCCCGCGCACACCCGCTGCCGCTCGCCCTTTGCTCACAGCTCCTGGCGCTCGCCGCACCTCACGCCTCCCTGGGGACGCCCTCCCGCACTTGGCCTGCCTTTTGCTCGCTCCGGGAAACCCGGGACGCGCCGCCCGGAGGCCTCGCCCGCGTCCTGCCCCGTCTCCCGCTTCGCAAGGCCCCGGGGGAGGCACGATGGGACACCGACACCCATAGGCGGTGAGTTATATGGGCCCGTGGTGCCTGTGCTCCACCAATATTCAGGAACACAGACCCAGCTCCACCGATGTTTGTGCTTATATTTTCAGAGCCATCCTGGCCCATAGGATGGACCAGGGCAACCAACCTGGGCCCCACGCTTTGGGGGGACACAAAGTCCAGGGCAGCCTGGAGGGTTAGTGGGGGGCCTAGCACTGGCAGCAGCAAGCGACTCGGCCCCAGCCCACCCCTCTCCACCCACCCCTGCTCTGCCCCATACTCCCCCCCCCCCGCACCTCTTTCCAGCTTCCGTCCCCTCCCCCGAACTACACCCAGAGCTGGTAGGGCGGAGTGGAGGGGGGTAGGTTGGGGCCAGGTCACTTGCTGCTGCTGGTGCCAGTCCCCCCACTAATTCCCCAGGCTGTCCTGGACCCTGCATCCCCGAGGCACAGGGGCCCCCCAAAGCAGTTGCCCCCGTCTGTACTATGTATGGGACGACTTTGCTTGGATCCATTCTAGGCACCATCAAAAATTATACAAACCTGGCACCCATGCCGACACCGCCACCGCCACGGCCTCCTCCTCAGGGGGATCAGCCCAGAGGAGACCAGCACCCAACTTCCCCCGAAGCGGCTGGCAGGGAGCGCCAGCGCAGACAGGCCTCGGGGCGCCCGCCGCCGCTTCGGCCACCTGCCCTCCCAGCCGCGCCTGCTGCCAACGGGGCAAGACCGCCGGCTGGGTTCCAAAAAAAAAACGAGCAAGCCCGCGCCACGGGGCCGGGTGCCCAAAGCCCAAACCCTCCGGCTCGGGCGCGGTGGACGAGGCGGCTACGGCCTGGGAGAGCTTAGCGGAAGCAAGGCAGGACGAGGCGGCAAAAGCTTGTGCCCGAGGGAGAGCTGCAGCCGGGCAGCGGCAAAAGCCTACAGCACCCAGTATTCCCAGGAGGTCTCCCATCCAAGTACTAACCAGGCCCGACCCTGCTTAGCTTCCGAGATCAGACGAGATCGGGCGTGTTCAGGGTGGTATGGCCGTAGACGCTGTTGCCTGCCGCTTTGACTGCCTTTAAACCAGCCCGCTGACGAGCCCTGCTTCTTCACTGCTATCCACTTCCAGTCCTGGCCCCTCCGGCACAGCCCCGCCCCGCCCCGCCCCGCCCCAACCAACACAGCCACGCGCCACCAGCCTCACACCCCTCCCTCGCCACACCAACGCTCCCGCCCCGACCCACCATCCGCAGACCCCCGACCCTGGCCCGCACACACCACGCCTAACACTCCTCCCCACCCCTCACGAATACACCCCTCTCCCCCGCCCGCCACGCACTCTCTCCTGAACGCGGGACCCTCACGAACCCGCCGCACTCCACCCACGACACAAAACCCCACGCACCACCACTCCCCAGGCGCGCGCGCGCAACGCAACGCAACGCCCAGGACCCCGCTGCCTCGCGCACACCCGCTGCCGCCGCCTTTGCTCACAGCTCCTGGCGCTCGCCGCACCTCACGCCTCCCTGGGGACGCCCTCCCGCACTTGGCCTGCCTTTTGCTCGCTCCGGGAAACCCGGGACGCGCCGCCCGGAGGCCTCGCCCGCGTCCTGCCCCGTCTCCCGCTTCGCAAGGCCCCGGGGGAGGCACGATGGGACACCGACACCCATAGGCGGTGAGTTATATGGGCCCGTGGTGCCTGTGCTCCACCAATATTCAGGAACACAGACCCAGCTCCACCGATGTTTGTGCTTATATTTTCAGAGCCATCCCGTCCATAGGATGGACCAGGGCAACCAACCTGGGCCCCACGCTTTGGGGGGACACAAAGTCCAGGGCAGCCTGGAGGGTTAGTGGGGGGCCTAGCACTGGCAGCAGCAAGCGACTCGGCCCCAGCCCACCCCTCTCCACCCACCCCTGCTCTGCCCCATACTCCCCCCCCCCCGCACCTCTTTCCAGCTTCCGTCCCCTCCCCCGAACTACACCCAGAGCTGGTAGGGCGGAGTGGAGGGGGGTAGGTTGGGGCCAGGTCACTTGCTGCTGCTGGTGCCAGTCCCCCCACTAATTCCCCAGGCTGTCCTGGACCCTGCATCCCCGAGGCACAGGGCCCCCCCAAAGCAGTTGCCCCCGTCTGTACTATGTATGGGACGACTTTGCTTGGATCCATTCTAGGCACCATCAAAAATTATACAAACCTGGCACCCATGCCGACACCGCCACCGCCACGGCCTCCTCCTCAGGGGGATCAGTCCAGAGGAGACCAGCACCCAACTTCCCCCGAAGCGGCTGGCAGGGAGCGCCAGCGCAGACAGGCCTCGGGCGCCCGCCGCGCTCGGCCACCTGCCCTCCCAGCCGCGCCTGCTGCCAACGGGCAAGACCGCCGGCTGGGTTCCAAAAACGAGCAAGCCCGCGCGCCACGGGCCGGGTGCCCAAAGCCCAAACCCTCCGGCTCGGGCGCGGTGGGCGAGGCGGCTACGGCCTGGGAGAGCTTAGCGGAAGCAAGGCAGGACGAGGCGGCAAAAGCGTGTGCCCGAGGGAGACCTGCAGCCGGGCAGCGGCAAAAGCCTACAGCACCCAGTATTCCCAGGAGGTCTCCCATCCAAGTACTAACCAGGCCCGACCCTGCTTAGCTTCCGAGATCAGACGAGATCGGGCGTGTTCAGGTGGTATGGCCGTAGACGCTGTTGCCTGCCGCTTTGACTGCCTTTAAACCAGCCCGCTGACGAGCCCTGCTTCTTCACTGCTATCCACTTCCAGTCCTGGCCCCTCCGGCACAGCCCCGCCCCGCCCCGCCCCAACCAACACAGCCACGCGCCACCAGCCTCACACCCCTCCCTCGCCACACCAACGCTCCCGCCCCGACCCACCATCCGCAGACCCCCGACCCTGGCCCGCACACACCACGCCTAACACTGCTGCCCACCCTCACGAATACACCTCTCCCCGCCCGCCACGCACTCTCCTGAACGCGGGACCTCACGAACCCGCCGCACTCCACCCACGACACCAAAACCCACCCACCACCCACCCCAGGCGCGCCGCGCGCAACGCAACGCAACGCCCAGGACCCCGCTGCCTCACGACACCCGCTGCCGCCGCCTTTGCTCACAGCTCCTGGCGCCGCCGCACCTCACGCCTCCTGGGGACGCCCCGCACTTGGCCTGCCTTTTGCTCGCCCGGGAAACCCGGGACGCGCCGCCCGGAGGCCTCGCCCGCGTCCTGCCCCGTCTCCCGCTTCGCAAGGCCCCGGGGGAGGCACGATGGGACACCGACACCCATAGGCGGTGAGTTATATGGGCCCGTGGTGCCTGTGCTCCACCAATATTCAGGAACACAGACCCAGCTCCACCGATGTTTGTGCTTATATTTTCAGAGCCATCCCGTCCATAGGATGGACCAGGGCAACCAACCTGGGCCCCACGCTTTGGGGGGACACAAAGTCCAGGGCAGCCTGGAGGGTTAGTGGGGGGCCTAGCACTGGCAGCAGCAAGCCACTCGGCCCCAGCCCACCCCTCTCCACCCACCCCTGCTCTGCCCCATACTCCCCGCACCTCTTTCCAGCTTCCGTCCCCTCCCCCGAACTACACCCAGAGCTGGTAGGGCGGAGTGGAGGGGGGTAGGTTGGGGCCAGGTCACTTGCTGCTGCTGGTGCCAGTCCCCCCACTAATTCCCCAGGCTGTCCTGGACCCTGCATCCCCGAGGCACAGGGCCCCCCCAAAGCAGTTGCCCCCGTCTGTACTATGTATGGGACGACTTTGCTTGGATCCATTCTAGGCACCATCAAAAATTATACAAACCTGGCACCCATGCCGACACCGCCACCGCCACGGCCTCCTCCTCAGGGGGATCAGTCCAGAGGAGACCAGCACCCAACTTCCCCCGAAGCGGCTGGCAGGGAGCGCCAGCGCAGACAGGCCTCGGGGCACCCGCCGCCGCTTCGGCCACCTGCCCTCCCAGCCGCGCCTGCTGCCAACGGGGCAAGACCGCCGGCTGGGTTCCAAAAAAAAAACGAGCAAGCCCGCGCCACGGGGCCGGGTGCCCAAAGCCCAAACCCTCCGGCTCGGGCGCGGTGGGCGAGGCGGCTACGGCCTGGGAGAGCTTAGCGGAAGCAAGGCAGGACGAGGCGGCAAAAGCGTGTGCCCGAGGGAGACCTGCAGCCGGGCAGCGTCAGGGAGCGGCAAAAGCCTACAGCACCCAGTATTCCCAGGAGGTCTCCCATCCAAGTACTAACCAGGCCCGACCCTGCTTAGCTTCCGAGATCAGACGAGATCGGGCGTGTTCAGGGTGGTATGGCCGTAGACGCTGTTGCCTGCCGCTTTGACTGCCTTTAAACCAGCCCGCTGACGAGCCCTGCTTCTTCACTGCTATCCACTTCCAGTCCTGGCCCTCCGGCACAGCCCCGCCCCGCCCGCCCCAACCAACACAGCCACGCGCCACCAGCCTCACACCCTCCTCGCCACACCAACGCTCCCGCCCCGACCCACCATCCGCAGACCCCGACCCTGGCCCGCACACACCACGCCTAACACTCTCCCCACCCTCACGAATACACCCTCTCCCCGCCCGCCACGCACTCTCCTGAACGCGGGACCCTCACGAACCCGCCGCACCCACCCACGACACAAAACCCCACGCACCACCACCCCCAGGCGCGCCGCGGCGCAACGCAACGCAACGCCCAGGACCCCGCTGCCCCGCGCACACCCGCTGCCGCTCGCCCGTTGCTCACAGCTCCTGGCGCTCGCCGCACCTCACGCCTCCTGGGGACGCCTCCCGCACTTGGCCTGCCTTTTGCTCGCTCCGGGAAACCCGGGACGCGCCGCCCGGAGGCCTCGCCCGCGTCCTGCCCCGTCTCCCGCTTCGCAAGGCCCCGGGGGAGGCACGATGGGACACCGACACCCATAGGCGGTGAGTTACATGGGCCCGTGGTGCCTGTGCTCCACCAATATTCAGGAACACAGACCCAGCTCCACCGATGTTTGTGCTTATATTTTCAGAGCCATCCCGTCCATAGGATGGACCAGGGCAACCAACCTGGGCCCCACGCTTTGGGGGGACACAAAGTCCAGGGCAGCCTGGAGGGTTAGTGGGGGGCCTAGCACTGGCAGCAGCAAGCGACTCGGCCCCAGCCCACCCCTCTCCACCCACCCCTGCTCTGCCCCATACTCCCCCCCCCCCCGCACCTCTTTCCAGCTTCCGTCCCTCCCCGAACTACACCCAGAGCTGGTAGGGCGGAGTGGAGGGGGGTAGGTTGGGGCCAGGTCACTTGCTGCTGCTGGTGCCAGTCCCCCCACTAATTCCCCAGGCTGTCCTGGACCCTGCATCCCCGAGGCACAGGGGCCCCCCAAAGCAGTTGCCCCCGTCTGTACTATGTATGGGACGACTTTGCTTGGATCCATTCTAGGCACCATCAAAAATTATACAAACCTGGCACCCATGCCGACACCGCCACCGCCACGGCCTCCTCCTCAGGGGGATCAGTCCAGAGGAGACCAGCACCCAACTTCCCCCGAAGCGGCTGGCAGGGAGCGCCAGCGCAGACAGGCCTCGGGGCGCCCGCCGCCGCTTCGGCCACCTGCCCTCCCAGCCGCGCCTGCTGCCAACGGGGCAAGACCGCCGGCTGGGTTCCAAAAAAAAAACGAGCAAGCCCGCGCCACGGGGCCGGGTGCCCAAAGCCCAAACCCTCCGGCTCGGGCGCGGTGGGCGAGGCGGCTACGGCCTGGGAGAGCTTAGCGGAAGCAAGGCAGGACGAGGCGGCAAAAGCGTGTGCCCGAGGGAGACCTGCAGCCGGGCAGCGTCAGAAGCCTACAGCACCCAGTATTCCCAAGAGGTCTCCCATCCAAGTACTAACCAGGCCCGACCCTGCTTAGCTTCCGAGATCAGATGAGATTGGGCGTGTTCAGGGTGGTATGGCCGCAGACGCTGTTGCCTGCCGCTTTGACTGCCTTTAAACCAGCCCGCTGACGAGCCCTGCTTCTTCACTGCTATCCACTTCCAGTCCTGGCCCCTCCGGCACAGCCCCGCCCCGCCCCGCCCCAACCAACACAGCCACGCGCCACCAGCCTCACACCCCTCCCTCGCCACACCAACGCTCCCGCCCCGACCCACCATCCGCAGACCCCCGACCCTGGCCCGCACACACCACGCCTAACACTCCTCCCCACCCCTCACGAATACACCCTCTCCCGCCCGCCACGCACTCTCTCCTGAACGCTGGACCTCACGAACCCGCCGCACTCCACCCACGACACAAAACCCCACGCACCACCACCCCAGGCGCGCCGGGCGCAACGCAACGCAACGCCCAGGACCCGCTGCCTCGCAAGACACCCGCTGCCGCCGCCTTTGCTCACAGCTCCTGGCGCCGCCGCACCTCACGCCTCCTGGGACGCCCCGCACTTGGCCTGCCTTTTGCTCGCCCGCAAACCCGGGACGCGCCGCCCGAGGCCTCGCCAAGGCCCTGCCCCTGCCTCCCGCTCGCAAGGCCCCGGGAGGCACGATGGGACACCGACACCCATAGGCGGTGAGTTACATGGGCCCGTGGTGCCTGTGCTCCACCAATATTCAGGAACACAGACCCAGCTCCACCGATGTTTGTGCTTATATTTTCAGAGCCATCCCGTCCATAGGATGGACCAGGGCAACCAACCTGGGCCCCACGCTTTGGGGGACACAAAGTCCAGGGCAGCCTGGAGGGTTAGTGGGGGGCCTAGCACTGGCAGCAGCAAGCGACTCGGCCCCAGCCCACCCTCTCCACCCACCCCTGCTCTGCCCCATACTCCCCGCACCTCGTTCCAGCTTCCGTCCCCTCCCCCGAACTACACCCAGAGCTGGTAGGGCGGAGTGGAGGGGGGTAGGTTGGGGCCAGGTCACTTGCTGCTGCTGGTGCCAGTCCCCCCACTAATTCCCCAGGCTGTCCTGGACCCTGCATCCCCGAGGCACAGGGGCCCCCCAAAGCAGTTGCCCCCGTCTGTACTATGTATGGGACGACTTTGCTTGGATCCATTCTAGGCACCATCAAAAATTATACAAACCTGGCACCCATGCCGACACCGCCACCGCCACGGCCTCCTCCTCAGGGGGATCAGCCCAGAGGAGACCAGCACCCAACTTCCCCCGAAGCGGCTGGCAGGGAGCGCCAGCGCAGACAGGCCTCGGGGCGCCCGCCGCCGCTTCGGCCACCTGCCCTCCCAGCCGCGCCTGCTGCCAACGGGGCAAGACCGCCGGCTGGGTTCCAAAAAAAAAACGAGCAAGCCCGCGCCACGGGGCCGGGTGCCCAAAGCCCAAACCCTCCGGCTCGGGCGCGGTGGGCGAGGCGGCTACGGCCTGGGAGAGCTTAGCGGAAGCAAGGCAGGACGAGGCGGCAAAAGCGTGTGCCCGAGGGAGACCTGCAGCCGGGCAGCGTCAGGGAGCGGCAAAAGCCTACAGCACCCAGTATTCCCAGGAGGTCTCCCATCCAAGTACTAACCAGGCCCGACCCTGCTTAGCTTCCGAGATCAGACGAGATCGGGCGTGTTCAGGGTGGTATGGCCGTAGACGCTGTTGCCTGCCGCTTTGACTGCCTTTAAACCAGCCCGCTGACGAGCCCTGCTTCTTCACTGCTATCCACTTCCAGTCCTGGCCCCTCCGGCACAGCCCCGCCCCGCCCCGCCCCAACCAACACAGCCACGCGCCACCAGCCTCACACCCCTCCCTCGCCACACCAACGCTCCCGCCCCGACCCACCATCCGCAGACCCCCGACCCTGGCCCGCACACACCACCCCTACCCCTCCGCCCCCCCCCCCACGACCCCCCCCCGCTCCCCCGCCCGCCACGCACACTCGCCGGAACGCGGGACCCCCACGAACCCGCCGCACTCCACCCACGACACAAAACCCCACGCACCACCACCCCAGGCGCGCGCGCGCAACGCAACGCAACGCCCAGGACCCCGCTGCCTCGCAAGACACCCGCTGCCGCCGCCTTTGCTCACAGCTCCTGGCGCCGCCGCACTCACGCCTCCCTGGGGACGCCCCGCACTTGGCCTGCCTTTGCTCGCTCCGCAAACCCGGGACGCGCGCCCGAGGCCTCGCCCGCGTCCTGCCCCGTCTCCCGCTTCGCAAGGCCCCGGGGGAGGCACGATGGGACACCGACACCCATAGGCGGTGAGTTACATGGGCCCGTGGTGCCTGTGCTCCACCAATATTCAGGAACACAGACCCAGCTCCACCGATGTTTGTGCTTATATTTTCAGAGCCATCCCGTCCATAGGATGGACCAGGGCAACCAACCTGGGCCCCACGCTTTGGGGGGACACAAAGTCCAGGGCAGCCTGGAGGGTTAGTGGGGGGCCTAGCACTGGCAGCAGCAAGCGACTCGGCCCCCGCCCCCCCCCCACACCCACCCCTGCTCTGCCCCATACTCCCCCGCACCTCTTTCCAGCTTCCGCCCCTCCCGAACTACACCCAGAGCTGGTAGGGCGGAGTGGAGGGGGGTAGGTTGGGGCCAGGTCACTTGCTGCTGCTGGTGCCAGTCCCCCCACTAATTCCCCAGGCTGTCCTGGACCCTGCATCCCCGAGGCACAGGGGCCCCCCAAAGCAGTTGCCCCCGTCTGTACTATGTATGGGACGACTTTGCTTGGATCCATTCTAGGCACCATCAAAAATTATACAAACCTGGCACCCATGCCGACACCGCCACCGCCACGGCCTCCTCCTCAGGGGGATCAGCCCAGAGGAGACCAGCACCCAACTTCCCCCGAAGCGGCTGGCAGGGAGCGCCAGCGCAGACAGGCCTCGGGGCGCCCGCCGCCGCTTCGGCCACCTGCCCTCCCAGCCGCGCCTGCTGCCAACGGGGCAAGACCGCCGGCTGGGTTCCAAAAAAAAAACGAGCAAGCCCGCGCCACGGGGCCGGGTGCTCAAAGCCCAAACCCTCCGGCTCGGGCGCGGTGGGCGAGGCGGCTACGGCCTGGGAGAGCTTAGCGGAAGCAAGGCAGGACGAGGCGGCAAAAGCGTGTGCCCGAGGGAGACCTGCAGCCGGGCAGCGTCAGGGAGCGGCAAAAGCCTACAGCACCCAGTATTCCCAGGAGGTCTCCCATCCAAGTACTAACCAGGCCTGACCCTGCTTAGCTTCCGAGATCAGACGAGATCGGGCGTGTTCAGGGTGGTATGGCCGTATATGGTTACCTGCCGCTTTGACTGCCTTTAAACCAGCCCGCTGACGAGCCCTGCTTCTTCACTGCTATCCACTTCCAGTCCTGGCCCCTCCGGCACAGCCCCGCCCCGCCCCGCCCCAACCAACACAGCCACGCGCCACCAGCCTCACACCCTCCTCGCCACACCAACGCTCCGCCCGACCCACCATCCGCAGACCCCGACCCTGGCCCGCACACACCACGCCTAACACTCCCCCACCCTCACGAATACACCCCTCTCCCCGCCACGCACTCGCTCCCGAAAGCGGGACCCTCACGAACCCGCCGCACCCACCCACGACACAAAACCCCACGCACCACCACCCCCACGCGCGCCGCGGTGCAACGCAACGCAACGCCCAGGACCCCGCTGCCCCGCGCACACCCGCTGCCGCTCGCCCTTTGCTCACAGCTCCTGGCGCTCGCCGCACCTCTCGCCTCATATCCAGTCCTGTCCCCTCTGGCCCAGCCCCGCCCTGCCCCGGCCTAAGCAACACAGGCAGGCGCCACCAGCCTCACACCCCTCCCTGGCCACACCAATGCTCCCGCCCCAACCCACGATCCGCAGATGCAGGATGTGACACCCACACCGCCACTGTGCCAGATGCACACTGGCTAACCTATCCTTTGGTGCCAGAATGCTCCTTCCCCCCTGTATGAGCCCATGCCACACCACACATCTCCCCCTGACCAGGTTCCCAGCTTCCTATGGCCAGAACCTCTCCTGTCCCACCATGCCCAGCAGCCCAATAGATGCCCTCTGTGACGTTATTGATGTTATCTGGGACCATATAGAGCATGGTTGCAACCAAGGTCCTGTAATTGCACCAAATCTTATGTTAAGGGGGTCATATAAGCAGTCTAAAACCAGATTATGGGTTGCTGGTTATGATTACGCTGTCTGTATGCATGTTTCATTTTGTAGTTGAAGTTATGAATATTGGCTCTATACTGTCTGTACTTCAAACTTATGCTATGCTTCTGGGAGACATCCTAGACAAGTTAGTGTTAGCTCTGTCTAGCCTGCTTGATGGCCCATTAAGGACCATCAGCTATACTACTGATCCATTGAGAGAAGGCAGATACGCCTTGTAACTGATGAGGGCTTGGCTACACTTACAAGTTGCAGCGCTGGTGGAGGCTTTCCAGCGCTGCAACAACACCCCGTCCACACTTGCAGGGCACAACCAGCGCTGCAACTCCCTGGTTGCAGCGCTGGCTGAAAACCCATCCTGGCAGGGGTATAAGGAGTGCAGCGCTGGTGATCCACTTGTCCTCCAGGGAATAAGGAGTTATCCCAGAATTCCTGTTCAGCCACTCTGCACATCAGTTTGCACTCTACTGCTCTTGCCTCAGGTGACCCGCCCTTTAAATGCCCCGGGAAATTTAAAAATCTCCTTCCTGTTTGCTGCAGCCAGGTGTGGAGTGCAATCAGTTAATCAGTTACAGGTGACCATGCCTCCACGCGGCAAACGAGCCCCAGCATGGAGCACTGGTGAATTGCAGGACCTCATCAGTGTTTGGGGTGAGGCATCTGTTCAGGCACAGCTGCGCTCCGGTCGTAGGAATTACGATATCTTTGAGCAGATATCAAGGGCCATGCTGGATTGGGGCCATGATCGGGACGCACTACAATGCAGGGTGAAAGTTAAAGAGCTGCGGAGTGCCTATTACAAAGCCCGCGAGGGCAATCGCCGATCCGGAGCTGCCCCCACGACCTGCCGTTTTTACAGGGAGATGGACGATATACTTGGGGGTGACCCCACTGCCAATCCCAGGATAACGATGGACACTTCTGAGCAGGCTGGGGGCCCGGCGGCGGCGGCGGCGGCGGGGGGGGGAGAGGAAACCGCGAGTGAAGCTCCTGGGATGGGGGAAGAAACCGCAGATTCCCTGGAGGCATGCAGCCAGGAGCTCTTCTCAAGCCAGGAGGAAAGTACCCAATCGCAGCAGCCAGCAGTTGCAGAAGGACAAGCAGAGGAGCGGGTTACCGGTAAGCGGCTTTTATTTTCTGGGTGGAAATGTTTCTGGAGAGGAAGGGGGGTTATGGCTGCATGCATGCCAGCCTCTAAATGTGGAATAGCCCGTTGATGTGGTCTATCACGTCGCGGTAATCTGCTTCAGTTATCTCAGCAAAGCTTCATCCAGAGCGTGGGCAATATGCCTGCGCAGGTTTATAGGCAGAGCCACTGTGTCCCTTGTCCCAGTGACGGTGACGCGTCCGCGCCACTCTGCTGCCAGTGTTGGGGGTACCATTTCTGAACACAGGCACGCCGCATAGGGTCCCGGGCGGAATCCACATTGCTCTAAAAGAGCCCCCCGCTGTTCCCTAGTGACTCGCAGTAGGGAAACATCTTCCAGGATTAAGTCCTGTGAAAAATGTTGGGAGACTCTTTAGTGAAGAGATAGGGAGATAAGATCACCCCTGCATCTGCATCTTCACTCAACCCCTCTAGCACTCCAGATTACCCGAAGCAACCAGCCCCCCTCTATCACTCAAGCCCCACTTCTCCCTATATAAGTAAGCACTCCTCACTCACCATTTCGTGACTTCTGTTGTGTTATGCGTGTGTGGAAAAGAATGCTGAAGTGAGAACTCCCTCAGTGTAACAATTCATGTCTGGAGATAGTGGATACAATGCTGCCCGTGTTAAATGTTGTCATTTCTGTTTCTACAGTGACCTTGACTACTGGACTGCCCAGATGTTCAACATCACAGAGGCTTCAAAATTTGAGAAAAAATCCCCGAAAGAGCAAAGAGGACATGCTGAAAGCTGTTCTTAATCACTCTGCTCGAGAGAGTAAAGAATTGAAGGAGTGGCAAGAGAAAGAAAGCAAGTTCCGCCAGAGGGAAAGCAGGAACCGGCATAGAAATGCAGTGGCCAAGAGGAAAAGCACGGAGCGGCTGCTAAGCATCCTGGAGCGCCAAGCGGAGTCTATAGAGTCACTCGTTGCCATGCAAGCAGAGCACCACCGTGCTACTCCCCCACCCGCCCCGTCCTTTGTGCCTTGTGCCCCAATGTCAGTTCAAACCACCTTTCCCCAGCATCCAGGTTCTTACCACCACCAGCTGCCTCCAACACCTGTACATTCCCCAACCAGCCCTGATACCTACCACCACCCTTACCCTCTGCATTCAACCCCCATCACCATGCAGTATATGCACCCTGAAGTGCAGGATTCATTAAACAGCAATCCAGACAGGGCATATGCAAACTTGTGACTGTAGAGTTCACCAACCCACACCCCTGCCCTCTTGTGTTCATGAAATGTTGTGTGTCTGTCTGTCTGTCAAGGAAGTTTTTTTCTTTTCAATAAAACAATTCTTGGCTTTGAAAACAGTCTTTATTATAGCAGATAGTGAAA
The DNA here is from genome assembly GCF_016161935.1 of Mauremys reevesii. Taxonomy (NCBI): domain Eukaryota; kingdom Metazoa; phylum Chordata; order Testudines; family Geoemydidae; genus Mauremys; species Mauremys reevesii. The sequence goes on from NC_052624.1 coordinate 83,886,606, forward strand.
GATACCTTAGCCCAGTAAAGAAAGAGGCACTGCAAATCATATTATTATTATGGATAATAGAATAACAGTGTAAGCAGTGCAATTCACTCCCATGCAAGGCAGCAAACATTACTGTTGGCTTTCAGCCTCAAATTCTTCCCTCAAGGCATCCCTAATCCTTGTAGCCCTGTGCTGGGCCTCTCTATTAGCCCTGCTCTCTGGCTGTGCATATTCAGCCTCCAGGACTTGAACCTCGGTGGTCCATGCCTCACTGAATGTTTCACCCTTCCCTTCACAAATATTATGGAGGGTACAGCAAGCGCTTATAACCGGGGATGCTGCTTTCCCCCAAGTCTAGCTTCCCATACAAACATCTCCAGCGAGCTTTTAAACGCCCAAAAGCACACTCCACAGTCATTCTGCACCGGCTCAGCCTGTAGTTGAACCGGTCCTTGCTCCTGTCAAGCTTCCCTGTATAGGGTTTCATGAGCCAAGGCAGTAACGGGTACGCTGGTCTCCAAGGATCACAGTGGGCATTTCGACATCCCCTACTGTGATCTTCCTGTCTGGGAAAAAAGTCCCTGCCTGCATCTTCCTGAACAGGCCACTGTTCCGAAAGATGCGTGCATCATGCACCTTTCCAGGCCAGCCTGTGTAAATGTCAATGAAACGCCTGCGTGATCCACAAGCGCCTGGAGAACCATAGAGAAATACCCCTTACGATTAACGTACTCTGATGCCAGGTGGGGGGGGGGGCAGAATAGGAATATGCGTCCCATCTATCGCCCCTCCACAGTTAGGGAAACCCATTTGTGCAAAGCCATCCACAATGTCCTGCACGCTCCCCAGAGTCACGGTCTTTCTTAGCAGGATGCGATTAATTGCCTTGCAAACTTGCATCAAAACGATTCCCACGGTCGACTTTCCCACACCAAACTGGTTCCCGACCGACCGGTAGCTGTCTGGATTTGCCAGCTTCCAGATTGCAATAGCCACCCGCTTTTCCACCGTCAGGGCAGCTCTCAATCTTGTGTCCTTGCGCCGCAGAGTGGGGGCGAGCTCAGCACACAGTCCCATGAAAGTGGCTTTTCTCATACGAAAGTTCTGCAGCCACTGCTCGTCATCCCAGACTTCCATGACGATGTGATCCCACCACTCAGTGCTTGTTTCCCGAGCCCAAAAGCAGCATTCAACGGTGCTGAGCATTTCTGTGAATGCCACAAGCACTTTGGTGTCACACGCGGCAGGAGAATCGATATCGATATCATCGTCAGACTCCTCACTGTCACTTTGGAGCTGAAGGAATAGCTCGACTGCCAAACGTGTTGTGCTGGCGACACTCATCAGCACAGTCCTCAGCAGCTCGGGCTCCATTTGCCACAGAAATCGCGATTCACACAGAGAGTAAAACAGAAAGACACTCACAATGGCGCCAAACGCTGCCGGAAAGAAAGAGTGAATGCTGGGATGTGAAGCGATGCACCACGGGGCGCTGGCAAACAGGAAGCGGAATGACCCGCACACTTCCTTCCCCTTCCCACAATACTCAGCGCCAAAATGGGACGAGGTGCTCTGTGGGATAGCTGCCCACAATGCACCTCTCAATACAGCGCTGGAAAGTGCTGCAAGTGTGGCCACACTGCAGCGCTGGTAGCTGTCAGTGTGGCCACACTCCAGCGCTGGCCCTACACAGCTGCATGACCAGCGCTGTAACTCCCAGTGCTGCAAATTGTAAGTGTAGCCAAGCCCTCAGCAAAGTATGCAGGAACTTACCCATGTGACTCCAAACTCCATTTTGCTGTAATTTTCCATAGTAAGGACAAAGAGGTTCTTACACCTGGAAAAGACTATAAAAGGCTGATGCCTCATCTCCATCTGGTCTTCAGTCCTGCTTCTTACCTCTGGAGGGACTTTGCTACAAACTGAAGCTCTGAACAAAGGACTGAATGACCCATCCCAGCGGAGGATGTACTCCAGAGACTTGATTTGAACCTGCAGTTTATTCCATCACTGCTACATGCCTGAACTAAGAACTTTGCCATTACGGTATGTAATTGATTAAATTTAACCAAATCTAGCTCTCATCTATATCTTTTTCCTTTTATGAATAAACCTTTAGATTTTAGATTCTAAAGGATTGGCAACAGCGTGATTTGTGGGTAAGATCTGATTTGTATATTGACCTGGGTCTGGGGCATGATTCTTTGGGATTGAGAGAACCTTTTTATTTTATTGGGGTGTTGGTTTTCATAACCATTCATCCCCAGGACGAGTGACATTGGTGGTGATACTGGGAAACTGGAGTGTCTAAGGGAATTGCTTATGTGACTTGTGGTTAGCCAGTGGGGTGAGCCCAAAGTCCTCTTTGTCTGGCTGGTTTGGTTTGCCTTAGAGGTGGAAAAACCCCAGCCTTGGGCTGTAACTGCCCTGTTTTAAGCGATTTGTCCTGAACTGGCAGTCTCAGTTGGGTCCCACCAGAACTGCATTGTCACACCCTCACAAATGCACAGCACTCTGCACAACACCACCCCTACCCAGCGTGCCCACAGCCCCACCACAACTGCCCAGCACTCCCCCAAAAAACACCGCTCTTCAGTGCCCCAACACACAGAGATCTTCCCCACCCCCTCACAGCCCAGCACCTCCCCCCATTCTCACAAACCCATTCCCCCATGCCCTGCCTCCCAGCCACAACTGTGTCTGCAGGTTTGAGCCAGTAGCATAGCCAGTGCTGGTCCCAGGGTCAATTGATCCAGCCCATTGGGAGTGGCCCAGTCAGACAGGCTAAGATCTGCCTGGGCCAGGCTCCCTGAAGATGCAATTGCCTGGAGAGGCCCAGCCATCGCCCTCCCCCCCCCCTCCTCGGGCCAAGCCCAGACCCCCAGCTCCCACGTGGCTGAGACTGGCCAGGCTTCTGCACCAGTCCCAGGCGGCTCAGCTCTGAGGAGACAGCAGGTGGTGCCCCCCAGTTGGTAGGAAGCAGAGACTGCCCAGAGCGAGAGGTTCACAGGGGTCCAGCCAGGGGGCAAAGAGGAGCAGGGGGGTGTGGGCCAGGCTGAGAGGAGCAAGTGGGCGGGGGCGGGGGGGGGAGCCAGCAGGGTCTCAGGGCACAGTGCAAGTGGAGCAGGCCAGGGCCCCTTCTGAGCATAGGCCGGGCTCCATGGAGCCACTGGTGCCACTGTAAACCTGGCACTGCCTGGGGTGTCTCTTAGCGTGTAGGCGCAGCAGTGAGGCTGCCTGACAGTTCCCCTCCCTCCTTATATTTGGCTCTGACACCTCATGTGCTGGGCGGGCAGGCGCAGTGCTTCTTTCCCCGCCCCTGCTGCATGCCGGCTTGGGGCCCGTCTCCCCTCCCCCGGTGCAAAGGGGCCGGCAGGCCCATTGTCCATTTTCCCTAGGGCCGCCTCGCCCGCTCGTCGTGCTTCCGCCGGGCTGGTAGCTGTCCCGCGGTGCCGGGTCCGGGAGCAGCGCTGGCGGCGGGCAGGATGGGCTGCGAGCGGCCGGGAGCTATGGGGCTGGGGCTGGGGCTGCTGCTGCTGGCGCTGGCCGGGGCGCGGGCGCAGTACGAGCGCTACAGCTTCAAGAGCTTTCCCCGGGACGAGCTGATGCCGCTGGAGTCCGCCTATCGCTACGGCCTGGACCAGTACAGCAGCGAGAACTGGCCCGAGAGCGTCAGCTACCTGGAGGTGAGCATGCGGCTGCACCGCCTGCTGCGGGACAGCGAGGCCTTCTGCCACCTCAACTGCAGCGCTGCCCGCCTGCCGCCGCGCGGCTCCCCGGCCCGCTTCGCCGGCTTCCCGGAGCTGCGCCTCTTCGCGGACGTGCTGCAGCGGGCGCAGTGCCTCAAGCGCTGCAAGCAGGGGCTGCCCGCCTTCCGCCAGTCCCAGCCCAGCCGCGAGGTGCTCGACGAGTTCCAGAGGCGAGAGCCCTACAAGTTCCTGCAGTACGCCTACTACAAGGTGAGGCCGCCCCGCGGCTCCCCCAGCGCCCCACTGCCTTACATATACCCCCCCAGTGCCCCACTGTCCTGTCATACACCCAGTGCCCCACTGCCTTACCGTACCCCCCCAGTGCCCCACTGCCCTGTCATACACCCAGTGCCCCACTGCTCCCCAGTGTAACACTGCCTTACCATACTCCATAGTGCCCCACTGCCCTGTCATATATCCAGTGTCCCATTGCCCTAGTATAAACCCAGCGCCCCACTGCCAATCAATGCCCCAGCATACACACAATGCCCCACACACTTTCTGCCCCCATTACATCCCTGTGCACCCATAGTGCCCACTGCCCTATCATACACCTACCATCCCCATTGCACCTCCATGGCCCCTCCTTGCCCCCACACCTGCTGCCCCATGACACTCCAGTGTTCTCTCTGCCCCTCACTGCCCCATTACACAGCCAGTGTCCCGACATACTTACTGCCCACTGTGCCCCATCACACATACTGTGCCCCCACCTGAGTGCCCATTTCACCCATGGTGCCTCCACTGCCCCCTACCCCTCACAGATCCTCTAACCCCCATGACCACCGCCCCATCATATTTTTACAGGGCCGGCTCCAGGCACTAGCATTCCAAGCTGGTGCTTGGGGTGGCATTCTGCAAGGGGCGGCAGTCCCTGTTGTTTTGCCCCCAAGCAGCGTGCGGAATTGCCGCCGCTGGCGGCGGGGGCAGTCCGTGCGCCCTTAGGGCAGCAGGCGCGTTTCCGCGATGGCGGCAATTCGGCGGCAGCTTCTATGTTTCGCTGTCTGCGGCGGCTTCAGCTAAACATAGAAGCTGCCGCCAAATTGCCGCCACGGAAACGCGCCTACCACCCTAAGGGCACACGGACTGCCCCCCCCTCCCCCTCCACACCCGCGGCAGCAATTCGGCGCGCTGATTGGGGCGGCGAAAACCGTAGAGCTGGCCCTGTATTTTTAGTGCTACTCACCACCTTATCATACTGCCACAATACACACACCATGCTCTCTGCTGTCATGCATTCACCACCCTATCACTAGTGTCTCCACTGCCTCTACCCCACCCTACTTTGTGCCCATTGCCTCCCCCACCCTGTCATACACCCCAGTGCTTCCTGGCCCTGCACCCCACTACCTCCCCTTTCCCTATACCATAGTCTCATTTTGCAGTGTAATGTCTTTTACACCCTCCTCCACACACACACTCTCTGCTTGCACTCACATCCCTCCCTGCCCATTTCCTATCTCATGTACTCCACTCTGTATTTCAGTGTAATGCTGCACCTGCCCCCCATATGTTCCCTCTCCCAGGATATCCAACCACCTCAGCACACACTTCAGTGTGCCCCTGCATGCACACCCCCACACACATCTCCTTATACTTCGGTTGCTTCCTCCCTATTGCCTGTCCCCCTCACCCAATCACCTTCTTCAAGGTAATAGTGCATCCCCTGCCCATTATCTCCCCTCATATATCCTACTACTGGATTCTTGTACACCCCATGCCTAGGATGTATACCCACTATCCTACCAATTACGCCCCAACCTCAGCCAACTACCTTTGCCAGGACATCCCATCCTACAGTCTATTGCATTATCTTATTCTTCACTGCCTTCACCCAGGCCATCCCATTCCAATTCGCACTGCCTCCCCTAGGCCAACTGAACTTCAAATAACCTAGTCTACTCTCTCATACATTCCCCCTCCCCCCCACTTCAGATTATCCCACCCCAATACGCACAGTTCTCTTCTCCCACAGGCAGGGGCGGCTCTAGACATTTTGCCGCCCCAAGCACAGCGGCATGCCACGGGGGGCACTCTGCCGGCCGCCGGTCCCGCGGCTTCGGTGGAGCCGTGGGACCAGCGGACCCTCCACAGGCACGCCTGCAGGAGGTCCACCGGAGCCGCAGGACCAGCGGACCCTCCGCAGGCATGCCGCCGAAGGCTGGCTGCCTGCCGCCCTCCCGGCGACCGGCAGAGCACCCCCCGTGGCATGCCGCCCCAAGCACGCGCTTGGCGTGCTGGGGCCTGGAGCCGCCCCTGCCCACAGGTTATCCTGCTCCATTTTTCACTGCCTCACCTACATGTTCTCTCTCCACTGGCTCCCCTAGGCCATCCTACCCCTTGCCCCCACTCTGTGACTTCCCTGTGCTGTCTCACCCCCAGATCCTGTAGCCCACTCCTCCCATATGCTCCCATCTCATGCCCCTATAATATAATGCAGCTCTGATCACAACCCCATATTTTCTCAGTCTTCCCGAAAATCATCCCACCTACTTGCCTGAATTACACCACTCAGCCCTTCTCTCACCAACTGCCTTACTCCTGCTGGAATTCTGCACCACTGCACAATGCAGAATTTGCACAGAATTCATGTTCCTCACAGAATTTTATTTTTTCATGGAGAATTTTTTATTTCCCTTACCCCCTTGGGCATCCCTATCCCCGCCGCTCCTCAACCCAAGCTAGGCAGCACAGCAGGCCCAAGGCAGGGCAGGGGGAATGGCTTTCCAAGCTCTCATTCTCTTGGCTGAATACAGCGAGAGCCAGGACGCTCTCATTCTGCCCTGTGCTGGGCAAGATGCAGCCATTTCACATTTCCTATTTCAAGGAAACAGGACAACAATATCAAAAAGAAGAGGAACTTATTTTTCAGAGACATCACCCTGTAATGTTGTATTCAGCAGGATCACTTGTATTACATGATCTGATTTTATTTTTTTTTGGTGGTTGCTGCTTGAAAGCATATTCTTTATCTGATAAAGTGCTTTTTAGGCTTCTGCTGCATGGGAAATTTCTACCACTTACACCAACATAACACCCTGTGTGCACACTCTTATTCCATTATAAGAGTGGCTTCTTCTAGTATAAGCTAAACCCCTTGTGAAGTAACATAACCTAAACCAGAAATCTTCCCAGTTGTCATGAAATAAACTGGAAAAAAACAAAACGCTTATGCCAGAATAAGAGTGTTCACATGGGGGTGGAGAGTTATTTCGACATAACTAGGTTGATTTAAATTCACACCTAATACAAACAAACAAAAATTCCCATGTAGATAAGTAACTCCTTATTAGATACAAGTTGCAGGACATGAGGTACCAAATACATCTCTTTAAAAATGAATGGGCAGTAACTCTACCCTCAACTCATATTCACCCTCCTAATTCCCAAACCAATATATACCTGACCATACCAGCCCTAATTTATCCTCCCATCCCCACCCTTTACAGAGCATGCAGTCTTTACAAAGTACTTATGATCACGGTAGCAAGCATGCCGGATACATAAAATGTTTATGCGTAAAGTATTCAGTAAATTACTAGCGAACACATCAGTGCCTTAACTCAAGCAACAGCATAAGTATATGAGATCATTTGCAGAATATATTATAATTTGCAATTTGATTCAGTCATCAAAATTAAGAGTTTACGTGGCTTCTGCATTCTAGGTATCGTGCAGCTATAAATCACTGCAGGCCCCACAAACCGTTTCTTGGCTGATGGGTTTTGTTAAGGAAGGAATGTTTGTCATTTATTTTCTCGATAACACCACTGTCAGGGGAAACTTTGGATGAAATTTTTCAAGTGACTTAGTATTTACTCATGTGAGTGTAGAAGAAAAACTTTGCCACGTCTCAGATCCTGGGAGCAGATATTCTTATTCCTGCATTTGCTCCTTTGAAGGTCAGGTTTGTCTTTCTCATTTCTGCTGAGTTTACTTTCTTCAATATGTATACAACTTTTTTTTTTTTAATGTAACACACAGAGATTACAAATAAATCATGGACTAAGCAAAAGAGAAATAAATATCAACCTAACCAGCAAACAGGTTTGAAGAGTAAAGCACAAGACAGGAAGCAGAACTGGACAGCTGACGAAAGTGCAGCTGCATTTATTCTTGGTCTTTGCTATGTCTGGCCTGATTACACATATATGTGGAGAAGGCCAGTAAATGCTATTGGCAACATTACAGCTCCTTGACAGTTATAGCTTCACAGCAGCCAAACTATACTTAAGGGTGGGATTGGCAATTTTGTGCCCTTTCTCCTCTTGATTTAGCCAGTGGGAATGAAATTTTTCCTTCTATAAGCAAAATGTTGGGGGTTTGTGCATGTTTGTTTTGGGTTTTTTGTTCATAAGTATCTTTGCATAAGCTACTTCAGACATTGTGAAGAGCACACTGGATTGTGTTGGCCAGAATCTTAGCTTATCATAGCATGGGGAGAAAATGATTTAGCACTTCCAGAAATGTCAGATGGTTCCCTTCCCCTCCCGCCTGCTGCTCCCTCCCCCTCCAGCTAAGTTGGCATGTAAATAGTTCTGGGTACCAAATGCATACTTTACTAAATATCTCTAATGTGGCTCAAAGAGACAATGTCAGTTTGAAATCAGGTCAATTAAATAAATGACCAGGTAGCGTATTGGCCTATCTGTCCACTACCCAATTGTTGTGGTTTTATAACAGCATTTTCCCAGGTGTTTTTATATATATATATTTGTCCCCTGTTGCTGTGTGAATGATTACATAAACAGCAGAGGAAGCTGGCAGACAGCCCAATTCATCAGCCATTTATGCACAAAAGTGGTGCAGGATTGGGCAAAGGAAACTGTACATTTTGTGCATTGACCATTATATGAATTGGGAAGGAAAAAAATTAAAAATTACTGGTCTCTTTGATTTATAATAATCATGGCTGCTATTTGTAACAATAGGTGGTAAACATTAAGACAAAATGAACAGTTCAGAACTGTGTTGGCAGCAGTAAAACTAACCAGGATCATGTCAATTTTACTCTGCTGATGCTTGGGAATGCTTTTGAGTAGCAGAACAGACCCACTGGAGCTGTGACCTCACTAATTGCCCTCCTTTCCCACCACTATCTTTTGTTCTCTGCATAGTGGGTGTCTGATAAAATTATTCATGTCCCAAAATGTAGCACGTTACTGCAGTTTTTTTAGATTGTAAAGCCCTTAGCTCTCAAACAGTGGGTTTTGTTTTTTTCTGGGTCTTGTACAGTAGACTGTGGAGCAGATTATCAGTGGGTTAAGAAATAAAAAGTAAGACACCAGAGCAAATGTAATACAGTACTTGAATTACAAAATGGCATCCAGAAATCTCAGTACGTGGCTTTTAGGCAGTCAAACAGTGGAGTGATTTATTGTAATTGAGCAATATAGTATGTCCTAGTGCCTTGTAACACTTAGAGTGTGAATTCATGGTAAATACACTTTTTTTTTTCCTGCAGTTTATGCCAGGAATCAATCACTTTTTAAATTTAATAGTGTAACTCCACACCACATAGTTTTGTTGAAAAAGAACATTGGGGACGATTCCTCTTCAGACCTGCAAAGAAAATGTTTAATGTGTTTTATTCTGCTTATTTCAGAGTTGAATTCAGTTCTCTTTCTTTAAATAAATAAATCTTTTCGTTCGATGTTCACCACTAAATCTACCCTCTGGTTCTCATAGCCAGACAGTTATATGAACTTGCTGTAGTGAAAAGTCTTCAGAGGTCATTCATTGATTCTATAAAGTGGAAATAAATGTGTACAATGAGATGGAAGGAAAGTTTGCTGGCAAAAATCAGATAATGGAAAAGCTGCTTTTTTAAGTTAAGTGTATTCTCCCTGTTTAGGCTAATAACTTTCCAAAAGCCATTGCAGCAGCTCATACGTTTCTGCTGAAGCACCCAAATGACGAGATGATGCAGAGGAATATGGCTTATTACAAGAGCATGCCTGATGCCGAGGAGTATATTAAAGACTTGGAGACAAAGCCATATGAGGTAAGTTCTTTACCTGCAGTCTGCTCTCCTTGAATACCTCCATTGACTTTCTCTCTCAATGCATTAGATTCAAGGTTCTCATTCTTCTTATAATCTTGCTCTGAACTCTATCCCTATTTTCCATCCCATTCCTTCTCATCTTCCCAGTCACCTGTTTGCTACTTTCTGTTTCTCACATCCTGTTACATTACCCTTTGTGCCTGGGGCAGTCCCCTTTTTTTTCCATCTGCCAACAATCTTCTTTCTCCTCTGTCAAATCCCTTCTTATAACTCATCTCAAGCTCACTCTCTTCTACCCTCGCCTCATTACAGTAAATGTAGCTATAACACTAGCACACCGATTTGAAAGCTTACTCCTTTGACCTGGAACTTTATGCCTGTAGGTATGTCATCCAGCTAGTTTATAGTAAACCATGAAGTCAAAGCAGCCTTTATATAATAGTGTCCAAGCTGAGGGCCAGATCCTGTTAAGAATGTAACAGCCATTTAATTTTGTGCATGCGAGTAGTGAACTCAACAGGACTAGGCAAGTATGCAAAGTTATTCAGGTGTATAAGTGCAGGATCAGGGCCTAAAACAACTAGGAAATACATCTACGCTGCAAAGAAAACCCACAGCACCGAGTCTCAGAGCCCAGGTCAATTGATTTGGGCATGGGTTGCGGGGCTAAAAACATCAGTGTAGATGGTCCCGCATGGGCTGAAGCTGGGGCTCCAAGACCCTCCCCCCCTTGCCAGGTTTCAGAGTCCAAGTTCCAGCCCAAGTAGGAACTCCATACTGATGTTTTTAGCCCTGAAGCCTGAGTCCTGGAAGTAGGAGTCAGTTGACCTGGGCTCTGAGACACAGTGATGCAGGTTTTTCTTTGCAGTGTAGACATCTCCTAGAACTCTCATTATGTTATTTGGACCTTGTTGAAAAAATATATTTTTAAAATTTGATTGTGGCTCAGGGTCACACTGAAATCTCTCTTCCACAAACTTATCTATCAGCTTTCTGAAATAGGATCATGTCCCCCACTCTCTCTAGTAAATACCTTGAAATCTCTCTTGATTATCTAAATTTACTTACTTATTCCCACATGTTACTTGAATAAATGAGGTTGTATTAAGATTGAGAAATAAATGGCATTCATTGTATTTGAATCCCCGTAATTAAACATTTTATTTTTATTCATTGGAGCCCATAGAGCCACTACTTTTTTCCACAGATTTAAAAACTGCTACTTCTCACTTCTGCTTGTTTTTCAGACTCTCTTTGTCAGGGCTGTGAGGGCATACAATGGGGATAACTGGAGGACCTCCATCTCCGATATGGAGCTTGCACTTCCTGATTTCTTCAAAGCCTATGATGACTGCCTTGCAGCCTGTGAAGGTTCCCGGGAGATCAAAGATTTTAAAGATTTTTATCTTTCAATAGCAGGTTGGTGTTCGGCAGCACCTTAGCTCTAGAACAGGGGTGGGCAAACTTTTTGGCCCAAGGGCCACATCTGGGAATAGAAATTGTATGGCAAGCCATGAATACTCACAAAATTGGGGTTGGGGTGTGGGAGGGGGTGAGGGCTCTGGCTGGGGCCAGAAATGAGGTGCAGACTCTGGGGTGGGGCCAGAAATAAGGAGTTCGGGATGCGGGAGGGGGCTCCACCGTGGGGTGTGGGCTCTGGGGTGGGACTGCGGATGAGGGGTTTGGAGTGCAGGAGAGTGCTCCGGGCTGGGATCAAGGATTTGGAGGGCGGGAGGGGACCAGGGCTAGGGCAGGGAGTTGGGGCGTGGGGGGAGGCTCAGAGTTGTAGCATCTGGGCTACACTTACCTCAAGCAGCTCCCGGAAGCAGCGGCATGTCCCTTCTCCAGCTCCTACCCAGAGGTGTGGCCAGGTGGCCCTGCACGCTGCCCCGTCCACAGACATCTCCCCTGAAGCTCTCCTTGTCTGTGGTTCCCAGCCAATGGGAGCTTTGGGGGCGGCACTTGAGGCAGGGGCAGCATGTGGATTGGAGCCCCCTGGCTGCTCGTACATATAGGAGCCAGAGGGGAGCCATGCCGCTGCTCCTAAGAGCCGTGTGGAGCACCTGACCCTGCTCCCCAGTTGGTGCACTAGAGCGTGACAAGCCCCAGACCCCGCTCCCCAGTGGGAGCTGGCTGGCAAGATCTGGCCTGTGGGCCAAAGTTTGTCCACCCCTGCTCTAGGACAAGGAGTCTTGAATACGTATTTTAGTTTCTAAATGAGTGGTGTTGGTGTGTGCTTTTCATGCTCCTCGTTCTGCATGGTGACCTGCATGATGCCTCATCAATGCCAGAATGGGGCCCATGTTAAAGAAGAGTTATAGTTGGCCTTATCAATAGCTATCTTGTCCTTGGAAAACATAGGTACTATAGGAAAGCCATAATGGAGGGTGTTCATATAGAGAAGACTATTAAAGTGAAATGTGTTGGTGTTTCTGTATATCTGAGTAGCCTTCTAGGAAATGGTAAGAATTTCTCCATCTCATTAGCAGTATTAATCCAGACCCATTTCTCACCAGTAACTTTATTTGCTATTGAGCTTCTGTCACACTGTCTGGTATGGCTTACAACTCAGAGTGCCATTCTCAGGTCAGACTGTCAGGAAAGAGGGCAGACAACCCAAACTGGTGATATATTCTATAATTAGATTTTACCAAGCCAGTAACAAATGTGCACTTATGGATCACTATATTAGTTTTACCATGGAGTCACAGAGAGCCCCTTTACCACCCAGGCAAACTAGACTTTGTGTTGAAATAACCTACAGTGAGGTGATTTTATTTCCAACCTCAGCGGGTTGGTTACTTACCTCAGGTCAATGGATACTCAGGATCTCACACCAAAGACAACACCGACAGCCAATTTCTCTAGTAAACTAACTAAAGAATTATTAGCTATGGAAAAGAAATTAGAGTTATTGAGAGGTTAAAGCAGATAAAATACAAGTGGGTTTTGATGAGCAGCAATTGCAGATTGAGCCTGTGAATTTCCATTATTCAAAGCAAGGGTCATTGTGGTCAAGTCAGCATTCTATTTCCCGGCATTCACAAGTAATTTAGTTAGGCTATGTCTATACTACAGGCCTGACAGCAGCACAGCTGTACCGAAAGCTATGCCACTGTAAGGTCTCCCGTGTAGCCGCTCTTTAATTAAACCCCATGAGCGGCATTAGCTATGTTGGCAGGAGAGCCTCTGCTAACCAAAAGTGCTAACCATTAGCCCTGTCCACACCAGCACTTTTGTCAGTGAAATTTATGTTGGTCAGGGGAGTGTATTTTTCCCACCCCTGATTGACAAAAGTTTTAAGTGTAGACAAAGCCATACCGTGATATAATAATGCGGTTGCCTGCCATTACATTATAATAGGGATAGATAAGTGAAACAATATAAGTGTCTATCGTTCATTAGCATTCATGAAGTTCTAATACCTGAATATACACACACTTTAATCTGGGGTTATTTAATTACAGGGACATACATAATGTAATGCATCAACCGGTTTATTGACAAGTGAAGACAATGCCATTAACATTCCCTTTCAACTCAGCTAACACAAGTGAATTGGCCTTTGGCTCTGATTTGAGCTGGCAACCTGCTAGACAGCATCACAGCCTCAACATTTGACCTGGCAAATTTCTCCTCTCCAGTCTGTATTGTGAATATCTGTTGCATGCTCTGCAATAGAGATATGCACTGTTGTTTGAGGAGGAATTTAAAAAAATTGAAATGCCTGCATCGCAAAGGATATAATTAGAAAAGCCACAGTTTTTGTGTTATCAAAATGGCATGTGTAAGTTTCCCTTGCTCCTCAGTAACAATGACAATAAATACCATCCCCAGAGCTATATGAATCTCAGTAAAGTGGTTGCAGAGAGACTTCTTTTCAAAGGTAGGTGTCTGGTAACACAGCACTAGAAATCCAGCAGAATTTCTAAATTGCCAAAAGGATGGCTAGCTTGACCTTGTATCCTGAAATGTCTCAGCACCACCAGTCAAGATAACTTTTTTTAAATTGAATTATAATTGACTGCAAGTATGGGGAGATGGGTTCCTAATTTTATGAGTAACACTTTTATATTTGGGGATCCTGAATTATGGATAATACTTGTATACAGATATCAGTCCCGGAAACACTTTTGCTGATTGCCTCATGTCATTTAGATAAGACATAACACCAAAATGCTAATTGCTGCGTTCAGAGATTCCATATCTTTTGTGAAAGAAGGAGTGATAAGCCCTGATGTTCTAATCAATTTCTGATGTGGGTAATTATATTCTGCCTTCCCATGTTCACCCTGCATTTTCAATGGATACAGTAGTCTTCACTTCTGGAAGGAAAGAGGGCTTAGTAGATAGAGAAAAGGAATGGAGGGGCTGAGTTCTTGATCTTTTACTGTCTCTGTTGATGACTCAGTGCATTACCTGTCAGTTCCATTTTGTTGACAAAGGAACTGAAGCGCCAATATCTGCTTTACCTGGGTGTTGAGTGTTAAAGAGTTATTAATGTTCAGGACTTTGAGATCCTTTAAAAGGCCTGTAAGAAGTATATCTCAAAATTATTTATTACTTCGGGTTCTAGCCTGTTTTGAGCTGTTCGGTGGTTTGTAAATGAGTTTGTGAACTTGAATTTACGATCTTATATGATGAAAGACATTCTATGAATAAGTTATCATATTTGCATCTATTTTATTGAGACCAAATACCGGAGAAAGGCAATTAAATAAGACTGCAAAGGTATCAACTACTTAAAAAAAAATCTCTATTAAGGTCACAGGTAGAAATACAGCAGTACTCCATTTCAATCATTTAATAGATAGAAATATCACTGTATATAAAATGTGTCAACACAGGCTGCCTTTAGGTGTCTGTAAAACATAACATAGCTATTTACTGTGACTGAAACTTTTGGTCTGAAGTCACTGGGGCCTGATTTCCAGAAGTGCTGCTCATTAACACTTCTTATTGACTTCAGCTGGAATTGTGAGGGCTAAGGATCTGTGAACATGAGGACCTTGGTGCCTAGGACCCAGGGGAGCAGTATGGAGCCATAGTGTATAGAGGAGCTGGCTGAAGGAGTACTTCTGAAACAGCTAACTGTGTTCTATCCAGTTCTATCTCTGTTTTCCTTTAGATCACTACATTGAAGTCCTTGAATGCAAACTACAGTGTGAAATCAACCTGACGCCGGTCATAGGAGGCTTTGTTGTGGAGAAGTTTGTGGCAACCATGTACCATTACTTACAGTTTGCCTATTATAAATGTAAGTAGTGTGTTGTTTTTTAAATAAGCTTGGGATGGTGCTGGCAAGCCTCCTTCAGTGCCCTTCACCTCTAGTGACAATGATTTAGAATATTTTATTTATAGCATCTTGAAATTACAATTAATCTATTTTGGACCTAAAAGTCTGAGACGTTTAGTCTCCTTTCTACCTGGACATGTGTAAGTGCTGTTGATATCTATGGGAGACAAACATATGTGAGGAGATGTGAATAGCCCCCCTATGAAAGTGATATGGGAAAAAAGCATTTTATGGCATGATCCTGCCAAGTGCTGAGCCCCTCTCAACTGCCACTGGAGTGACAGAAGTTGTAGGAGGTGCTTGGCTGTTAATGGTCTCTAATCAGGTTTCTATTAGAGAAATGAAGACTTGCATCTTAGACAGTTACAGAATAAGCGTGATTTTATTTGTCACATTCTGCTGCATTTCTTTGTCTCCTGTTGGTACAATCTACTGGTCCTTCTCAGCACTTGTCTCCACTGGGGACTTCTGCATCAATCTATCTTAGATACTTATATGGCCCCTATTACTGTAGTGTGTAAGCACCAGGGCCGGCTCCAGACCCCAGCGCGCCAAGCAGGCGCGTGGGGCGGCATTGTCCTGGCAGGGCGGCATTTGGCTCCGGCGGACCTTCCGCAGTCATGCCTGCGGGAGGTCCACAGGAGCCCTGGGACGAGCGGACCTGCCGCAGGCATGACTGCGGTGGGTCCTCTCTTCCCACGGCTCCGCTTGAGCTCCCGCAGGCATGACTGCGGCAGGTGCGCTGGTCCCGCGGCTCAGACGGAGCTCCCGCAGGCATGCTCCACCGGAGCCGCGGAACCAGCGCACCCGCCACCGGAGCCGCGGAAACAGCGCACCCGCCACAGACACTTCTGCCCCGGCCGCGGGACCGGGGAAGGGTGGCGAGCGCGCTGCCCTGCTTGGGGCGGCGTAATTTCTAGAGCCACCCCTGGTAAGCACCTCACAATCATTAATGTATTTATTCTCAATACTCCTGTGAGGTGGGGAAATAGTGTTATCCTTATTTTACAGATGAGGAACTGAGTCACAGAGACACCAAGCAACTTTCCCAAGATAATCTAGGCAGTGTGTGGGGAAGCAGAAGTTGAACTTGAGTCTCCTGAGTAATCAAGCCATTGTTCCAACCACTTAACTATCCTTTCTTTCCTCGCCCCCTATTGTAGACATGTTTATCTGATGTACAGTGGCTGGAATTGGTGCATTCTGGGTTAAACTGCATCAATGCAGGCTATTTTTTACACAGGTGCAGCACATGTACACTAGGCATTTGCCTTGGTACAGCTAGATTATTGTAGTTATACAGGTGCAAAAACCCCAGTGCAGACAAGCCTTCAGTCCCAAACTAGCTTGCACAGCCTTTTTAGTTAGAGAAATGTGCGGTTTTACCAAGACAAGAGAGCTTTTTTGTTACATAAGGACATCCAACTATTTCAGCTAGGAAGAAGAGAAATTATGACCTAGAGGCAGTGCATCAAATATAATGCAAACCATTGAAAATTAATTTTACAAGTAGTAGTTTTTCCATCACAAAGGACTGCAAACTGTTTCATACATGTGTTTCTTTTCATAGTAGGACCTCATTCATCTGACTAGAACTGGGGACATGAATAAAGAGGGAACCTATTATTGCAACTCTCTCAGGAATGATAGTTCTTATGAAGGGGTTTGGGCAAATGAGGTATTCATAGGGTGTACGTGGTATGGGAACCGCTATATGGCTGTAATTGTGTATGAAAGCTTCCTTGCACACTTTCTATGATGGATATTTTTTCATTTGTCGTTGGCTGGCTCTTTGAATACCCCTCAATTATTAAAGTGCAGTTGTACTCTTAAAAGTGACTTTGTAAACATTGTCCCTGCTTTCTCAGCAGATCTGCTCCTTGCATGGATTCAGAATCACATCTACTGACTGCAGTGACTAGAAGAATTTTCCCTGCTTTTTTCCCTAAACCTTTTTAAATTTCTGCAGAGACAATACAGCTGAGAGACGAAGCTAGGTTCTGTTCCTTGTTCAGAAAATAATTGTTTACTAATTTCCAATCAATTACACCTTTGCAGCCCTCTGAAGGGAAGTGTAACAAAAGCCTAATTTGACCAACTGAACTTTTATTGCTGTGGATATGTGAAAAGGTGTAGAAGGGTTGACTTACTGTGCACCCACTCATGGCTGGACATGGCACAGCAGACACCTCCTTTAGCGCTTATTGCCGACAGCCACTCTGGCCTTGTAGTAGTCTGCCTCTTCTTGTGATAGCCCTCCGGCCAGGTTCTGCTTTAGTTCCACCATTTCCAGAATAACAAAGTCCAATGGAAAAAGTCCAGCATCCTTGCAAAAGGGCTTTGCCCCCAATGGGCCCCTGTAGTCCTCACCACCCTTCACTTGGGATTGTCCGGGACCTCTCATTACCCTTCCCAGAAGCTGGTAGAGGAACCCAGGCCTTCCCACTACACTGAGTTTCATTTCAGAGACCCTGTAACCCGCAACCAAGGTCTGCTCTATCAGATTCCTTGCTGCTGCCTCATTGGACTTCTTCCTGCCATAGCCGGTCAGCAGGCTTCTCCAGGTTTACCCTTCTCTCAGGGCCAGGACTCTTTTTCTCCCACCCCAGAATCCCCCAACAAAATTCCCAAGCTAAGAGTACCAACTTAAACCAACTTCTGCCCTCTTCAGGTGTGACTTTCCATCCCCCTTTGCTCCTCAGTGGGACACCTTGCAGGGCTCTGTGAAAGTCCAGATTCTGCCTTATTATCAGGCCTCTTCACCAGAGCTTGTGCCAGCCCGATGGCTGCTCTGTATCTTTCCTGGCCTCTTGCTAGACTTTGCTACTCAGGAGATGATGTGCTGGGCCAACTCTTCCGTTGATCTTCATCTGTGACCTTGCTGATCTCTCCATTCTCTAACACCAAGAAAAGGACTACAGTCTCCTTCTAAGCTTCCTCTCTTTATAGTCACCGTGACCACCCCTGCCCCAGCTGAGCTTCATCTTTAATTAAACCAGGCCCATCCTCCGGTGCAACCAGGTAGTATACTTGGCTTCTCAAGCCCATATTAATCCATTCCTTAGCTGTATGTGAGTACACACCCGATGACAAAATGAAAGAGTCCGGCTTGACTTTCTAGACCACATTGAGGTTGAAGGGCTAGCAGTTAGAAGGAACACATTTGATAAGAAGATCACTGAGAATTTTACAGTCTCTTTTTAGGTATAGACCTGCATTTTAAGAGCCAAATTTTGCCTTTGGATGCATGCCTAGCTCCTGCTGACTCCTATCAGAGGGTAAAATTCAGGCTTGAGTTGGGGTCTTTTCTGCCTCTTGTGTGTGCCATTTTATTATCCATTTTTATTAAACACCTCCGTGTTTGCTTTTCCCTCACCCACTTAACTCAGTTTTGCCATAAAAAATGCTACAGAATGGGGGAAGATAACCAAACTGGGCCAATACTGCCCTGGTTGTTGGAATGCAGGGAAGAGGTTTTGGTTATGGTTTTTTTTTGTGGTTTTTGTTTTTGTTTTTGTTTTGTTTGTGTGTCAATGGTAGACTTTTGATATAAGATTATCTCTTGCATTTTTATGGTGAGAGAATTGCAGGTCTTTCAAACAATCTCCACAGTTAAGAAGTGGGCTCTTTGGAGCATGCCTTGCATATTGTCATCTCGTGAAATAACCTCTGAGTGGTACACATCATTCATCCTGTTACTTGAGCAAAGTTGTAGCCAGGTAATGTTCTGTCCAAGCTTTTCAGAGTAGGCCAGGATGGAGATTTTTTTGATATTGTTTTTTAAGTATGTCCTTTCTGGGGGGTTATTTATTTTTATACAGTTAGGAGGGAAGAATTTAGGAGGAATACTGTGCCTGTCATCACCTGAATTTCCTGAGTTTGGATAATAAAGGGAAATGTGGGCTGTTGCTCATTTACCTTCTCTGAAGGCTTATGTTTGTTTTATTAATTCAGTGAATGACATGAAGAATGCAGCTCCTTGTGTTGCTAGCTACATGCTCTTTGACCAGAAAGATGAAGTGATGAAACAGAACATGGTCTATTATCAGTACCATAAAGACAAATGGGGACTCACAGAGGAGGATTTCCAGCCCAGACCAGTAAGTTGAGTGGGTAAATTGCTTGCAAGATGTCTCCTAATATTACCCCCGAATCCAACAGAGTGAAAGTTATGGCAGAGAAGGATTGTTTAGAGGTTTTTGTGTAGAACACAATTCACTTACTAGAATCAGAGAGTTGTGAAAAATATCTGTATATTGTGTTGTCCTACATGTGTAGGGAAGGGATTTTACAATTCTTCCCTCTCTGCTGGAGTATGCTGATGCACACATTAATTCACTGAGATATCAAACATGCCTGTTTACCACCTTATCTACACTTGTTTATTTTATCTGCCTGTGAGGGCTACCTAACCAGTCACTGAAGTCTGGAAGTCTCCAGATCTAAGTGGCATCAGAATAGCATTGGGACTCTTGTTGGTCACTTACTGCTTGTCAACAGATCACTCCCACGTCATGAAAGCTGCTTTGTTTTCTTCTAAGTTCTGTAAGCAATGGACTGTAGCTATGTTTAATAACCATATTTACACCATTTTCCACAAATGATTTCAGAACATATTTGCTTGCTGTGGACAGGAACAACCACATTAAAAAGGTTTTTGAGAAAGCAGTTACATAGCCAGGGTGGCTGGGATATACCTATGCTGTATTACACTTAGCCATCTAACCTAGAATGCCTTCTGAAAAAACTTTTAACGTGGCTTTCTTCCAAACCGGCCGGCCAAGCCATGTTATAAATCAGTTTAGCAAGGAACCAAGATAAAGTGTGGCTATACTTTGAAAAGTGACTCTGTAAAAATGGTATAATGGGGCTCTGACTCAGCTTGATTTCCAGATCCAATGTTCCCAGTTTACAAGTAAAAAAAAACAAAAAAAACTCATGTTTTTTTAACTTGGTTCTTTCTCGTGCCTTCTTGCCAGTATTATGGTTCTGCAGGCAAAATAATGTCACTAGTGACACGTGCACAACCCCATCAGCTTCAGTGGGTTTGCACATGTGTTACTGACTGGAATTCAGTTAACATTTCTGTTGAAGATGCATGATCCAGAATATAATCTGGCTCACTCTCACTTAGGGTCTGTCTTCATTGCACAGTTAATTTGGGTTAGCCTAGCTGGAGTGAGAGCAGCCACACTCTGAAACAACACTCAAGCTGCTGTATCCACACTGGCACCACACTCATTCGTGTGTGGCACTTAAATGTGTAGGTGCATGTCATGTGATTCTTAGTACTGCAATAACCTGAACCGCTCTGTGAATTGGAGGAGAATTTGTCTGTCCTTTCTGGGCACGTAGCGGAGAATTGTGAGAAGGCATTGGAGGACAAGTGGCATTCAAATGACACTAGCCTGTATCCACACTGTCGAGTGATCATGTTAGCAGCTGACAAGTTGTGTTCACTTGAACTTTGAGCCTATATCCCCTCTCAGGTCAACAAACTCAAGTTAAAAGCACGACCCCTCGAGTCTAAGGGTTTTGTGTGTGCATGAGTTGGAGCAACACAAGAGTTATTCTTCAACTTAACTTTGTAGTTAAGACAAGCCCTGAACTGTGCTGGCTTTGCAGGGCTAACAGGAGCAAAATGCAGTAAAATCTCATTGTCTTGACAGTCAGTAGGTATGAGTCTGAGCTCACGCAGGGAACAGATCTGGTGAGTGAGAAGGTGCCATTTTTATATAGTCCCCTTTCAAAGTAGAGTGAACTTCAACATGGCTGCGAGATCCATAGGGAGTGACTTATGTAATGGCCATAAATGTAAAGTTTCTAAGAAATTATCCACCTGCAAATGCATTTGGGATGTGGAATGCAGAGAAAGAAGCACAGACACCCATACTCTGACACTGTAGGATTCATTGCAGAGGTGGGCAAACTATGGCCTGCGGGCCACATCCGGCCCGGGAGACCCTCCTGCCCAGCCCCTGAGCTCCTGCCCTGGGAGGCTCACTCCCGGCCCCTACTCTGCTGTTCCTCCTCCCCCGCAGCCTCAGCTCGCCCTGCCGCTGGCGCAACACTCTGGGCGGCAGGGCTGCGAGCTCCTGGGGCAGTGCAGCTTCAGAGCCCAGCCTGACCCAGTGCTCTGTGCTGCATGGTGGCATGGATGTCTCCAGCCGGGCGCCTGTCCTGGTGCTCTGGGCAGCGCGGCTCTAGCACCGCCAGCCACCAGTGTTCCAGGCAGTGCAGTAAGGGGGCGGGAAGCGGGGGGGTTGGATAGAGGGCAGGGGAGTTTGGGGTGGTGGTCAGGGGGTGGGGGTGGATAGGGGTTGGGGTGGTCAGAGGGGGAACAGGGGGGTTGAATGGGGGCAGGGGTCCCGAGAGGGCAGTCAAGAAGGGGGGGGATTGAATGGGGCAGCGGGGGACAGTCGGGGGTGGATGGTCCGGGGACAAGGAGAAGGGGTGGTTGGATGAGGCAGGGGTCCTGGGGGGACAGTCAGGAATGAGAGGCGTGGTTGTAGGGGTGATGAGGGGGCAGTCAGGGGCGCGGGTTCTGGGGAAGTCGGGAAAGGGAACGGGGGTGGATGGGGCAGGAGTCCCGGGGGGCGGGGAGGCATCAGGGGGCAAGAAGCAGGAGGGGATTGGGGGTGAGCGCCAGGCCATGCCATGCCTGGCTGTTTGGGGAGGCACAGCTTCCCCTAACCGGCCCTCCATACAATTTCCGAAACCCGATGCGGCCCTCAGGCCAAAAAGTTTGCCCGCCCATGATTCATTGACTACTTTCAGGAGCTAAAGCCTGCAGCACCTGTATGTTTATGCACTATTTTAAATGCATACAACTACATTGTGCTTATCCTTTGAGCCTCCAAAAATTATTAAAAATTGCTGCTTGTTTGAGTTGCCCAGAAGAAAATCCCACAGTTGGCCTGCTTTGCATTCCCCTAGCAGTTACCAGGGCCACCCAGAGGATTCAGGGGGGCCTGGGGAAAAGCAATTTCAGGGGCCCCTTCCATAAAAAAAAAAGTTGCAATACTATAGAATACTATATTCCTGCAGGGCCTGGTGCCCGGGGCAAATTGCCCCACTTGCCCCCCCCTTTGGGCGGCCCTGGTAGTTACAGTGGGTTACGTTGGCCAGGGGCTGCATTTTGCCCATATGCTATGCTTTGGACACTGTTGTGAGAGAGAAGGAGTCCTTTCTCCTGTTACTCTCCCCGAAAGAGTTATATGGGACAAACATTGCAGATGGTGGTAATACCACCAAACATTGCAACTGTTTACTATAAGATAGATTGTGATGTTCAGCCACCACTCTGGGTAGAGGGCAATGCACCATACCTCAGCATGCATAGGCGCAGGAACTAGGGGAGTGGCAGATGTTGCAGCACCCCCAGGTTTCACTGTGAAAAGTTTGCTGGTGCTGTCAGAACAAAGCTAGCATTATTTCATGATTCTTGAGAATCCCGGAGCTGTGCTGCACCCGTGTGGTATGAGCAGGAATTGCGCTTTTTCACATTGCTTTTGAACACACATGGTTTGCAGCTTCATTAGCTGGCTTTCAGCACGCCCACTATAAAAAGAGTTCCAGAGCCACTGTCAGCATGCGTCTCTCTCCATGGCTGGCCAACTCCATAGAATGGTGTGGAAGGAAGCCTGGGCTCCGTCAAGCACACTAACCACTCACTTTGTGCCTCTTCATGAACACCAGGCCAGGTATGGTCGGACCCCTATAGCTGCTTACTTTGGGATCTCGTTCATTTAGTCTCAAACTGGCTAATTTTTAAGACGTCAAGAAGATTCAAAAGGATGACACAATTTGAAGGATTCACAGAAAGTATTAGATATTCTGCTTAGTGTATTTGTTCATTCGTTACTTCCATCTTCCTTTCGCAAACATGGGGCAATCTTGAAATTAACCCTGAATAGTGCTGAGTTTGGAACTGGCTTTGCTAGAATAGTTACAGGTGGTATCTGATGCCTTGGGATAAATTCAGAAATATGTTCACAGTGTCTCATTGGCCTAAAAAATAATCTGAAAATTTTGTTATTGTTCTGATAGGAAGCAGTTCGATATTATAACATAACCACACTTCAGACGGAAATGTATGAATTTGCAAAGCAGCATATAATGGATGATGATGAGGTGAGTTTTTGAGAGCTGAGGGTATAGTAATATATACCACTAGTGACACTAAAATAAATGTGATATGTGAAATATTTATGACGTATCATAGATATAATCCTGTGGCATGTATAGAATATGACAAAATACTCTTTTTTGTAAAGAAAATAATTATTCAGATTATCATAGTCTTCTTTGAAAATAGAAAAAGACCCAGAAAATCTAGTGTATATATGTGCCTTTGGGACAGTATATATGGGACAGTAGCACTGTTGACACAAATGTAGAAGTTGTGTGTTCAGCAAACAAAAATGACTTTATAAGATCATCTGCTCTGCAAAACAGGAGCACCAGGGGGCACAAAAGTGGTGCTTGTATATCTAAGCTTGAAATTTTCTTAGTCTTTTTTTTAATCTACTTAAAACTAGATTTAAAAATTATTCTAACTTTTGTCTAGAAACAACCACTTTTTTAAATTTAACTCTTCTTCAGCAAATAGTCCTGTTATCTTTGCTAATTCTTATTACACCATTAAATTTTGGTCTTCAAGTCTTATTTCTTAATTGCTTAAAATTCATGAACAAATGATACATAATTGACTACTAAGAGGTATGAAATTATTTATGTATTTTCATCAGTGCAGGAAAATTGGTTAAATTGCTAAGAGACCAATTTTTTCTTCCCCACAGCTGGAATTAAAGTATAAATCATGTGTTTAAAGAAAATACCTTTCAGGCAGAAAGGGTTTGTTTGTTTTAATTTTCTGTTAAAGTTAGGGAACAGCCCACTGGTGGCATAAAAATAAATGCAGTGTATAAAATATTTGGCCTAGGACTAGGTTGAAATCTATCATATAACTACGATAAATATTCCTTGCAATGACCACTGTTAGGATGTTCCCTAGTTAGAACTGAAAATGGAGGGAAGGTGTACCATTTTATAATATGAAATTGTTACCTTGTGATTTTGACTGTGTCTGACACAAAGGAAAGGATACATATTTTACATCTTAGAAGCAATGCCACCTATATGAATGACCTAAAAACCTGTACTAGAAGTAAAGCTCCATTCCAAGATTAGACTCTAGAAAGGTTGAAAAGACACCCCACCCACCCTCGCCTCAGAAGATGTCTATTGTGATTTAACTCTGTGATGTGTTCTTGGTAAGGCTCCCTGTAGGGTTAAGTTTAGGTGAGGTTTAGAGATCTTGCTTGGTTAATACATTATTTCAAAAAGTATTTTTCCTGTATCCATAGAGTGTTTTTGGTTTTCTCAGAGATTGCAAACATTTGGGCACTTTTTAAGTTCCCCAGTTGACTTGTAAAATATTAGCCCATAAAGTTTAATGTTAGACATAAGAATACATTTCTTTTGTAATTTTTCTCACTTTGCATCTGCTGTTATAACTGAAAGGAAGGGTAATGAAGGAGGTGGGGAAGCATTCCACCGTGATGACCTTGAACATATGTTTTTAGAACAGAGATTATGGAGACAAACTATAGCCCTGGGCACGGTACATAGAATAAATGGGAGTGAATAGTTGTTGACTGTTATTCCTTTAAGTCATTCAGCAATATAATATAGTCATTACATGTTCCCCTAAAACTTCATGCTTTAAAAGGGCCAATTTCACAAAGCTGGATTAAACAATTATGAGGTAATCAGCTGGGAGGAAGAATATGAGCAGAAAAATGTGTGTAATAATTGGAAATTGATTAAGAGCACTATTTACTAGATGCTCAAAAAGCCCCAATAAAGGAAGAAGGCCGTATTAGAAAACCAGCCTTGTTTAGAGAAGAAGTGAAGGCAACTATTTAAAAAAAATGAAAGAAAGGGGAAGTTGATAGTAATGAATATAAATCAAGCTAGGAATTGTAGAAAATTCATAATGGGTGCTAAAGGACACAAGGAAAAATCTATGGCCAGCAGAGTAAAAGACAATAAGGAGGAGTTTTTAAAGTATATCAGGAACAAAAAGAATCCCCATAGTAGTATTGGTCATTGCTAGATGGAAATGGTAGAATTATCAGTAATAATGCAGAAAAGGCAAAAGTGTTCAATAAATATTTGTTTTCTATTTGGGGGAAAAAATAGATGATGCAGTCATATGATGATGATGGTAACACTCTTTTCATTCAGGAAGATGTTGAACAGCAACCAATAAACTTAGACATTTTTAAATCAGCAAGTCCATATAACTTGCATCCAAGGGTTTTAAATTAGCTAACTGAGGAGCTTGCTGGTTCATTAATCTTGATTTTCAATAAGTCTTGGACATTGGGGAAGTTCCAGAAGACTGGAAAAATGCTAATGTTGTGCCAGTATTTAAAAAGGGTAGACCCTGGTAATTATAGGTGTGTCAGTTTGACATTGATCCTGGGCAGGATAATGGAGCAGCTAATATGGGAATCGATTAATTAAGAATTAAAGAAGGGTAGTATAATTAATGCCCCTCAATATGGGTTTATGGAAAATGCATCTTGTCAAACTAATCTGAAATCTGCGATTGCAAGTTTGGTTGATAAAGGCAAGTGTTGATTTAATGTACTTAGAATTCTGTAAGGCATTTGACTTTGTATCACACAACATTTTGATTAAGTTTATATTGTTCTAGTTTTTTAATGTGGCACACAGTAAATGGATTAAAAGCTGGTTGATAGTTTTCAAAATGTAATTATAAATAGGGACTCCTCATCAAGTAGGTGCATTTCTAGTGGGGTCCAATAGGGATCAGCCCTACACTATTTAACATTTTTATCAATATCCAGAAGAAAACATAATCACTGATAAAGTTTGTCATGTGACCCAAAAATTGGGGGAGTAGTAAATAACGTAGAGGACCAGTCACTGATTGAGAGGGATATGGATCTCTTGAGAAGCTGGCAGAAGCAAATGGTGTTTTGATATCAGTAAATGTAAATGTATACATTTGGGAACAAAGAATGTAGGCCATATTACAGGATGGGGGACTCCTGGGAAGCTGGACTCTGAAAAAGATTTTAGGGTCATGGTGGATAATCAGCTGAATATGTGACACTATGGCCAAAAGGGCTAGTGTGACCTCAGGAAGCATAAACAGGGGAATCTCAAGTAGGAGTAGGTAGGTTATTTTACTCCTCTGTATTTGGCACTGTGTTCAGTTCTGGTGCCCACAGTTCAAGAGGGACATTGATAAATTGGGGAGGTTTCAGAGAAGACCCAGGAGAATGATTGAAGAATTATAAAAGATGCCTTATAGTGATAGACTTGAGGAGCTCAATCTATTTATCTTAAAGAAAAAGTTAAGGGGTGACTTGATCACAGATTCTATGTACCAACATGAGGAACAATAGTCAATAATGGGCTTGTCAATGTAGGAGAGAAAGCTATCATGTGAGCCAGTAGCTGGAAGTTGAACTAGACAAATTCAGACTGGAAATAACGGTACATTTTTAACAGTAAGGTAATTAACCATTGGAACAACTTATCAAGGGTCATAGTGGATTCTTCATCACTGGCAATTTTTAAATCAAGATTAGATATTTTTCTAAAATATTTGCTCTAGGAACTTACTTTGGGGATGTTCTATTGCCTGTGCTATACTGGATGATCAAAATGGTCCTTTCTGGCCCTGGCACCTATGAATCCAAAACCAGCAAATGACCTTTTTCTGGTTGCGTTTGGATTCTGCAGAAGGTGGTCAGGTCAATCTTTGTTGGCAGGTACAATACGATCTTAGTTTAAACTCTGAGCGGGCATTACATTTTGGGTAAAAAACAGCACTATCAAGGGCCATGTGATCTCTGAAGATCACTTAAAAAATATCTTCCCCCGCTATCCCCAAATAAATAAATACATCCTCATTGTACAATATGGGGCATCACTTCCCTCCTTCCATGGTTCACCAAGAAACTCTGCAGTTTTTTCCCTTACAGATCTTGAGGAACTTACAGGAGACCATGGCCATCCCCATGGAGTCCATGTGCTTTTGCATTGGTTCTGGCCTCTACTGGTTTACCCCTTATGTTCCTGGCTACCAGGAGCTCTCCCTGGCTACTGCTGCTTCTGAGGTCCCCAGAAGGGATCAGATGGAAAAGATAAAACAGCATTTCTGCTTGTCAGGGGGAGGGTTATGTTTTGTCCCAAGCCCTCCAGTCACCAGTTCTCCCCCTACACAGATTCTGGGTACAGAGGCTACCCTTGCAAGGTCTAAAGGAAGAGAGATGATTCAGTACAGGTGACTGAACCCACCTTCCATGCCAGGAGGAGTTGATTTGCATGTGGGGAGTCCTCGCTGTGCACAGGTCTCTGGGAGGATCCATGCCAAAGAGTTTGTTTGCGAACAGTCTGTTTTTAAAGAAACTGTCTGGTCGGGACAGATGCAAGGCCTGTGGTGCTCCATGTCTTGCCCACCTGATTAAGGATGGCTGGGATGGGAGTGAGAAAGTCCTAACAAAAGAGAACTTGGAAACAAGAAGGCTGGAAAATTCAACAACTTCACCCAGATTTGACAGGACAGTTTATTCTATACAAACAGTGTAAAGTAGAAGACAACATTAAATAGGGATGTGTTACAGGGAAATATATTAAAAATTGAGCCGGGGGAGAGAATCTTCCTTTTGCTCTTGTCCATCTGTTTCAGCTGCAAGTGTCTTATGACATGGACCATATCTCTGTGAAGTGTACTGGACCAAGCTTGCTGTCTTTATAGTGAGCTATAAGCCACCAACCCTAAACTGTAACCTCAGAAGAAAACCACTTCATCAGTCCTTGAGTGGATGATTCCCAGCCAAAAGGATTAATAGTGTGTAGGTCTCTTCCTAGATGGACGGTGCTCTTTCTCTAAAATCATTTAGCTCTTTATTTAGATTCCACAGTGCTCTCCTGTCCAAAACAAAGCATGTATTTTTAAATCCTAGTAGTAAAGCAAGTATGTCATTCAACAATATAGTGCAATAGTTAGAGGCCTGAATATGCACTAATAATTTTTGCATATGTCACTACAAGAAATACTGCCTCATTCTTGTTACTTTTTTAATGCTTTTCCACAAGGAAATTAAAACCTCTGTTTCAAATATTTTATGTACATGGAGTGACAGAAAATATTAACACCAACTTGTTACAAAGTACTTTCTTTTCTTTAAAAAAGATTACTTATTATGTATCATTATTGAGTTTTCCACAATACAGATACAAATACATTAGGAATCTCTGTTCAGGAATGACAACACTGCATAAAGAGCAATGTTGGCACTTGAAATACTGTGTATCTTGATTTATGTTCAGACATGTAATGAATATCCTGTGCAGGAGGGATCCTTAGAGGACAAAGTAAATCTAAACCCTAACATTCAAATTACACAGCTTTAAAATAGCAGAGCGAAAAGTTGCTTTATGTTGTCATTACAGCACATTACCCTTTAGCTGGAGTAATCTGGTGTAGCTCTGACTCTAATGGAGCTACACTAATTTACAACTGCTGAGGATTTGACCCATAATTATGTGTTTTGTTGGAAGTGGGGGGTTTAGGGATATTTTTACTTGGCCATTGTAAATTGTGCAACATCCACAAGTATTTGGCTGAGATGATCGTCTAACATGTCTTTTTTTCGTACCAAATCAGTAGATGGAAAAATTGTTGGCGGATTTGACTTTTTTTTGTCCCACTCTTTCTACTTGTATAGAAAAATAAATAAACAAAATGATTGAGGTTCAAATACAAACTTCCTTTGTGTGTGGCGCAAAGGAGAGCGATTGCAAATACTGACCGAATGTGGCTGCTGCGTGCAGAAGAGATGGCACAGCATTGGTCAAATTATTATTTGCAAATGGTAATCTCAGTTTAGCCGAAACAAATTTCTGTTTGTAAATCGTTAGCAAACAGACTTTGAGTTTTATAAGCTTACTTGTTATTTCTAGTTGTTCAAATGTTTGTGCAGACTAATGTGTTGTTTAAATGCCACCTGTTCACTTTGACTATGTACTAGTCACTGTTACTGGTGTGCAGTTGGTCATGGAAGTCACATAGTATTGTTTCTACTCCCTGTTTGGGTGACAACTTTTTAAAAAGAAGAATAGCAATTACTTGTTTGTTTGCAAATACATATGAAGAGCAGTTTTTCTCCAGGTATTTGTACAAAAAACCCTTGTGAATGTTTGTAAATAGTGACTAGAATAAGCATGAACATGGTCTAATTGATTAAGCTTTTGGAATTTGAATCAGTGTTTGCAAGAAATGTTCTTGCAGTATTTAGCCAGAGATATAATGTACCAGGGGTAGGCAACCTATGGCACGCGTGCCAAAGGTGGCACGCAAGCTGATTTTCAGTGGCACTCACACTGCCCAGGTCCTGCCCAGGTCTGGGGAGCTCTGCATTTTAATTTAATTTTAAATGAAGCTTTTAAAACATTTTAAAAAACCTTATTTACTTTACATACAACAATAGTTTAGTTATATATTATAGACATAAAAAGAGCCCTTCTGAAAATGTTAAAATGTATTACTGGCACGCGAAACCTTAAATTAGAGTGTATAAATGAAGACTCAGCACATCACTTCTGAAAGGTTGCCGACCCCTGTGATGTACCATGCTAGTCCCTCCATCTGGGTAATGTGGGGGGAGTGTTACAAAGACTGCTTTCAATGCAAAAAAAAAAGGGGGGGGGGATGTTTACAGAGCTATCCCAATGTAAAATCCTAGTGGAGACAAGAAACTGATTGCTTTTATGGTGATGTAGCTAATCAAACTAGTTAACCCTATACCCCCTGCCCTGGATTGACCTTGTCTCCACTAGGATTTTGCATCAAGATAGGCTACATTGTTACATCAGGAAAGCTGTGTAACAATGGCTTGCTCCATTAAGAAACGTGCTGGGGATTTTTTTGTTGACTATTTTTGTGTGTGTTTTGTTTCAGTGGAAGCTAATACTGATCAAAGTAGCACTAATTTGTTGTCGGTGCTCTGTAAGCCATATCCAAGGGAGTGTCCCTGAACTAGGGATGTAAAAGATTTACCGGTAAGCCGAATGCTTACCGGTAACTGGACCTTAACCGTTAACCCCCGCAGCTGGCTGCACCGGGTCGGCCAAATTGTGGGACCCCAGCCACGGCAGGCCAGCGGGACCCCAGCCATGCTGGGCTGGACTGGGAGGGCTGGAGCGGCTTTGGCTGCACCCCAGTGGGGGCACCTGTAATTGTAGCACCTGTAGTAAATCAAGGCCCTGTCAGGAACCTAATACAAAAACCCTGCTTCAGGCAGACAGGATGGTGCGAGGAAGGAGAGAGGGCTAGAGTTGGGAGGTGTGTTGCTGAGAATTGAAAGACCAGAGAACTGGAGGAAGGGAGACTCTCTGCCCCAGCAGGGCAGAGAGACTCCGTCCCACAGCATCAAGGACCGAGGGTAACCCTATCCAAGGAGGAAGAGGGTAAGAAACCCACAGGGGTTGAGAGGGGTGGAGGCTCAGAGTAAGGAGCAAACTCAGACCATTTCACTGCTTCCCTCCTCCAGCACCTTCCCAGGCCACTAGTGGGGCCCTTGGTGCCCCAAGAGCAGGGGCAAGGGGTGGCATCCTAGCCCCACCCCACCTGCCAAGAAAAGCATGGACCCACCATACCAACACCGGCCATTTTGCCACATCATAATAATGCATTATTTTAATATTCTGTGATACTGCTATGCAACCAAACATGCTTCATGACAGTCTGTATGAAATTCCTGTACAAAATACTGTCAATGATCTGTATGGAAAGCATGGGTTATTACAGAAAAGTTGTTTTCCCCACAGTCTTTCCAGTCCACAATAAGAAATGTTAAAGCAGATTATATTTAGAGGCAGTGACATAAAAGGGTGACTAATATTTGCCATGCAGAAGCTAGTGTTCATTTTTGGCAGCCAAAGGAAAAGCATCTGCCCTGTGTGCCCAATGGGCCTGCAAGAGGGTGGAGGTGACGGGGGGATAAGAGTGCTAATGGTCACTATTACTATGTTTAGGTGCACTGTGCTGGCCAAGGAAAAGATAGTGCTGGACCATCAGCCCCAAATGGACTGAGACAGCCATATTGACAGTTTTTTTTTCTCTATCCTGTTCATTTTAATAGCTGGGTGTTTCTCCTAAAAGGTTGTATTTTATTTCTTTCTCTCCTTGTGTTGTATATGTAATGTATTGGAAATGGACAGCAGTGACACATGGACATGGGGTGAAACTTCAAACCCAGTGTGTTACCCTATCCTTTGCAGATTCTGGGTTTTAGCCCACAAAAGCTTATGCGCAAATAAATTTGTTAGTCTCTAAGGCCTGGTCTACACTACGAGTTTGTCGAATTTAGCAGTGTTAAAGCGAATTAACCCTGCACTCTTCCACACAACAAAGCCATTTTTGTCAACATAAAGGGCTCTTAAAATCGATTTCTGTACTCCCCGACAAGGGGAGTAGCGCTGAAATTGACATTGCCATTTCGAATTAGGGTTAGTGTTGCCGCAATTCAACGCTATTGGCCTCCAGGAGCTATCCCACAGTGCACCATTGTGACCGCTCTGGACAGCAATCTGAACACGGATGCTCTGGCCAGGTAGACAGGAAAAGCCCCGCGAACTTTTGAATTTTATTTCCTGTTTGCCCAGCGTGGAGAGCTGATCAGCACAGGTGACCATGCAGTCCCAGAATCAAAAAAGAGCTCCAGCATGGATCGTACGGGAGATACTGAATCTGATCTCTGTATGGGGAGATGAATCTGTTCTATTAGAATGCTGTTCCAAAAGACAAAATGCCAAAACATTTGAAAAAATCTCCAAGGTGATGATGGACAGAGGCCACAACAGGGACTTAACACAGTGCTGCATGAAACTTGAGCTGAGACAAGCGTACCAGAAAGCCAAAGAATCAAATGGACGCTCACGGAGGGAGGGGCGACTGACGACCGTTGCTATCCCACAGTTCCCACACTTTCTGAAAACCATTTGAATTCTGGGTTGAGCTCCCAATGCCTGAAGGGTCAAAAACATTGTTGCAGGTGGTTCAGGGTATATGTCGTCAGCCTCTCTCTCTCCTCCCCTCCCCCTTTGAAAGCAAAAGGAAAAAAATCACTTCTCACCTTTTTTCACTGTTACCGTATGTCTACTGGATGCTGCTGGCAGACGCGGTGCTGCAGTGCTACACAGCAGCATCCCCTTGCCTTGCCTTGCCTTGCGGATGGCAGACAGTGCAGTATGACTGGTATCCGTCATCGTCATCCCGTGTGTGCTCCTGGCTGGCCTTGGTGAAGTCAGTCGGGGCGCCTGGACAAAAATGGGAATGACTCCAGGTCATTCTCTTCTTTAAGTTTTGTCTAATGGAGATTCAGTCCTGCCTGGAATATCATGCCATCTGGAGGCTTCTGCCTCAGGCTGCTCTCCCAGTCGGCAGCACCGCGCGGTCGCACCTACCCCAGCCTACCCCTTGCTACCAGGGCTCACAATCAGATACTTAGACCTCTACATTTTGCTGAAAATAAAAAAATTAAGCTGCCGTTTAGAACTGTCCCCCAACATACATATCCTGGAACATTTTGTATTTTACCAGTGTCAGCCAAAGGCCCCCACACAAATGGAGATTCAGTCCTGCCTGTGCTTCTATCCTAGTGCTTATCACAGATTCCCATTTTCAGCTATAGGCTGAGCAAGTGCAGAATGGTGGTTCACTACTTCGCTGTAAGCCAACCACCCTCCCCCCCTCCTTTGATCTCTGCTTGCAGAGGCAATAAAGTCAGTGTTGTTTCTTATTCATGCATTCTTTATTACTTCATCACACAAATGGGGAGATAACTGCCACGGTAGCCCAGAAGGGGTGGGGGAGGAGGGAAGCAATGGGTGGGGTTGTTGTAGGGGCACCCTCTAGAATGGCATGAAGCTCATCATTTCTGCGGAATGTCTGAGGCTCTGACCCGGAGCGGCCGTTTGCCTCTCTGGTTCTTTAGTAGGCTTGCCTGATATTCTAGGCAGGACTGACTCTCCATTAGACAAAACTTAAAGAAGAGAATGACCTGGGGAGTCATTCCCATTTTTGTCCAGGAGCCCCCGACCAACCTCACCAAGGCCGGCCAGGAGCACCCATGACAGCAGCAGATGGTACAGTATGACTGGTAATCGTCTTTGTCAACTTGAAAAGCAGCAGACGGTACAGTATGGCTGGTAACCATCTTTGCTAACTTGCAAAGGCAAGGGGATACTGCTGTGTAGCGCTGCAGTACCGCGTCTGTCAGCAGCATCCAGTAGACATACGGTGACAGTGAAAAAAGGTTGAACGGGCTCCATGGTTGCCGTGCTATGGCGTCTGCCCGGGCAATCCAGGGGAAGGGCACGAAATGATTGTCTGCCGTTGCTTTCACGGAGGGAGGATTGACTGATGACATTTACCCATAACCACCCGCGACAAATTTTTGGCCCCGTCAGGCATTGGGATCTCAACCCAGAATTCCAATGGGCGGGGGAGACTGCGGGAACTATGGGATAGCTCTGGGATAGCTACCCACAGTGCAACCCTCTGAAAGTCGACGCTAGCCTCGGTACATGGACGGACACCACCGAATTAATGTGCTTAGTGTGGCCGCATGCACTCAACTTTATACAATCGGTTGCCAAAAATGGAAATCTGTAAATTCGGAGTAATCCCGTAGTGTAGACATACCCTAAGATGCCACAAGTACTCCTCGTTCTTTTTGCTTCTACAGACTAACACGGCTACCGCTCTGAAACCAAAGGGATCTGTATCTTTTTTTTTATTTTTATTTGTTTTAAACACTGGCTACACTTGTAACTGCTTGTCATGCCAGTAAGTCTCATCAAATTGGATTAGATTGTGCAGAGACACTAAGCAATGAGGTTTGTTTAAAATGCAACTACTCACATTTCCCATTTTGAGAATTTCATGCTCAACTTGTCTTTTTGGTACTGTCAAGATATGTGGTGTGGCCCCAATATTTCCTCAGTCTTTTATTCTACCATTTAGCAACATAGGATGTTGTTTGATTTGATTTTTGCACCATGTTTGTGTATGTATAATTTGTGGTTGACTTTGTCCCCCTACAAAAAAGACAGTAGACAGACAGAGGAGGTTGACTTTGCTATTGCCTCTGCATCAGTGGGCTTAATCCTTTTATCTGAATCACTAGAGACGCACAGACAATCTGACTAGGGGTGTCATTACATTTGTCTTACTATTATTATTTATGTTCTATTAGTATCCAGAAGGCATAGAGAGCATTGGGAATTGAGAGCATCCAGCATCTTGCTGGAGGTATTAAATATTTTGCTGCATCCAGGCCCTTGGACTCCAGGCCAGTAGGAAGCTATTAGAGCTCTGTTGACAAGCAACTTTCCCAGGAGTTAACATCTGTGAAGTATTTGCTGACCTCAATAATTTAAAATGCATTTTTATTTCAGCTCTGCATTCCCAACAAAGGGATGATGCCCTGTCATGAGGGTGCTAATGGGACAAGGATAGTGATCTGTCTATTCTTAGCTTTAACATGACAATCTAATTAAATCTTCTGACATACCATTGTAGCGTAGATAGCCTTTTAATGTGGATGCCATCCACAGACCATAATATGCACAAAATATAAATGTGCATATTATAAAAGCCGACTGCTGCAGAGGAGCGTGTGGATCGGACACAAACTTTTCTTAGGGGAGAGTCTGATGATAGAGAATCTCCAGGTTATAGTCAGGAGCAGAGGACTGAAAAGTATAATGTAAGGGCCGGATCAGATGATAAACAGTCACATAAAAAAGAATCTGGCACATCAGAAAAAGGCAGGCTAATAAACAGGGACAAGTTTTTAAAGTGCTTGTACACAAATGCCAGAAGTCTAAATAATAAGATGGGTGAACTAGAGTGCCTTGTGATAAAGGAGGATATAGATATAATAGGCATCACAGAAACCTGGTGGACTGAGACCAATCAATGGGACACAATCATTCCAGGGTACAAAATATATCGGAAGGACAGAACAGGTCGTGCAGGGGGAGGAGTGGCACTATATGTGAAAGAAAGTGTAGATTCAAATGAAGTAAAAATCTTAAGCGAATCCACATGTTCCATAGAGTCTCTATGGATAGAAATTTCATGCTCTAGTAAAAATATAACATTAGGGATCTATTATCGACCACCTGACCAGGACAGTAATAGTGATGATGAAATGCTAAGGGAAATTATAGAGGCTATCAAAATTAAGAACCCAATAATAGTGGGGGATTTCAACTATCCCCATATTGACTGGGAACATTTCACTTCAGGACGAAATGCAGAGATAAAATTTCTCGATACTTTAAATGACTGCTTCATGGAGCAGCTGGTACGGGAACCCACAAGGGGAGGGGCAACTCTAGATTTAATCCTGAGTGGCGCGCAGGAGCTGGTCCAAGAGGTAACTATAACAGGACCGCTTGGAAATAGTGACCATAATACAATAGCATTCAACATCCCTGTGGTGGGAAGAACACCTCAACTGCCCAACACTGTGGCATTTAATTTCAAAAGGGGGAACTATACAAAAATGAGGGGGTTAGTTAGACAAAAGTTAAAAGGTACAGTGACTAAAGTGAAATCCCTGCAAGTTGCATGGGCCCTTTTTAAAGACACCATAATAGAGGCCCAACTTCAATGTATACCCCAAATTAAGAAAAACAGTAAAAGAACTACAAAAGAGCCACCATGGCTTAACAACCATGTAAAAGAACCAGTGAGACATAAAAAGACTTCCTTTAAAAAGTGGAAGTCAAATCCTAGTGAGGCAAATAGAAAGGAGCACAAACACAGCCAACTTAAGTGCAAGAGTGTAATAAGAAAAGCCAAAGAGGAGTTTGAAGAACGGCTAGCCAAAAACTCCAAAGGTAATAACAAAATGTTTTTAAAGTACATCAGAAGCAGGAAGCCTGCTAAACAACCAGTGGGGCCCCTTGATGCTCAAAATACAAAAGGAGCGCTTAAAGACGATAAAGTAATTGCGGAGAAACTAAAGGATTCTTTGCTTCAGTCTTCACGGCTGAGGATGTTAGGGAGATTCCCAAACCTGAGCTGGCTTTTGTAGGTGACAAATCTGAGGAACTGTCACAGATTGAAGTGTCACTAGAGGAGGTTTTGGAATTAATTGATAAACTCAACATTAACAAGTAACCCGGACCAGATGGCATTCACCCAAGAGTTCTGAAAGAACTCAAATGTGAAGTTGCGGAACTATTAACTAAGGTTTGTAACCTGTCCTTTAAATCGGCTTCGGTACCCGATGACTGGAAGTTAGCTAATGTAATGCCAATATTTAAAAAGGGCTCTAGGGGTGATCCCGGCAATTACAGACCGGTAAGTCTAACGTCAGTACCGGGCAAATTAGTTGAAACAATAGTAAAGAATAAAATTGTCAGACACATAGAAAAACATAAACTCTTGAGCAATAGTCAACATGGTTTCTGTAAAGGGAAATCGTGTCTTACTAATCTATTAGAGTTCTTTGAAGGGGTCAACAAACATGTGGACAAGGGGGATCCAGTGGACATAGTGTACTTAGATTTCCAGAAAGCCTTTGACAAGGTCCCTCACCAAAGGCTCTTACGTAAACTAAGCTGTCATGGGATAAAAGGGAAGGTCCTTTCATGGATTGAGAACTGGTTAAAGGACAGGGAACAAAGGGTAGGAATTAATGGTAAATTCTCAGAATGGAGAGGGGTAACTAGTAGTGTTCCCCAAGGGTCAGTCCTCGGACCAATCCTATTCAATTTATTCATAAATGATCTGGAGAAAGGGGTAAACAGTGAGGTGGCTAAGTTTGCAGATGATACTAAACTACTCAAGATAGTTAAGACCAAAGCAGATTGTGAAGAACTTCAAAAGATCTCACAAAACTAAGTGTAAAATGAAAAAAAAAAAAAAAAATGTAAATAAATAAATGTAAAGTAAAAAAAAAAAAAAAAATAATATATACATACAACATGATGGGGGAAGCTACAACGAATTTAGAAAAAGATCTTCAAGGAAAGATCTCTTTCAGGAGAGTTCTCTGAAGAGCAGTGTGCAGTGTGCAGAAAAAGCAAAAAGCAAACAGGATGTTAGGAAAAAAAAAAAAAAAATAGAATAATATATGAGAGATATATTATATATATTATAATCCATGGTACGCCCACATCTCGACTGTGTAGACATGTGTGCCTCAACTCAAAAAAAGATATTCTAGCACTAAGAACTAGAAAAAAAAGGAAAAAAAAAATGAAATTAGGGAGAGGGAGAGAGTCCCAGAAGAAAAAAAGAAAAAAGAGAAGGACTCTTCTCTGGAAAAGAGAAGACTAAGGGGAGATAGACATATATATAAAATCATGAGTGATGTTGATGAAGAGGAGAAAGAAAAGTTACTTTTTTTACTTATTAAAGATAATACAAGAACTAAAAAATGAAAAAAATAGGCAGCAGGTTTAAAAAAAAAAAAAAGGAAAGTTCTTCTCACGCAGCGACAGTCAACTTGTGGAACTCCTTACCTGAGGAGGTTGTGAAGGCTAGGACTATAACAATGTTTAAAAGGGAACTGGATAAATTCCAGTTAAATGGTGGCTAAGTCCATAAATGGCTATTAGCCAGGATGGGTAAGAATGGTGTCCCTAGCCTCTGTTGGTCAGAGGATGGAGATGGATGGCAGGAGAGAGATCACTTGATCATTGCCTGTTGGGTTCACTCCCTCTGGGGCACCTGGCATTGGCCACTGTCGGTAGACAGATACTGGGCTAGATGGACCTTTGGTCTGACCCGGTACGGCCTTTCTTATGTTCTTATGTTTTACATTATGAGGGTGGGGCAGGCAAAGAGTTTAGGTACAGCTTTTAGTCTTCTTCAAACATAATCTAGAGTTGCTGCTTTCTCAAAAGAAAAATTAAACCAGTCTTCTGTTGCATTGCAGCAGATTTTTCTGGGTATTTATTTTTTACATGTTGGGCTAAATCTTGTTCTCCATTCCAGCCCTTTAACTCTGTTAGAGCCTATGGATTTGCATTAGCATAATGGGGGAATAAAATGTCTCTCTTTTTTCCCTTTGGATATTCAGAGTCTGTGAAAAGAAACTTTAGATAATTTGGGATTTTAGTCAAACTTATTTCATCCCTTTTTTCAGGTTTAAGTAATACTTATTTTTACATGAGATTGGCAGACTTTCAAGTACAAAGGAAAAGGGCTAAACTTTGTTTGGGCCATCAGTGTCTTTGGAGTGTACTGCATTAATGGCGAGTGTGTGAGCAAAATTCTAGAAATGCAATACAATATATGTAGTCAGGATTTATTTCTCGGGGTAGCAGAGGCTGAGTTATTAAAATCATAGTAGTGAAGATCACTGTGTCTTCACTCTGAACTATGCTGTCATTAGAAATAATACTGTCAGACTTTTATGTTTCCCCCCCCCCTTCTGCCCAAAATAACCTACCTTTTAAAGGTTCCCTTTCTTTGCAGATTTACTGAAAAGATAAAAATTTCCTTTTGTCATCCTGTTTTAGCATTTTATTAAAATGTAATATTGAGGCATAGAAAAAGTATTCTCAGTTAGATCAGGGACACCCTTAGAGCATGATTTTCAGAAGTGCTGAATACCCAAAATCCCAATCAAAGTCAATGGAAGCTGCAGAAATCAGCCCCTCAAGATAGCCTCTAAATTTGGGTACCTATACTTGAAAATTTGGGCCGTAACTTCTCTGTGCCTCAGTTTCCATATCTAGGATGATAATACTCACCCCAAAAGGGTGTTGTGGGGCTTTATACATTCACATTTATAAGGTATCTTGAGGTTCACAAATGGTAGGCTCTACAGAAGTGCAAATTATTATTTTTAATAAAGAAGAACCAGTTCCTTGCTATGCAGCGATGTTTTTTCCATAACCCCAAACTGCTTGCCTACAGCAAGACAAATAGAGAATATAAAAGAACTGGTGATGTTTGTTTCTTGCACCTTTTTTGACTTGGATACTTATATGTTTCAAGTGAGCGAAATGCAAAATAAACAGTCATCCTTCAGAAGCCGCTGAAACCACTTCACAGCTTGGTTAAACTCCAACAAAGCTGTAAGAAGGAACTGTGAATTTGGGAATGAGAGCAGCAGTTATTCCAGCCAGCTGTCATCCCACTTTTGGAGGTTTTTTTGTCCTTACTAATTCACGCTTCTGAAGAACCTGATATATATATTTTTTTAATCCTGGCCACAGTGACTATTGCATTAAAAATAAACAGAGCCTCTCTCTGATTTAAATTCCTTTCACTGACCTCAGAGGATATAATACCCTTTTCCCATCTGTACGGAAGATTGCAGCAATATCCAGGCTCAGAAACTGCAGAAATAAACTTAGGTGTGCAGTATGCTCAATGAATAAATTCCCAGACAGAAACTTGGTTAAAATCTAGTTAAAGTTTTAAATTATTATTTTGTAGTACCATAATTTAGCATGATACTTCACAGAGAGAAGGAAAAACAGTCCCTGCCCCAAACAGTTTACATGTGACAAACTAGAAAATGAACATAGTGGACAAAGAATGGGAGTACAAAAAAGAGAGAGGAGAATTCAAATAAATGTGTTGAAAACAAAACTTATAAATTCTCATTTTTAAAAACTGAGAACAAGGCACAGCTGGTCAGAATTTTTCCAGTGCATTGTTTTTCTGTTGGATAATGTCATTAATCAAAACCATTATGTTCTACAGGAATGTGTAAATTTCAACAAAATTTCATTTTTGGGGGGAGAGGGTGGAAATCAAAACTAAATGTTTCAACCTGATCAGAACAAAGTGTTCGGATTTTTCATTTCAAAACAACATTTTGTTTAGAAAGTTATTTTATTTTTTGATTTTGTATTTAAAATTTTAAAAAGTTAAAATCAAATTGTGTTGATTGTCCCAAATTATATTTTTATTTATTTATTGGAAAATTCATTTTATGGGAAACTTCAACTTTTTCATTCTGATTAGGAATATTTTTTTCCTAAAAAAGAAGTTGGAATTTCCCACCTAACAGAAATTCCAATTTTCGACCAGCTCTAGAATGAAGGTAGGTAAAAAGAAGAGTAGGTAGTGCAGGAACAAAGGTCAGTGGTGGAAAACTAGGCCAGAGAAGTAGGGGCGGAGGAGCAGCATATGGGAATCCTTGATGCATCCATCTTAATTTAATGGATATTTTAATGCAACCTTAAAGTACATTCTGCTGCATTTTTAATCTGAGTTTCCTTAGCGTGTATCTGCATTGCTGCTGGGAGGATGCTTTCCAGTGCAGGTAGAGACAGACAGACTAGCTCTGCTCAAGGAAGTGCGCTAAAAATAGCGGTCCAGCAGCAGCTTAGAGTAGCCACCTGAGTATAAACTCACCTGGACTTCTTGAATACCCACTCAGGAAGCTGGTCCAAACTGCCACCCGTGCTACACTGCCTTCACAGCTATTTTTAGCATGCTAGCTTGAGCAGAGTTAGCACCTAACTGTCAGCCTGTGCTGGGAAGCACCCTCTCAGCAGCTGTGTAGACGTATCCCAGGTGTGTTGAACTACAAAAAACTATGTATGAAAACTTGCTGTGAACTGTAATATTCTCTTCTGATAAGGTCTATATTTTGCTGTAATTATAGACCAAGTGTAAAAACAACATATGTTAAATGAAAAACAAGACAGCACAGTATTCTAATCAATGATTTAGCATGGAGGGGTTTGTAACCTTTCTGAACCCAAGTGGTTTGGTTGGCAGAGCTTCTTATTCCACTAGGCTTTTGAAATTTGTTACCTCTGCCAAGATCTTAGTTTTTTTCTGAAGTCCAAAGATTGATATAACTGTAAAATTAACTACCCATCTTTCCAAAAACTATTAAGCATATGCCTTACTTTAGTCATGTGAGTAGTTCTGTTGAAGTCAGTGGAATTACTCATACTTAAAATTAAGTTTTATGCTTTAGTATTTTGCTCAATCAGGACCTTAATGAGTAAACTAATCTGGATGTGTCAGTGACTACTCAGGGTCCTGAGTTTGTAAAATCTGGCACATAACTATGGAGTCATTGCTGCAGCCATGTGCTCTACACTTAAATAGGCTATCTCATTACTTTTGAAAGCTTTGCACTATCTTGAGCAAACAAAAGGTGCTATATAAAATCAGTCTGTTCTTGACAACTTCAGCTACAATCTAGTTCTAGGATAAAATGTAAAGCCTTTTCCATCCATTCCACTGTAAGTAATTAACATGTGTCCTGCTATCTTTTAATCTCCCTTAGGGTGAAGTTGTGGAATTCCTTGATGAACTCCTTGAAGTGGATGAAAACAGTGAATCCTGATGAACAAAAATAAGGCATAGTTTATTTTTAAAAATAAAGACCCACTGTTGTGCCTTCATATCATCATTTGTAGCTCAGGTTAGAGATACTTCAAAGCTGTGCCTTTAACCTCAGTCAAATATCATGAATCTTTCCTGCGTGATCACTGCCACACTGCACTGATCTTTTCATGAGTGTGGTTTTTCACTGTATGCTCTCAAAGTTGAGCCATATGGGGTATAATCTTGTGTTTGAATTCTTTAAAATGGTACTTTAAAAAAGAAAGCTATTCAGATGCTCTCACCTGTCACTGAGACTCCTTCAGTCTGCTCAGCTAAATTGTAATAGCTTGGCTAAATTCTGAAGAAGTTTTGCCAGAATATGGACCAAGTAATTGAATAGGGCATACCAACTCTCCAGATTTTCTGAGGCATATAATGGTATTTTGTATATGGCTTTCCCATGATGAGTAACAAACTTGCACTAAATTTCAGTGCATCAAAAGATGCTAATGCATCAAACAGACTGCTCCATAATTTAGATTGTAAACTTTGTGGGCAAAGGCTCTTCTTTTGTTCTGTTTATACAACCCCTAGTAGAGTGGGGTCCTGGTCCATACCTAGCGTTCCCAGGCATTATGGTAATAAAAAAAAAAACAACTGAAATCTGCTTTAACTGACTTAGCTAGTTAGAGAGACAAGGTGGGTGAAGTAGTATTTTTATTTTATTTTAATAAAATATATTACCTCACCCACCTTGTCTGCAATATACTGGGACTCACAGGGCTACAACTATACTGACTTAACTAATGGCCTTTTAAAAACTGCTCTGAGAAGTTCCTTTTGTCAGCAATTTTGATCTGTCTTGAAAATTGCACAAGGTTCAATGGCATGAAGCAGGAGATCAGTCAGAATTAATGCAATAAGTAGCTAAATTTCTCTCTCTCAATTTTTGCTCCTTTAGGGCCCAATCCTGCATACCTCTTCTCTCACAAGTAGTTCTTGTCCATGTGAGTAGTTTCACTTGTGTGAGTAAGAGCTAATCAGGTAAAAAGTATGGTTTGTGTATTCTCTCATCAAGATAAGGGTTTTCAGGCTCTTTAGTCTGATGGGCAATCTGCATATTTTCATACCCAAAAGGAAGTAGAGATAAAGCTATCTGTTTGAAGAACCATTTATCTTAATAAAGAGCAAACTTGAGATGTAATCATAATCTCTGTACCCATTGTTGATGGTAGATGGGATGTGATCATGAAGAATACATCTATACCAACTTTTGACCATCGGTGGAAGGACTATTTGGGAGATTGAACTCCTATCTTTTTTCACTAGTGTATTTTCCTTGTTATGTTATATGATCCTGCCCTATAAACAAGTATTTTGAAGACCATGAAAAATATTGTATTTAAAGATAATAGGTGAAATCCTGGCCCCATTGAAGTCAATGGCAAAAGTCCTATTGACTTCAGTGAAGCCAGGATATCAGGTCTTTAAGAGCTAGAACCTGCAAGTGCTTGAGATCTACTCACTTCAGTGGGAGGCAAGGGCATTCAGCCCCTTTCATGGCTGAGCCCTAACTTGGCTATGGAGTTCCAGTATGTGCAAGTAAATTTGGAGAAGTATGGTCAGTAAAAAAAACTTGAACCCTGCTATTTTGCCTACACATTTACCAGCTATACACTAGCTCCAAGCCGTATCAGAAAATAAGAAAGGAAATCCACAGTTGAGGAATCATTTTTAGATTGTCGTACAATCCCTAGTCATAAAAAAAACAAAAACAAAAACCCCCCAAACCCTTAAAATATAACCAAAGATGTACAGGGTCAGATTCTGTCTGCTGTTTCTCTTGCTTTTCTACCAGAACATTGTTTGCTGCAAGATGGGGAGTGAATCCCCATACTAATCTGCTGCAGGTTAATTGTCGTTTGGACTCTGCTGACCTCCATTAACAATTAGTTAATGAACTTTGATGTAGTCTCATTTCAAAGAGGACTAGATCAAAGTGGATCAGCAGGGTCCACAGGAGCAGTTAGTTCACAGCAGGCTGGCATAGTAGATTCATACCCCAGTTGGCTGCTAAAT
This sequence comes from Mauremys reevesii, assembly GCF_016161935.1. Lineage (NCBI taxonomy): Eukaryota > Metazoa > Chordata > Testudines > Geoemydidae > Mauremys > Mauremys reevesii. Next base: position 83,930,090 of record NC_052624.1, read on the forward strand.
GTTCTTGTAAGCAATCCCTTAATCCCAATTTAATCCATTGACTTCAATGGATTAAATTCTCTTTTGTGTTACACAGTTGTATATCCAGCGTAATATCCCCATTAATTTCAGTGCAGCTACCATTATAATGAGAGCAGAATTTGGCCCACTCTCTGCCTTGGTGCGTTAGCATATGTGGCATGTTGTTGTGCTTCACAGCATTAGGGTTTATTTATTGTATGTTTATGCATGAATTTAACTTTGCTTTTAAAATGTGTAGCAGTTTATTATAAGATAGTTTTCATTCCATACTAAAATATACCGCTCATCGTGGTATATGAGTGCCTGTACCCTACTGGGATATTTTATCTCCTAGAGAATTTATGTATGCTTAGTACAAGAGCTCGAGGAGAGGCTGCTACTCTGGAGTTATCGCCTATCCCCTGGCTCTCAAAGATATGTATGGAAGGACAGTTTCCAATCTCTCCTATCAGAAACTTGACATCCAAGGTTAAGTCATCTGCCCAAATGTCTTCTCCTCAATGAGATTCTCAGCCTCTCCTTCAGAAATCACATGAGTGATATGGGGCTGTTCTGGGAAAGATACTTCCATGCATGTTGTCTTGTTCTTGTTAATTATGTTTTCAATTCTTCTGCCTCTCTTGTTGTTGTGTCTTTTCGTAAACCTACATTGTGAGGTCAGTGGCGCATGGACGGTCTTCCTGTTACTTGTTTGTATGGTGCCTGGAACAGTGAGCCTTAATCTTTTGAGTGGAGCCTGTAGGTGCTACTGTAATACAAAAATAAATAAATAAAGTGCCTTAAAGACCTCTTCAGGAATGGATGCTCGCAATTTGACTTACTGGGACTGATTTTTCCAGTTTTACTTGCATCTAAGTGATCATTTTGGTCTTTTTCCCTTTAGCTTTCCCCGCAATTTGTTTGTTTCTGATGGACATATTTAGATACATCTATGAGTAGGGCTACGATTATGTCATGGAATCCGTGACTTCCAGGGACTTTGTGACATTTTCTGCCCCGGGGCTGGACTGCTAGCAGGCAACGGCTCTCTCAGAGGCCCCCAGCAGTTCCCACTCACTGCGGGAGGCTGGGCTCCCTGCAGCTGCCCAGCCGCGGCAGGTGGCAGGAGCCCCCCTCTTACCCCCTCCCCCCCCGCAGCTGCCCAGTTGTGGCAGGTAGCAGGGAACCCTGCAGTAGCCTAGCCACGGTGGGGGACCCCTCCACAGCAGCCCAGCCATGGCGGGCAGAGATTGGGCCTTCTCCCTCCCCATTTTGTCAAGGATATTTTTAGTAAAAATCAGGGACAAGGTTACAAGCTTCCATGAATTTTTTTTTTATTGCCCATGACCTGTCCATGATATTTACTAAAAATATCCATGACAAAATCTGAGCCTTATTTATTAGTGTGGTTCTATACTGTAAACTATTTGTGTAAAAATTCATGTACCCTTCTAAAATGGCAGTGATCTGTTTTCATTTTGTTCATGTGCCTTGTGAATTTTTATGACTCCTTCTAATTTCCACTACATATGGTCCCAAGCCAGTTCAGTTTTAACAAGTGCAGGGAATTCTCTAGCTCCAGCTCTTTTCTAATGAGAAATAGCTGCTCTTCCAGTCCTGTAGTATTTAATGCAGCTTTTTTCAGCATTCTCATGTTCTTTCAAGTGATTTTTCTTCTGCTGTATTGGTAAATGCCATCACTATGTGTTACTGCAATAAATCTGTGTCCTTCCTGCCATTTCTTCTTGGGGTCAGCAGGTGGGCAGGGCAGTGCCCCCTTCCCTCCACTCCCCCTTCCCCATCCCCCCAAAAAATGTCCTGCAACACCTTCATCCTAGCAGCTTCTGCCTAGTTGGTGAGATTTTGATGTTACATCTTCATTTTCTTTTAATATTTATTCAAGGCTTATTTTATGCTCCGTTCCTTCTCTTGTACTGCATCTCATTCAAGCTACAGTGTACATGTGGCAGTTTTGACAGAAGTGTGTTCCATACCACTTTAACATGTGGCATTGGTGCACACAGACATCTTGCACCTCATCCTACCACTCATATGTGGGTATAACTCAACTGACCTCCGTGATGGTCTTGCCTATGACAGAACTGTAGTATTGAGCCTTTAATAATTGCTTACTTTTCTAATAATCCAGCAAGATATTTGGATAATTGCTCTTAGTCTCTCTGAGCTGCCTCCTGCTGCCCACAAGCAGTTATGTAATAGCCTGTTGCAGATTACACAAATAATAATGTTGTCAGCGTTACTGGTGAACGCTGAATGAAATTCATCCCAGAGGGTATGGTTAGCACCAGGCCTTCTGCCCCACTTAAGCTCTATGTTAAGATCTTATGTTGGACAGAGGGCTTTGCACAGGCCTTTTGCAAGATAGTGAATTTCCTGGAAGTTTTAGCTTGAACTGGATCACAGACTTTGACTGTCACAGTCTAGTTCCCAATGGGTATTTGTCCACATGTCTAAACTATCAGACAGTTGGGTATAGTGACAGTCTCTATTGATCTGTAGACTGTGAATCAGGACTAGACTATTAGCAGTATTGCAAGTTGGGAGTGAGTTTATTTGGCAGACCTGTATTGAGTATTTTAACATGGATTCTTTCTAGCTACTACAGTGCCTCACTTGCTTCTAACTCACTTTCATAAGCTTCAACATTCATTCAAATAAAATAGATAAGAGTGGTGGTGGTTTCGTGTATTGTTCAAACATTAGAATGGTTATGTTCTGAAAAGCTACTATACAATGGCATGATTGATTCCATATTTACTGTGTCTCAACGCTTTCTATATTAAATATGTTCAATTTAGAAGGAAAAATCTTTTCTAAGAGTCAGTTCCTGCAAATTCAACCTGGAATCTGAAAGTTAAGCTGGGTTCTTTCTCTCACACTGCCAGCAATAAAGTTTCTGCCATGAAACCTTAATTAATAATTCTGTTGCCAATTCATAAGGCAAAACAGAATCCAGTTGTCTCTCCCTTTCTCTCTCCCCTTGTGCTGTATTGCTTTGCAATGCTACCAAGAAAATTTTTTTAAATTAATAATTAAAGCAGATGATTCTGAATATCTCTGGGGAAATACTTCTGAGTAAGAAGGTGCCCTTTTTACATACATATTTTACAGTATAGAACCATGCTCATAGATATAACTAAAGATATACCTCCAAAACAAACTATTCCTTTCTTCCTTCTAAAACCATATTAGAACATTCTGCTTTATATGGCTTTTTCTTACCCCATTGCTGTAGCTAACCTCCATTGCATATCCCTGCATTCAAGAAAGGTAATATTGGTGGATATTTACAGCAAAGGCAAACACAGGAAATCTGTCCTTTTAAAGAGGTTCCATTAAAAAGTGATTTTTAGTAACCTGCACTTCTTACAGCTCTAAATACTGAGTTGCAAATAGATAAAGATGTGTTGGATTGTAAATGTACTCATGTTTATTATGGCTGCAATTGAGGGTAAACAGTTGCCTGCATATGCCAGCTACTATGGAAATATGTTTTTTAAGTTCTAATGTGGGCTGTAAACCAAACCTACTTCAGTTCAGAAAAAAATTCAATACTTAAACTGTGGAGAGAAGTACTGATGCCAGAGAAAACATACTCCTTTAATAATGTTTGAACATAGAGCTGTGATGCAGTTTGCAGCAGAGCAGTGAGAAAAAACCACAACTAATCCTTCATTGCTGCTGTCTGAACTTTTGGTTGTCTGCCATCCTTTAAACAGCGACTTCTTTTTTCTGGTGACTCAATGGGTGAATGACTTAGTGTGGAGAGTTTAAGCTACATACAAAAAGAGATGTTAGTAAGAAATAGCCTGACTTACAAAAGTTTTGGCTATATACACCAGCAGATCAGGTTTTTGTATCTTAACTCCTCTTCAGTGCCTAGAGAAAAATGTAATAAATTGAGACCTTTTTTCTTTTGGTAAGGAAATATTCAGTTGCTTAGACTCTCCTCTCTCTCTTCCTCTCCCTCCCCCCCCCCCCCAAAAGCATTTGGTGATGTATGGAAACAAAATTCTGTTGAGTTCTCGGTTTTTAAAGTTTATAAATGGTAACCTTTGGGTAGAAGTTTCTTTGTTTATTTTTAACCTCTCCCCTTTAATATAGCTTTTGGATAGCTGTGTTTAAATGGCATTAAGTAGTTAATATGATTTATTTTTACATTTGCAAAGCAATGGAATTTTTACTTATTTTAAAATAATGGGATTATGGGAGTCAGAGCTGTAATTGCATATAACTGTTAACTGTTGTTTTAAAATTAGTTTTGTCCCTGTGTGTCAGTCTCTCTACCATTTATCTGCAAAAAGTGTTGGGACATTTATTTACTGTCTGGAGCATAATCCTGTAAAACAGAGGTGGACAAACTGTGGCCCGTGGGACCCTCCTGGCTGGCCTCATAGCTCCTGGCTGAGGAGGCTAGCCCCCAGCCCCTCCCCTGGTTTTCCCCCATCCGCCGCAGCCTCAGCTCACTGCCCTGCCAGCACAATGCTCTGGCGGCAGACCTGCGAGCTCCTGGGGCAGTGCAGCTGCAGAGCCACGGCCTGACCCGGTGCTCTGTGCTGCACGGTGGCATGGCTGGCTCCAGCCGGGTGGCGAGGCTGCCTGTCCTGGTGGTCTGGGCGGCGTGGCTGTAGCTGCCAGCCACTAGTGCTCCAATCAGCGCAGTAAAGAGGCAGGGAGCTGCAGGGGTTGGATAGAGGGTGAGTTCGGGGTAGTGGTCGGGGGTGTGGATAGGGGTCGGGGCGGTCAGAGGGCGGGGCACATGGGGGGGCAGAGGGCGAGGCACATGGGGGGCAGTCAGGAATGAGAGGAAGGGTTGGACGGGCGGCAGGGGTTCCAGGGGCATCAGGGAGAAGGGGTTTTCCCTGTCTTAATTTCAGCCCATTGCTGCTAGTTATACCCTTTTACTATGTTAAGAATTCCTCCCCTCACTTTTGCCTTTTCATCCTTCCAGTATTTGTATTTATCTTGCTCTCCACACCCTGCCTTAGTTGATCAGCCAAGCTACACATGAGAGGAGAGTTTGATTTCCTCTTCTCCTCCCCTTCCCCCTCCCCCCCAATTTTTTTGGTCAGTGTCTCTCTGGTTATTAAGTGCCCACAAGTGCAAACAGCATTCTAGTTCAGGATGTAAATTTGAGGAGGAAAAAACATTCTGCCGAATAGAATCGGGCTGATGACCTGGATTTAACACTTTTTGACTAATTCTAATATCAAAAACAACAAGGAGTCTGGTGGCACCTTACTTCTGCATCCACAAAAACAACAAGGAGTATATCTGCTCCAAGAAATCCCTGATGGAGAGACCAGTATTTCCTCTACAAACAAATTTGTTTAGTCAGTTATTTGAACAAGAACACCCCTCTCCTCCCCGCCTTTGTAGATACCTCAGAGTACTATGTTAATGTACATTTTGTTCCTTTTCATGAATAATGAGCATCTGTGAGTCTCACAAGAGCCCCATGCAGTTTGCATTTGTAACTTTATTTGTGTATGATTTTTACATTGTGTACGTTTCCTTACACTAACAGTATTGACTTTGTTTACTTAGCTTGTTGAGCTGTACTTCATTCAAATAACACTATGCAGAACTGTAACACTGATTTCATGCTTTAAGATTAAAAAAAAAGTTTAAAAATTGATGGGTTTTGCATTTATTTTGCAGTATATTTCCACACAGATAACACAATATGTTTTAGTTGAGTTAACAGACTCCATAAAGTTACTTAGTGCTAAATCCATTGTTTAAAAAAAGTTGCCTCATAAAAATATTTTACAACTGTAATCCTAGGTTATTTCATATTCTAGAACACATTAAAGTAATGCAGTATAACAGGAAACACACTATTTACAAATCTGCACAGTTTCTATTCTTGCTGTCTATATCCAGGCAACAATACTCAACTCCTCTTGCTCACTATAAAGTCATATTCTGTCACAAAATGTGTAGCTATATTTTTAAAATCCTGTTTTTAATTTTGGTTACCTGTATATGGGGACTGAGTTACACAAAATGGGGCCAGAGTTACTCAGAATATACACCACTGTAACTGAAGACAGAATTTGGTCCTATATGATCTCCACTGATTCGTCTTTCAATATTTCACCTTTTTCCCCCTTCATGCTTTGATCTATTGAATAAGGTGAATATTTTGGCTGAGACTGCACTGCAAGGAGTAGAAGACGAGCTCATTTCTGACCTGCAGATTATTCATAGTTATGAGTACTACTTTTGTCATTAGGACAGGTAAGAACAAACAGTAAGATTTTTCATTCCTAAATAAGCAAAATTATTCCAGGGATGATAGAAGACATCTTCTATCTCTCTCTCCGAATTCTTAACAATTCTAAATAAGATGTTATGTTGGAAGAGCCTCCATGTTTGCAATAACTGAAACAACATCCAATTTAAAAGGCAAGAGTTTTCATTGTAATAACTAGGCAAGGTCTTCCTTGCCTAGGTTTGTTTTTATACTTCAAACCAAAATAAGCAGTTTTTATGAACTTATGTATCTCTCACTGTTCCACATCATATCTTTGGCAACTTTCTACTCCCCTTCAGTTCATCAGAGAATAAGAGCATAAGAATGGCCATACTGGTTCAGACCAGTGGTCCATCTAGCCCAGCATCCTGTCTTCTGTCAGTGGCCAGTGCTGGATGTTTCAGAGGGAATGAACAGAACAGGGCAATTATTGAGTTGTCCAGTCCTAGCTACTGGCAGTCAGGGGTTTAGGAACACCTAAAGCACAAGGTTGCATCCCTGACCATCTTGGCTAATAGCTATTGATGGACCTATTCTCCATGAACTTCTCATTCTTTTTTTAACACAGTTATTCTTTTGGTCTCCACAATATCACCTGGCAATGAGTTCCAGAGGTTGACTGTGCATTGTGCAAAGAAGTACTCTGCTGTCTATTAATTTAATTGGGGAGATCCCTGGTTTTCATGTTATGTAAAGGGGTAAATAACACTTACTTCATCCACAGCATTCATGATTTTATAGACCTCTAGCATCTTCCACCTTACTCCTCTCTTTTCTAAACTGACCAGTCCTTGTCTTTTTAATCTCTCCTCATCTGGAAGCTGTTCCATCCTCCTAATAATTTTTGTTGTCCTTCTCCATGCTTTTTCCAATTTTAATTTTTTTTTGGTTTTGTTTGTTTTGTTTGGTTTTGTTTTTGAGATGGGGTGCCCAGAACTGCATGCAGTATTCTAGGTATTAGAGTACCATAGATTTATATCATATTATTTTTGTCTTATTATCTATCCCTTTCCTAATGGTTCCTAACATTGTTAGCTCTTTTGACTGCTGCTGCACATTGAACAGAAGTTTTTCAGAGAACCATCTGACCCCAAGATCTTTTTTTTTTTTACGTATTTGAGTATACAAGTGTACTTCAGTCATCCCATAGAAGAATGTGGCAAATATATTTTACATAACATTTTTAATTCATACATTATAGGCTGTGTATTTAAATTCAACATCTTGATCAGTTGGTCTTAAAGCACTATTACTCAGAAGAACAAATTACTTTAGATGTATTTTCCTGCCAAGGTCTTTATTCCTGTCTGGTTCCCTGATGAGTAAGGGGCTACTCATAGCACCTGAAAGGAGGAATGCACTGACTACCACAGTGCTTGCTTACTTTTAAAGGAAGAATGGAGTTTTCTAGTATTTGTATTATCTCAATTCCAGTGAGAGAGCATTACTTCCACAAAAAATATTAATATCAAAAAAGGCACTTCTTTCCTAAGGTTAAAACAACACCCCCTAACCCCAAAATATCCTAATGTCCTACATGTTTGGTTAATGTGCTTCAAGAAAATTTCACAACATTGAAGAAAAGTACCTTAGTGATCATCTCTCCAAATGCAATATCACCCATTACATTAACATACTGTACCAAATATTTTTCCTCACACGATATGCCATGTAATCATTGGTTTTGGTCTATCCTGACAAATTTGGTTAGTTCTAAAAGAAATAACAAACACCAACATATGTGGTAGCTCAAAGAGAGACTTTTGCCCCACATCTCTTTGTCTGGCTCACTGAAAGTAAAGCAGAAAGGTCTGACCAGTCCTGCCATTGGCTTGTAACCAGACAATGTCGTAGACAAAGAATTTGCTTTTATTAATTAATATAAGCAAAATGTAAATGCTGGATGATCTCCAGTTGCGCTACATTCTTTTTTGCTGAGATCTCCAAAAAGACCCATGTGGTAAAAATGTACAGATTTTTTAACACTGAAATGTCAAGGTATATTAAGTTGTGATTTCAAACAGCTGAACTTCCTTCTGTCCCACACAGGTGGGTTTTTTTGTTTTGGTTTTTTTTTTGGGGGGGGGGTTGCCCCCTGCTTCCTGCACTGATGGATTTCAGTGTCCACCATTCATGTGACTTTTTTTCTTGCTTTCTAGTGTCTGCTGAAAAACAGGTAGCAGGTTAGACTTTCTGCATTTCAATCTGTTGGTGATGGGGATGTCTAGCCTGACCTTTTCCATTCAATTTATATACAGAACTCTTCTGTTGCCGTTTTTTGAAACACCACACCGCCAGTATAGATGCAAACAGTAATAAACCTAGAGCAATCACAGTGATAGCTATCATGGGACCTTTACTTGGGCTAGGACAATCCTCTCCTACGCAAGGTTCAGAAGTGGGGAGAAGTTTTTCTCCTGTGCCATAAGTGAGATTTTCTTGCTCAAGAAATTCATTAGACAATGAGTTAGTAAAGACCTCCCGAGTTGGTATAGTGGCTGCTGCTTGTGTTGAGTATGCTGTTGTTTCTTCTGCCTCTGGATATGGAATGTGGTCAATGGGACTGACTGTTGTAGAGGTTTTCAGTATAGCAGTTTTCAAGCTAGGGCGGTCATGCTGTGTAGTTGTTGTAGTAGACTCCTGAGTCACAAATCCCAAAGATGTAGTTGCGTGATACCTGATCACATCCTCAGAGCCCTTGCTAGCACTCACGTTCTCTGGAGCACTTGTTGGTGTTAGTACTAATGGTACTTCTTTGATCCCATAATCATGCATCCTTGTTGGGGCTGCCACAATCTGTGTTAAATCCTTGTCTGAGGCTGGATTACTATTGCCTGCTTTCCTAACTTCAACATGATTTGGTTGATCAGTTGTAAGGATAATGTCATCTTCTGTTCCCATTGATCCATCAACCTTATCCTCCTCTTCGTCATCCTCCACTGTTTCCTGAGTTACAGGGTAACCATCTAACCAGGATTCATCAGTATTGGTGACTGTATCTTTCATTGTCTTTGTATCGTTGTTCACAAGAACAGGTCCAATGGGGAAATCCTTGCTGTCATAAATCATTTTGTTGCCAGGTTCATTATAGATGGTTTTCACTCCAATGTGGTTGTTGCCATCAGAAAATTGTGTTTTAGTGGCATCGTTTGTGTCTTTGTCAGATTCAGGTTCATTGAAAGACTCTGCAGGGAACCAAAACAAGTGTTTTTGGCTCAGCAGTGACACAGGTGATTCAGTTGGTGCCTTGCTTCCTTTCTCAGTAGAATCTATACCTTGAGTAACATCTTTGCTGCTTCCAACTCTTTCTGCCTCTGTTTCTTTAGGGTGGGAAAACTCCTGCTCTTGTTCCTCCTCCCCTTCTTCTTTGCCATGCTCTTCCTCATGCCCAGCCACAGGCATAGACCTGTCATCGGGAAAATTATCTTCATAGTCAATATGTGCCTCAGTCTCATCTGAAAAAGTTTTTTTTAAAAAGTTTAATTTGGTAGAAAAAACGCTGGGCTCCTAGAATGAAGATTTGTTATGCTGTGAATTAAGTGTTGTGTAGTGGTGTCTCTTAAAACATGGCTTACCATATTTTATATGTTGTTCTGCCTTTCATTGAAATATAAGTGGTCACCATAACTCTGATATATTATAGCAAGTTATATACAGTTTGGATAATGTTGCTACAATTTTAACTTTAAATTTACTGACTTTCCAACACACTTAAAAAAGCACATAGAATTTTTTATGCCCCCAGTTAAAGTTGTATACATGTTTCCACTCTAAAGAGCCTTTTCAGTTGCTTATAATTTTATCAAGTGTTCACCTTTTAGACTATTTTCCAACTCTGCTCCCTGAGGGCAACATTTAAAATTTTTTAGCAAAACAGTTCAGCTATTTTCAAGCAGGGGGAATAAATGGGAGGAAAAAAGACAATTCTGCTTTTGTTTCAAAAGTTTCAAATTTTTAAAAATAGTCCTAAATATTTATGGGAAAATATTCCCTGGAACATATGCCTTCCAATGGTCTGGTGGAAAATAAATTTTTATTTGCCCAATTTATGAAGGTTTAAATATATATGTATGTGTGTATATAATGTCATCTATTATGCAAATTTTTATCTTTTTTTTTTTTTTTAAATGCTGTCCCAGTGTTCCACTGACACTCTGCCTATGCATATGTGAATTGATAGGAATTTCTCATCCATATGTTATCAGGTAATTGACTGATGTATACATGCAAAGAGGTAAAGTTAAGGTTCACAGGCATTTCATGATCCTTGAGTGTTTTATTTTACAGCCTTACACTATCAACATTGATATTTCAATTAAATGGTCACTTAGTGTTGGGGTTTAATATTACCAACCATAATACCCCTTTTAAAGCTTTTTTCTGAGAACAATATTCCATTGTCAGAAACTGCTTCCCAATGATTAATACTGCCAAATTTATAAAAGTCAAACCTGGTGCTGTTTTTATACCAAATATCAACAAGACAAAGGGATGGTGTTGAAATCCTGGGCCTATTGAAGTCAATCAGAGTTTTGCCATTGACTTCTAAAGGGCCAGGATTTCACTTTGAATCTCTAATGCTAGACCACTGTATGCAACAAAAAGTATATCACTGCTGACTGTGTAAAAACAGCCTGCTCTTATCAAGGTATTCTTCAAGGAAAGACTAAAACAATTTCTAGAATACATTGCTAAAAATCTACTTTCGAAGAGGTATAGTATTTGATGTATTTGACCCTGAAGGGTCAAAATAAGTCTTGACTATTGAACTCAATGGGAGTTTGCCTCAAAAAGGACTATCAGATTAGGCCCTATAAATGAGGAATGATATTGCCACTGAAATACAGTCAGCTCTTTAGTGGAAGGGTAGCAGCCCGGGGGTGCTCTGCATTCTGCACAATAACAGAGTAGGTGAAATTTTGGCTAGGGATACACAGGGAAACCCTTAATCTTCTAAGATATGCCATGGGATTTTGTCCATGCAGAGCAGACAGGACCTCAGTTTTGAAAGGTCTCACCTGGAAAACACTCACTGTATGTGATATGGATCTGTATTTATGTACCTCAGAAGAATGAAAGGCTTGCCTGCTGGGATATATATCTATAGTGCCAGGTATGTAAATACTGATGCCTGTACTTCAGAATAATGCCCTCGGCCATCACCAATTGGACTACACATCTATTTCAATAAATAGATTACCAACAGGGCTGCTGGAACAATTTTTATTGTGGGGGTGCTGAGAGCCATTGAATCGGACTGTAAAGCTTGTATATAATGGAAACCACTTCAATCCAGGAGGTGCTGCAGCACCCCCAGCACCCCTAGTTCCAGCACCTATGGTTACCCAAGAACAATCAAGTGCAATATGGGGGAAATAACATAATGTCTGAGTTTGATATAGAGACACTCCCCTAGCCCTTTCATCCCCACTACTCATTTCACAACAGCCTGAAATAATCAAGGCTTACAACACTAAACAAAAGTTTCAATTAAAGACAAAAAATAGAAGACTGCATTACTATTAATATTTCTGCTGTTAACTGAAAAATAATTACAGTCCAATGAAAATGTTGCTATCTGGGCAGGATGCCTGATTTTGAGCTCACACTAGTTTTACTCAATTGAAAGTTGATGCAATTTCTCCTGGTTTGTGCTGGCATACGAGCCTAGAGAACCATGCCTAGAATCTGGAAAATAAACTGAATCAGAAAAACCAAAGACTGTTTAACCTTCAGTGGAGATAGTGAAGCAATGACCCTGAGCCTAGCGAGAGGCAGGAAAGAAATCAATAATAGGAAACTATAAATGCATCAGTCTATAATGTACAAAGTCTTGTGTTTTTACTGTCTTGTTATAGGCTAACAATTTAGGGTGAGATTCTTGACTGAGGCCTGTCTCATATTCTCCATCCCTGGTCCCAAAGCATGTAAGAGAGCTGTGCCCTTGTGCTGACTTACACTATGAGGGATAATGTATAGCTTCACTCTCCCCAACCCCTTCCCCTAACAACACACTCCCTGCTTCCCCTCATAACGAGGAGTTAGGATGTGTCTGATGTAGGAAGCAGATACACCAGCAGAGAATTTTCCCAACACAAAGAAACTTCTCCACTGGCCCTCTGTGGTCAGTTAAAAACATGGGAAAACTTCCATGCAATGCAGAGTGGATTTAGCAGACAGGAGAATTCAGCCCTTTAAAGCACAAACATTTCTGGTAGGACACAAATTCCTCTAACTGTTCATAAAATGTGCTTGTGCAGTCTTTCATATCCTAACTGGTATTTGGAAGATTACCAGAATATTAAATCAATAGGTTTGTAAAATAAAATCATATATAAATTGTCAACAAAACATAAAACAGTTACAACATGCCAGCCTCAATACCTTAATTCCCTTCTCCCACTCATGAATTTTTCCACAGTCCCCTCTGGAAAGAATGCCTCACGCCAGCTTGCCAAGCCACCACCTCCTACTTATTCAAATCCCTCCTAAAAAATACCTGTGTGATGCCTGTTACAACCTGGCCCAGTCACCCTCTGTAAGTAGGCCCAACATGCTTCTAAGCCACTGTGGACTGCACAGTCCAACTGCGCGTGAGGATGGGGGACAGCAAGCAACAGAGGGAGGCGGGAAGATGGAGTGAGTGGGCTGGGGCCTTGGAGAAGAGGCGGGGCAATGGTGTTTGGTTTTGTTTGGTCAGAAAGTTGGCAACCCTACAGCTGTCCTGGAACCAGGACCTCAGACCTTCTGAGCCGCATAGGCCTGTCTACACAGTGTTTTGGAGCATGTGGGAGTGAGCCTCCTAGCCCAGGTCAACAAACTCATGCTGGGTGCTCTAAAAGTAGCTGCATTGACAGTGCTTTGAAGTTACAGCTCAGGATGAAGTTCTGAAGCCTAGCAGGGTTACCAATTTTGGTTGGATGTATTCCAGGAGATTTCATCACATGACACAATCTTTAATTCCTGGAAGTCTCCAGGACAATCCTGGAGGGTTGGCAACCCTAATGTGTAGGGAAGGGTGTGGGCTTTAGAGACCAAGCTCCACCCCAACACTAAACTTCAAAACGTTGTCTATGCAGCTGCTTTTAGAGGCCCCCTCACCTGAGTCTGGCATTGCAGGCTCTCAGATTTGCTCCTAGGGGCTCCAAACTGCTGTGTAGACATCCTCCTTTTTGCTTACACATGCTCCCCCTCTACCCCAGAGATCCACCCTGACTTCTAGTTTAATTCTTTTGGGGAAAACATGGTAGGAAGGCAAGGAACATGGTTTATAATGGAATTTCTCAACCTGTTCTTAAAGAGCACTAGAGATTAACAGATTTTTGCAAAATAAAAGTCCTGAGATGCAGCTCCAGCTCCGCCCCTGTCTGCTTTCACCCATTCTGGGAGGTAGAGAAGGTCTTGTCAGTGTTTCAGGCTAGGCAGAGTCCTTCCTGCCTTCTCTCTCTCTCTTTCTAGCCCAATCTGCTCGCACATGGAGATGGAGGGCTCTGATTCACAGAGAAGCACTTCAGCACAATCTCTCTTTTTGCAATGTGCTCCTCTGGCATGCTTGATCATTGTATGTCCTCATGTTAGAATCATAGAATCATAGGGTTGGAAGGGACCTCAGGAGGTCATCTAGTCCAACCCCCTGCTCAAAGCAGGACCTAATCCCCAACTAAATCATCCCCGCCAGGGCTTTGTCAAGCCTGACCTTAAAAACCTCTAAGGAAGGAGATTCCACCACCTCCCTAGGTAACCCATTCCAGTGCTTCACCACCCACCTAGTGAAAAAGTTTTTCCTAATATCCAACCTAAACCTCCCCACTGCAACTTGAGGTAATAACTCTTTGTTCTATCATCTAGTACCACTGAGAACAGTCTAGATCCATCCTCTTTGGAACCCCCTTTCAGGTAGTTGAAAGCAGCTATCAAATCCCCCCTCTTTCTTCTCTTCTGTGACTAAATAGTCCCCGTTCCCTCAGCTTCTCCTCATAAATCATGTGCTCCAGCCCCCTAATCATTTTTGTTGCTCTGCGCTGGACTCTTTCCAATTTTTCCACATCCTTCTTGTAGTGTGGGGCCCAAAACTGGACACAGTACTCCAGATGAGGCCTCACCAATGCCAAATAGAGGGGAATGATCACGTCCCTCGATCTGCTGGCAATGCTCCTACTGATACAGCCCAAAATGCTGTTCGCCTTCTTGGCAACAAGGGCACACTGTTGACTCATATCCAGCTTCTCATCCACTGGAACCTGTAGGTCCTTTTCTGCAGAACTGCTGCCTAGCCACTCAGTCCCTAGTTTGTAGCAGTGCATGGGATTCTTCCTTCCTAAGTGCAGGACTGCACTTGTCCTTGTTGAACCTCATCAGATTTCTTTTGGCCCAATCCTCTAATTTGTCTAGGTCTCTCTGTATCCTATCCCTACCTTCCAGCGTATCTACCACTCATCCCAGTTTAGTGTCATCTGCAAACTTGCTGAGGGTGCAATCCATGCCATCCTCCAGACTATTAATAAAGATATTGAACAAAACCAGCCTCAGGACTGATCCTTGGGGCACTCTGGTTCATACTGGCTGCCAACTAGATCATTACCCGTTGAGCCTGACGATCTAACCAGCTTTCTATCCATCTTATAGTCCATTCATCCAGCCCATACCTCTTTAACTTGCTGGCAAGAATACTGTGGGAGACCGTATCAAAAGCTTTGCTAAAGTCAAGGAAAAACACGTCCACTGCTCTCCCCTCCTCCATAGAGCCAGTCATCTCATTATAGAAGGCAATAAGGTTACTCAGGCATGACTTGCCCTTGGTGAATCCATGCTGACTGTTCCTGATCACTTTCCTCTCCTCAAAGTGCTTCAAAATTGACCTGCTCCATGATTTTTCCAGGGACTGTTCTCGTGTTATGAAACATGGCAAATAGGAGCACACAGTTTACCTTGTCTACCATTAATTATTTTGTAAGCCTATATTCCCTCTTACTCATCTCTTCTCTAAACAGTCCCAGTCTCTCTTCATATGGAAATTTTTACGTCTCTAATTAGTTTTTACACCTGGCTTTGAAAGCCTTCTACTTCTAAAATATCCTTTTTGAGATAGGATGACCACAGTAATCCAGGTGAAGTGAGGGTGTAACATTGATTTTACATGTTGGTGTTTAGCAAACCAGTCCCCCACCCCTCCATACTCTTTTTCTCTCTCTCTTTCCCTATGTGTGGTGTAGCCTCCTTATCTGTTTTTCAGATAGGAAGTTCTTCAGGCCAGGAGCTTTATTTTGTGTACAGATGCTCCCCGACTTACGCAACCATTCAGTTCCGGAATACCTTGCATAACCGAATTTTGTGTAAGGTGGAAACGTATACCTGACCATTATATTCCCCCCCACCCCACCCCCGAAAAACAAAAACAAACAAAAAAAACCCCTCCTATTTCTAGCTTATGGAACTTTTTCCGTAAGTGCGGATTTGCTTAAGTCGGGTTTGCATAACCCAGGGGGGTGTCTATATTGAACAGCACAGATCACTTTGTCAATGTTAAATAATAGTAATAAATGGCCTTGCTATATAAAGTGACATTCTTTCTTTTCAGAATCTCACTTGAAATACATTTTCTGTTGTTTAGAAGGATTTTTCTACTGAAATATCTAAGTCAAATAATAGCATGAGCTCTTGATAAAATGTTAGTCTCCAATCAAGTACCCAGAATTTGTACTCTTTGGGCCCAATCCTGCTCAAAAATCAATTGGCGTTTTACCAATTACTTAACTGGAAACAAGAACAAGCAAATTTGTATTTTTTATTAGGAGCTCCTAACCTTGCTGTACAGTATCTACTGCCCATGCATACTTAAGTCTTATTCCTTTAGGGCTAGTCTACACTGGCAATGTTAAAGCGCTGCCGCGGCACTGCTTTAACGTGATTTGTGTGGTCATGGCAGAGCGCTCTCCCGGTGCTCTAAAAAAACCACCTCCTCGAGGGGCGAAGCTGCCAGCATTGGGAGCACGGCTCCCAGCGCTGGTGCAGTTTACACTAGCACTTTATAGCACTGAAACTTGCTGCGCTCAGGCGGGGTGTTTTTTCACCCCCCTGAGCAAGAATGTTGCAGTGCTATAAATTGTCAGTGTAGATAAGCCCTTAGATAATTATTGTGGTCCAAGTTGTAAAGCTGCTATAACATATTCTCATATGCAATGTCTGCTGTTTGCATGGTTTATAGCAAAGAAGACTATATACATAACTAATGTTAGCTTAGGGGATGCCAGAATGAAAGGATCTATTAATCTCTTTAAACATCAAAGGAAGCATTGCCCTGAAGCTTTGGCCTCACATAGTCCTGGATTGCTTCCCGTAGTAGTAGTAGTAGTAGCCCATTCTTTCTTCTTGGTTTTAGACCTCTAGATGAGGCCTACATTTGGTATTTAGCAAGTTAATGTTATGAGGACAGCCTTTTTAGCAGCTGTGGACCCTATGTTCCAGGCACGGCTAGCTTACTTTTTACACTCAGTTTTGCTCACTACCTAAGCACTTTTTGGAGCTTTCTATCTTCCAGTTTATAGGATCATAACTGAAGACTAATGACCAAAGTGTCACTCTGTCCACCCCTTATTTAAACAGCTGTAGCCTTTATTTACATGCATTTAAACCAATTACCAGCTGGTTTTAAAGTGGTTGTACCTTTCCTTTTAGGCAGGCTTGGCTTTAAAACTGCTTTTGAAAAGCATTAGTCCAAGATTCAAGTCTTTCTCTATTCAGTCAGAGTCCCAAACACACACCTCTCATTACTGCTGGGGACTCAGGAATTAATTAGACTAAGGGACTACTTAATGTGAGTAAGGATAGCAGAATCTCACCCTGTGGAAATCATAATAATTAATAGCTTCCATTTTTATACCATACTTTTCATCTAAATCTCAAATTGCTTTCCAAACATTAACAAATTAATTAAGTCTCTTATAATCCTTCTGAAACGGATATAGTAATATCTATTTGACAGGTGATCATGCTGTGGTATAGAGCTGTGAAGTGATTTGTCTAAGGCCACAAAGCGAGTCAGTGCAGAGCTGAAAACAGGAACCACGGACAGCATTATTTTTTGACAGGCCTGTGAAATATTTTGCCTGTGAGATACCACCACCCTGTTCCCCCCCCACACACACACAAAGCAATAGACTTTTGTCCCAACATGTCTCAAAATAATAGTAATTAAAAAATGAACTGACTTTTATTAATTATCCCATTCTGCCTTAATGTGAATTGATAATCTCAGTTTTTAAAAATGATTGTAGTGGGACTATGATAGAAAGGGTGAGGTTGTAGAATTTGGCCCATAGTGCTTTGAGATGAAAGGTGCTACAGATATTTATTATGAGTGGAACTTTCAAAAACACTTAGTGTTGGCCTCATTCGGCTTCCACTGAAGTCGATGGTAACATTTACTCCAATGGGAACAAAGCCAGGTCAATGATGAATGTTTTTGAAAACCCCACCTTGTATGTTTCTTTTAGTGCCTAGCATGGGTCCTTTTCAGGCAGAGGTGATGTGATCTCAGCTCTCATGAGCTAACAGTCTAAAAGGACAAAAAACAGACCAGGGGAAAGCAATAAAATATACAAGCAAAAGGATAAAAGTAAAGTCTGGCAAGCATCATTTTAGTTCAAATTTGGGGACTGGGAATTGATATGATTTCTCATATCTGTAATGACTTGTTTTTTAGAACATAAGCTTTTGGGGGTATTTATTCTGTCTGAGCAGTGCCAGATACAATGAGGCCTCTAGGAGCTTTTACAATGTAAGTGTTAATGCTCGTATTAGTTTTGCCTATATACAGGGGTTCTCAAACTTCTGACAACAAAAATTACTACATGACCCCAGCAGCAGTAACTAAAGCCTGAGACCACCTGAGTTCCCACTGCTCCAGGTGGCGGGGGGCAAAGCCTGAGCCCCACCACCCTGTTTGGGGGGCCAAAGCCTGAGCCCCACTGCCCCTGGCTTGGGAGGCCAAAGCCTGGGGCTTCAGCCTCAAGCAGGGGACCTGTAACCTGAGCCCTGCACCCAGGGCTGAAGCCCTCGGGCTTTGGCTTTGACGCCCGGTAATGGGGCTCAGGCTTTGGCCCCGGGCCCCAGCAAGTCGAACGCCAACCCTGGCAACCCCATTAAAACAGGGTCATGACCCACTTTGTAGTCCCCACTCTCAGTTTGAGAACCACTGGTCTATAATGAACCAATGATTTAGGGCAAAAATAAAGGAACATTGTCACTTAGTAAGCGGTAGTTTCCTTTTCACCCTTTAAGACAGCAAAATACCAGCTTTCAGATCCTTATTACAATCCCAAGCTTCAGGATATATTTTCTGAAACAAATGCATTCTCTTCACTGCAGCAGAAAAAATAATAAACTGCCAAAATGTATTTTCCTGTTCTCTGCCTAAGGTTGCTTTGTTTGGGTTGAAATCCCTGTGTTTTCAGTTTTAACACAGTGCCCTTTCAGAGTGGGAAATGGCAAGAAACAGTAACTATATAGAACCATTTTTCCCCTCAAGAATATCTTGATTAAAAAGCATAGTGCATTACCTCAAGTGTGTAAAACATTTTAGGCCTCTTGCAGCATGTTGCTTTATTAATTTTTGATGTACTTCATTGTATTCACAATCCATTGACTACGACCAAATGTCAAACTTTAGGATTATTTTGTTCAATGTGCTTATGCTAATTCTTCCAAAATCTTTCAGATTGTACCCTTATTAATGAATTCTTTTTAAGCTGGGCAATAGTAATATACGACAAACAAAGCTTGTAGAGTAATCATAATATTATGTAGCTCTTACATGGCACTTATCATCTAGAAATCTCAAAATGTTTTACAAAGCTGGGTGAGAATAATTATTCTCATTTTACAGATAGAGACAAAAAAAAGGTACAAGGAGGTGAAGTCATTTACCCAAACTCACAGAGTGAGTCATTGGCAGCATTGGGACTAGCAACCTGTTTTTTTGATTCCCAGACTTGTGTCCTCCCTCTTGGTCTATGTGGCCTCTATCTGTAAAAGCATTGAATCTGATTATGTATTTACTCCCTCAGAGCAGTGTCAGAATCAAGCCAGTTGTTTGGGAAATGTCATTTTAATGTAACAGTTTTTCCACACAGGCATTAGATTACAGTATCTTTTTTGTGGTCCCTCGTTTCTGACAGGAATCAGCTGCAATAAAAGCATCTGAAAAGCTCTGCTCATGGGCCTCTGCTGGAACATTTTCCCCAAAAACATTTAGTGATTATTTTTCTCTGCTGTACCAGAAAATATCAACAACCAAATATAACCCAACTTCCTTTTAATTCTAATTCAATTCTTTTGAATCATTCTCATTTTTTTCTTAGCTAATTCTAAGGTTGCAAAACAGGCTTCCTAGGAGCCTAAATCACATTTCAAAAGTGACTTATGCATATAGGAGCCTCAGGGCTTGTCTACACAGGAAGCTATTGTGAAATAAGGTAGTATGTGAATGTAAAGTACAATAGCTGTTCCTCAGTATCTCCTCATGTGGACAGTCTTATTCCACAGTAAAAGTGCCTTTGTGGATTAAGTTTATCCACAAGAAAGCACTCAATCCAGAATAAGACTGTCCACATGCCGAGCTAGTGAGGAATAGCTACTGCACTTTACATTCACATCCTAGTTTATTTCACTAAAGCTTCCCCATGTAAACAGGGTCTAGGGCACTTTTGAAAATGTAACAGCTGTAGTACTAGTAATGACTCACTTTTACTGAGAACTGCTTTGACTTTTCCTCCTTTTTACCCAGTATCTGCTGTTGTGTATTCATGACATGAAATAACTGAGCAGATCCCAAACATTCCAGGCATGTGTATTCTGAAATGGAGACAGTAACACCAATCAGTGTATTCCACCACTCCACCATTTGGAATTTTGAGAGTCTCTTTCTGTTTTACTTGTCTGGTCCAGTTGTGTCATGACTGCCCAATCCTTTTTTTAAAAAGTGGAAAGTTCTGCCAGAACTAACTTCTTAGAGGTTTGATGCTTCTCTGAACAAGCAGTGAAATATTGACAAGGAAATTCTGAATGCTGTTCCAGTCCCAAGCTTTAGTTATTGAATGGAATTATGTACAAAAAGAGAGGGAGAGGAAAAAAAAAGGCAAAGGAACTCATTTGAAAATTATGTCAGAAACTATATGCAATGGGCCACTTTGGCTGAGTTATTTTTTTATCTAAATTAGAAATAAAGCTGGTTGCAGGGACAGATCCTCAGCTAGTGTAAATTAAGTCAGTGGCATGTATTACAAATTTATCCTGAGTTTTACAATGTTTGATTTATTTTCTTAGAGCACCAATTCCCGGAGTAATGTCATTTAGTGAGAATCTCAGCTTTCACTGTGGGGGAAAAAAAGGAAATATCTAGCCTTTGTGGTTGCAGAGAAAAGCTTTGAAAACATGTCCCAAATCTATCCTAAATGTTTTTTAAAAATAGGAAAATAAAAAGAATCCCAATTTTTAAAAAAGTCCATGATTTTTAAGCCAGTTTCATGATTTTTTTTTTTTTTTTGCAGGGAGGGGTTAACAAACTTAACTTCATGTTGGAATGGTGGAGGAGTTGAGGTAAGATACTATGTAGACCTAGCTGAAAGTATTAGTTACTAGACAAGATACATTTTCTAAAGGTTAAAAGCTAACAGTGCAATCTTGGCTCCATTCTAGTAAATGGCATATCTCCTAATGACTTTAATGGGAAAAGGATTTCACCTGAAGATTGGGAGCCAGAATGTGTAGGATGGGATTTCCAAGAGGGATGTGTATTGGCCTAATTCTGCTCCCACTTAAGACAACAAGAGTTTTACTAGTGCAGCATTGCCAACCCTAAAAGTTAAAACATCATGAGACAGACCCCAAAAATCACAAGACTTAAAACAAACAAACAAAAAAATAAGACTATTGTCTTTTGGGGGGGGGAGAGTGTCTGTTGATTTCTGAACTCCCCCTACCCATACCCACTATATATGAGAGAGAGAATTAGTGTTGCCCACTCCCAAATGTATTGAGTAAAGTGACTTTGGCTCTGACTGCAGGAGCAATCACTATCTGCCTGATAGCGCAGAGCTTCCAGCTTCTCCTCAAACCCCAACATTCTAGTTAAGTTTGTAGCCCCTCATCTCCACATCTGTCCATCGCTCCCAGCAATTAATTACACACTCCCAGCCCCCACATCTGCCTTTCCCCCCCAGGCCCCACACCAGCTCTGGGGTCCTTCACCCCCTTCCCGGCTGGGGGGAGCTGCAGGTGCTTTTCTTCCCTTTCCCAGCCCTGGGAGGAGGTAGCTGTAGGCTTTCTTCACCCCTTTCCCCGCTTTTTTCTAGGCCTGGTGTTATAAGAATGGTTTTATTGTAGACACTGCCCCAGACTTCCTGTGTGAGGTGGGCAGATAACTTAACCTATCTGTGCCTTAGCTTTCCCAACCTATAACACTGGAATAAAGCCTATCCACAGGGATATTTAGCATGACTAATACTTGAGCTCCTCCAATCTAAGGTGCTAAATAATTGCAAATTATTATTTGAAAACTTATTTATTTTGAGAAACACCACTGGGAGAGATCATTAAGATGACCCTAACCCCCAGTACAGCCATTCCATTGACCCAGCTACCACTTCTTAGGGAGGAGGAGGAGGAGCAGGATTACCTTCAACAATGGGAGAATCCCTCCAGTCACTGTAGTAATGTAGTAAGTTCCTACGCTGAAGTGCTACAGCTGTGGCATTGTAGCATTTTAAGCATAGTAGCTATGGTATATACCAAGGCTGAAGGTGAGGGCCAGAAAGGACTGAATGCAGAGAGGCAGTGGAGGGGCTTACCTGCTGATGTCTCACACCAGGGAGCTGGGCCCAGGGGAACAGTAAGAGGGCTGGAGGAGAGGGGGATGCTCCCCTGGATAGGATGATCTCCCAGCAGAGAGGCTGTGGTGGTTCCCACTGGGAAGAGTGGGGTTGTGCTCCATTTGGAAGGGCTGGGGGGAGGCTACCCTAGCAGAAAGACAGAAGAGGACTGAAGAGAGTCCAGGTGTGGTAGGAGGCACTGATGTGTGATCTGTGAGATATCAAAGGGTGAGATGTATTGGGATTTTAATGACTACATGGACTAGTGTGATCAGTGGAGGCAAGAGAGCAGGGTGTAGAACCCTTGGGTTACCTGAGAGGGAAAACCGAGGTGGGTGCATAGTTGTGCCTATGACAGAAACTCTAGGGGTGTAGTCTTGCCATTGCTGCTTCACTTCGTAACCCCACTTAGCTGCCTTGGTCCTGCAGATAGCACTGACCATGCAGCTCCTCTGGCCTCCTAGCAACAGGGTGGGGTTGTGGTGCTTCTCCTTCCTGGACTCCTCCCTCTGCTTCCTGTCAGTGAAAAACAAAGAGGGGCAACCAGCACCACAAGGTGACCAGCTAGAGATGAATGGGGGAAGGGACCTAGTGACCCTACCACCGGCAAAGAGAGACAGGCTGGGGTAAACTTGAGAGTCCACCCCCAGCAATAAGGGACTGAGGGAGGCTCCCTATCCCACAGTAAAAGGGGGCTAAATGTAGGGGAGTGCCAGAGGCAAGGGAGAATAGGGAGGGAAAATGCAGAAATTCTCTCCCTCTCCTCCAACAAAGGAGCAGCTGAGAAACATGCCCCATGGGGCGGAGGTGAAGCGGGGTACCCTCTGATGGGGCATTAGTGCCTCTCAAGTGGGGGCAGTGAAGGGGAATAATACACCCCCCTCAGGAGCAAAAGAAAGGGGAATAGAGACCCTCCCCCACCTGTGAATGAGTCATGAGACTGTTAATAAATGAAACAAATTTCTAAGGGAAATAGGGGGGCAGGAGAGGGAAATGGAGACCCCCAAGTGTGTGGAACAGGGTGGGAAAAGATTCCACTGAAGAAAAGAGAGACCCCTGCCCCCAATGGGAAATGCCATGAGGAGAGCCAAGTATGAAGGCAGTGGAGCGAGACCCCAGAGAGGGATAGGAGCTTCCAATTGGGCCTAAGGAGAAACACTTACAAAGGGAAGAAGAGAGCAACTGCAAAAAGAGTCCCAAGGGGGAAAAGAGAGGTGAGAGCCCCCCCGCCCACCGCCGCCACAGGAGAGGGAAGTGGAGAGACCCACAAGGATGAGGCAGTGAAGCAGATGATCAAATGGTGAAAAGTACCCAAGGCGGGAGAGAGGAATGAACCCGAGTGGGTGAGGGGAAGGGAACTTAGGGCAAACCCCTGGAAGAGTGAAAGAGGCTGTCAGTGAAGAGAGAGATTCCAGGTGCTAGACCACAGTGACACAACCTAGTGGGAGGGAAGAGAATAGGTCAGCAAGAGAGAGGAGAGTGGAGGGGTGGAGGGAAGGACAGAAAAATTGATCAGCAGAAAAACAAATGCTGAAAATAACAGAAAGAGACAGATGAAGAGATAGAAGAAAATAAAAATGTCGAGTGACAGTTGACAAGGAATAGAAGATAAATCATGGGAGACACAGTAAGTTACTATTCTTATCTGGCTAGCACCTATAGTTGCAAGGCACTTTAAAGACTGGTATAAATTCAAGGTGCCTGCCCTAAAGACCTTACAGACTACACAGGTAATGTATAAATGAAGGAAAATAAGTAGTGACGAAAACCAATACAATTGACATTTTGTTTGGATTTATTACTTTAAGTTTAAAGAAAGCTTATTGCCAGAAGAGTACCTGAAAACACTTTGATTTTTTATATAGCAGGAACCCTCACGTGAAATGATTGTACAGAAGTAGGGGTGTTTGGCTGGTCTGGTTCTATGGGTATTAGAGCCCCAGTGTCCTGCGTATGGGATGGGGGTAACATGCTTTGTTTAGTTGTTAACAATGATGCTGACTTCTTCAGTATATTTTTCTATGTTTCTGTATGCATCTGATGAGAAATGTATGAGAGTATTAAGAGGTTTGATGCAGGAAAATTAACATTTTAAAGGAACAAATTTTGGCCATGTGGCAATTTATTGAAGTACAGATATAGATAAGCTTAGTTTTTTTTGTTCCAAGTTTTAAAGTTTTTGTAAATTTTCTAAAATTCAGAAAATTGTGCAAACTTTATTCAAAATCTGTTGGTGGAAGATGCCTGGTCCTTCTCTCCCTGCCCCCCACCGCCCCCTTTTCTTTCTCAGCCATCCCAAACACTCCTTCAGTTTCCCCTGATTTGGTTGACTGTCTACAGGTGTGTATATTGCCCCGAAATTTCCCACTGGTGATGGCAATAATGAAAGCATTAGAATAGAAAGGGCTGCAAGCATTTTAAGAACTGTGTTGTCTAAGCCTGCTGGGAGCAGAAATATGTGACAAAATGCTTAAGATGTCAGTGGTGCATTGTCTACACTAGTGCCCCTATCATTGGTGGAGCTGAATAACTGAGACTATGTCTACACTACACAGCTTTTAATGACACGGCTGTGTTGCTACAGCCATGCCACTAAAAAGTGCACAGCGTAGCTGCTGTTTGTCATCTCTCCTGCCGACAAAAAAATTCCACCCCCAATGAGAGGCATTACCTTTGTCGGCAGGAGAGCGCTCCTGGCGACACAGTGCTGTTGTCAGCAAAACTTTTGTCTTTCAGGGGGATGTTTTTTTAACACCTCTGAAAGACAAAAGTTTTGTTGTTCAGTTGCCAGTATAGACAAAGCCTGAGAAACTTTAGATAAAATATCATAGTGTAGACCAGGTCTAACCGTGAGCTCTTTGTTTTTGTAGGAAAGATGTCTAAAGAGGGGTGATATGCATCAATTTTAGGTCTGGTCTTATTTAGCATCTTCATTAATGCACTGGAAGAGGGAGTAAAGTGTGTTAATTAGCTTTGCAGAGAAGACTCATCTGGATGATGAGGACAGAGAAATTATGTGAAGTGTAACAGATGAGTGAAAGGTACAGGAAAGAAATAACAAAATGAGATTTAACTTGGACAAATGCAAGCTAGCTAATCTTGAAAAAAACAATATGGAACACAGATTTATTAGAAGGTTGATACTTGGAAATCAGTAATGCTGAAAGAAACCTAGAGGTGATAGTGGACAACAAATTTAAAATAAGTTTGCAATGCAATATAACACCACGAATGTGATGGATGTGGTTTTGGGATGTATTCAAAGAGAGAATCTGCTCAACTTTGATGATTCCAAACTTAGACTATAGGATTTAATTCTGAGCATCTCTGAATTCCCTCCAATTTGCCTAGGTCTTTCTAGAGAGCAATAAGAAGGTAATGAACACTTCACAGGATTAGGCCCCAAGTCTCTCTAAAATTAATGGGAGCTAAGGCACTCAGCTCTTTATAGAAGAAACTGAACACTTTGCAGGATTGGGCCAAAAAATTAGCAGACAGGTGCATTCTGCACAAATTTCAGTTTCGGACAGACTTCAAGATGGAGTGACGTTAGAACAGTGACAACATAATAATGGTATGGCTAACACAGCGATATCTGTAGTTGAGAGAACCATGTTTTATATATGCAGCTCTTGCAACTTTACTATGAAAAGACATAGGGTTTTCAGATATGTACTGTATACTGCCTTTAAGTATCCAAAGGCAAGTGCAAAATCCAGTTTTTCATTCCAGTAGCCCAGGCTGTAGCAACTCTGGTGTTGTGTGTGGAAAATAAACATAGCACAAGACATACAAAACCTGCATTCACATCTTGTCCCTCTATCTGGTAAACAATGTAACAGTCTCTGGGCTTAACTACCTTGAACTGCTTTGAAAAATGAACCTCTGATTTTGTTGTAACATCAGCAGTTAATTCCCTTCCTTAAGTAAATAAAACAAGAACGGTATGTTAAAGACCTGTGAGTCACATCCCACATCAGAATTAGCAAATACAAAATAATAAACAGCAGATCACTGCTAAGGGGCTGGTTCCAACATCATAGCTGGAGGCACATTCCCAGAGCTTATTTCCAGTAAATGGGAATTGTGCCCAATACTGCAGAGAAAGGGGGTTTGTGAGAATGAGGAGAAAGATAGTGAGTGTAAGGCAGGGTTATTAAACTGAGAATGAACTCTAGTAA
Source organism: Mauremys reevesii (assembly GCF_016161935.1). Lineage (NCBI taxonomy): Eukaryota > Metazoa > Chordata > Testudines > Geoemydidae > Mauremys > Mauremys reevesii. The sequence continues at coordinate 83,956,417 of NC_052624.1, forward strand.
AATATATTGAATACCCTCCAGCAAAAGCACAACAGTAATGTGGCACCATGATGCAACATTATCCTACATGACGTGATGAAGTCCCATAAATCCACAGAGATGACCATCATTGGTGCACTTTAAAAGTGGATGGCGTACAACTTGAATTGCAGGTACCACTTTGCCCTAGGGCTTGAAAATCTAGTATGCTGGGAATGGTGTTCACACTTCTGTATATGCTAATAACCAAATCCAGCCCTCCCTTCCATGCATGCAACCCCATTCAAGTTGTTTACACTCAGTGCCACTCCCTTCCTTCTTGGCCTAAATTAATTGTCTCTTTCCTGATCTGGCTCACCAGAAAAAATGATCATGTCTCCTATGACCCCAAAAAGACTGAGAGACACTCCTGGGCAAATCTGGCTGGTCAGCCCCCACAAACTGGAGGAAACAAAGAAAATAGGAGACAGTAAACCTAATCAGAGAGTTGTTTGAGTGGAACACTATGAGTCAACAGAGTCAGCATGAATGTCTACATGAACAAATAGCCAGTAACTGGTGCCCAAGTTTTTGGGGTCAAAATTATATCCAGAGAAAGTGACATGATGGATATCAGAAGCAACTAACCCTTAAAAGATGCCCTTAACAGCAGTTAGTGGTATCTTTTTCATTGCAAGAAACTACTGATGCATTGAATTCCAGTGTAAAAGGCTTAAGATTCCATAAAATGAGGAAACCATAAGTGATAAAACAGTGTAATTAGTTTCTTAAATAACTGCATCCCTCCCTTTTGGATTTTTCAAAAGATATTGAGTTTATTAAAGGAATGCACAAATCGTCATAGCCTGACATGGCCTGGCCTGACATGCATAATTAACACATGGACCGAGGCCTCATTTTTTGAAAGAGAGAATTAAGGAAGGAAATAAATCATCAGGTTGAAAACAGAATGTTTGTGCAAAATAAGGTAAATAAATAGGTCAGTAGGCTAAGAAGACAGACTGTCTGAACCAACTAAGGCTTTGTCTACCCTAGCACTTTTATTGGTAAAACTTTTGTCAGTCAGAGGTGTGAAAAAACACCTCCCTGACTGACATAAGTTTCATCGACAAAAGCGCCGGTGTGGACAGTGCTATGTTGGCGGGAGACGCTCTCCTGCCAACATAGCTACCACCACTCGTTGGGGGTGGTTTAATTATGCTGGCGGGAGAGTTCTCTCCCACCAGCATAGAGCGGCTACCCAGGAGACCTTACAGCAGCACAGCTGCAGTGGTACAGCTGTGCCTTGTAAGGTCTGTAGTGCAAACATGCAGGGAACTATTTACTATGAACTAGACAACAAGGGACAAGGAATGTAGAGATGAGGTAAAGAGGAAGTCGAATAATGGTCAGTACATACTGCACAGGGATTGGTTCCTGCAAAGTAACCAAGCCAAGCCAAAAATGTGTGGTGCAATGTATAGTAAATACAACGAGATGTGTAATGTATAAAAAGGGAGAAGGTTTCTAAGTAACTTTGGAGCTGTGATGTACCCTGCATCCATTTCTCTCCCTCCCCTCCGCCATGTTTGAGTCTGATCAACTCAGCATAGCATTGCTGTATGCCAAATTAAGATACCTGAGTGACGAAGGGTGGAGTCAAACTGAGTTCTTGGGAAGCGGAATGGAAAGAGGTCTTGGAGGGAATCCCAACAATATGCAGGGCCAAATCCTGCACTTATTTACACCCATTCCACTTCACTGTGCAACAGCGTGAAGAGTTTGATCCACACTCTTTTGCAAAAAATATGTAGATGGCAAGTTTGTAGGGCCAAATTCACCATTGGTGTAACTCCATTGGTTTTAAAGCCTATGCACCAGGGATAAACATAGCACCAAAGGTTAAAATATTTAATTTTAACTAGTCTTTGCTTCCCACAAAGGAAGCTTCTGCTGATGACTTCAGAGCATACTGGTACTAGTATATTTATCACTCTGCCTTGTTACTGTTATTATCTATTAATTGTGTAACAGAAGTTCCCAAAGGCCCTAAACCCACAGTGCCTGGTTGTTGAACAAACACTGGAAGACATGGTAACCCTGGACCTTTTGCCATATTAGAAAGTGCTATGGAACTCTGTTTAAAGTGCTGCCTTGGAAAATGAAGTTATTTAGCTGCTTATACTTTATGTTGTTAAGTTTGAATGCATCCACCAGTCCATTTTTCCATTTATCTTGCTGATATGATGCATTTTATTATGGTCTGATGATAAAGTGACACGGTGGAGGTCTTGATGTAGGTAGGTAGGTAGGGTCTGGGAGTTGCTGTAGATCTTTCTGTGCATCCTGGTGAATTTTATGTTGTTTTTCCTAATTATTCCTCGTATAAGGATGATAGCGGCATAGGAAACCACCAATGTGTTGTAGAATGCTCAGGTGACCTTCCAGACCACCAGCTTATTTGACAAACTGTCCCTTGATTATTTCAAATGCTTCCCCATACTCTCCCTAATAGCACTCCTCTGTGCTCCCCTCCACACAGCACCCCTGCTGTGCTCAATTTGTTTTCTCTCTAGCCCTTACTTTGTGCTCCCCACATATACTGGAGGAGTATCCTATTGCTGCCTAATGTAAGATCCTCCCAGCCTAGCCTTCTGGTTACCAGTATAGAGTGTGTATTCCCCACTCCAGCCCAGCACCTACATTATGCTGCACAGCTTCAGTGGAAGCAGTTGCCTTGAGGTCCCCCTAAAAATATCTAAGATGTGACCGGCTTGGTACAGAACCTCAGAGTTACAAACACCTCGGAAATGGAGGTTGTTCATAACTCTGAAATGTTCATAACTCTGAACAAAATGTTAAGCTGCATTAAGTCAACTGAACATTGACTTAATGCAGCTTTGAAACTTTACTATGCAGAAGAAAAATGCTGCTTTTAGCCATCGTTATTTAATTGAAACAAGCATAGAAACAGTTTCCTTGCCTTGTCAAATCTTCTTTTTAAACTTTCCCTTTATCTTTTAGTAGTTTACATTTAACATGGTACTGTACGGTATTTGCTTTTTTGGTCTCTGCTGCTGCCTGATTTGTGTATGTCTGGTTCCAAATGAGCTGTGTGGTTGACTGGTCAGTTTGTAACTCTGGTGTTTGAAACTCTGAGGTTTTTCTGTAAGGTTAAGGCCTCTGAGGGCCATTGGGAGGGCAAGTTGTGGAGGATCACCTGGTGCATAAGCAGCTAGAGAAGCATTGTTACACAGCACTGCTATAAACACCTTCAACTGTACACAGTTGCAGTCAAGTCCTGGGGACTGAAAATATCTCGTACCATTTGGGACACTATCAGCCAGACCAGGACTTCCTGACAGCTATGGTTGATAGGAATCTTGGTGTGTGTGCTAGATAAGCTTACCTTTGACACAGGCCTGAACTTGCCCGTACCATTCCCCACAGCTGTCACAGAGCAGCGTAAAAGCAGTGTCTTTGTTGCCCATGACGTAGCCCTGAGCACAAACATATAGCAGCTCATCCCCCATTTCAAACCCAGTGTGACCATGCAGGATCGTGTGAGGGAAGGATGGGGGGTCCCCACATGGTTTGTCTGAGAAGAAAAAGAAACAAGAATTGTTAGGAGAAAATGTAGTATGTTGAAGTATATTGCTAAGAGTACTGGTAAGTCTAGATACAATCGCCTGTATATCCACAGAACACATACACTAGTCACCACATATGGTACACACTCCCCAGAGTACTTCATAATTATGCTTCAGTCATGCCCTGGACAGGCAGAGGTAGAGTTAAAAGAGTAGTTTGAGCTTCACGCCCATGAAATTTTGGGTTCTTTGCTGGAGAGGTGTCAGTACCCGTTGGGATGGCGATATGTGTGGACCCATATCTAGTAGGGTTTTTTCCTACATTATAAATCAGCCAGCTACATTAAGGTTACAATGTCGTATCATGTATCCACACTATGAAAAAGGTCGAATTTTGGTCAGGCCTAGATAGCATGTTAGCTAAACCTGACATAAACTCAACCATTTTTTTCTGAGTCAAGACAAAGCTTTGGAAATGGACTGAGACTTCCAGGTCATTCTATATAGTCCTCTAAAGAGTTGTCAGTTGGTGAGATCTAACTTGAGCCAAGTTAAAACCTGTAATGAAAGGCTCAGTAGGCCACTTTCAATCCTCTGAGCCATCCAGTCCCCTACCAAACAGCATATCTAATCTACAGGATTCTCATTAACCTTTTCCTTCTCATAACAGGAACTCATTTACAATCTCAAATTGGCTTCCAAAGAGGAAACCTAATCTGTGAAGCACTGACCCGTGTTCTCAAATTCACAAAGACAGCTAGGGTTAATAAAGCTCTGAATTCGCCTGTGAGAAAACTGAGATGCTAAATCAACATGTTTGTCAGGAAATAAAATATAAAATGCATTTAACTGAATAACTCATTTGACAATACTTGTGTATGCAGTGCTGAGAACCTGAAAGTGAAAATGAATACAGTATAAACATACATGTAATTGACTTAATTGAATTTATTTTTTTCTACCTGAGAGAAATGCAAACAGTAAAAAAACAACAGCCATAGTGAAGAGCAAACTGCATTTTAAAAATTTATACAGTTTGAATAATCTAAGAAGGTGTCAATAGCATAAGGCCAGACTATTCAGGTAGTAATAAGAGCACAGTGTCCTCTCCTTGCAGATTCTCCCCTCCTCATGAACATCCTGTGAGAGAAGGATTAGTTACAACCATGTCACCATCCCTTCTTGCTTCAGATTCCATAAGCCCCCCTTGGAAGGCCAAGGGTGTCAGGGGGAATGCCCTACCAAAACCGCAATGGACAGTGAATACAACCGCAGGACATATTAACTCTTTCATAGCCCCTTCCACACTTCCTTTCACTCACTCCAGAGGCATTGATGGCTTGGGGGATACTGCTGACAGCATAGCTTCAGCGAAGCCACATTGTCAAGGAGTTGGTGCAGATGGCACTGTTCTTGCAAATCTTATGGGACTTGTAGCTTGTGGGGCCAGGACCACTTGTTCTCCTGCAGGAGGAGACACCTCAACAATCCTAGGAAAGTCCCACAAGATCCTTGTTGTATTTTCCTGCGCCCAGATCCGCTCCCATGGATATTTCTACTGGCTATCTAGGTTAAGATCCAGGCTAAAGGGAAATACATTGTTATTAATGATATATGTTTTTATGTTGAGAATTATTAGCCTTATTGTGGAACTTTATTGTCATACAGAAAATACTGTTACATGAAGGTGCATTTGGTGGAGGGATACTCCTTTGTCAGCATTTCCTCTCAGTATGGGGATGCTTTATGGCCCTCACTGAATGTTTCTGAACCAGGTGTACCGCAAGACCATCAGCCGCTAATTTAGAGGAGACATGAGCAACGTTAAAGCTTTGGAATTTATTCTCCCTTTAATACGCACATACAGCATCCAAGTTTCAGAAGTTAGTGGGAATTATATATACATCCACTGATAGGAGAACACACCTCTTTGAGCCACACAAAGCTCAGTTTATGCTCTGTATCATTTAGGCTTGGCACCTGAGGAAGTGAGGAGCAGTTACCAGCTAATGTGTTTCCTGTGAACTGATAAGAGTGATTAGAGTGACATGGGTGAAAAGAATAAAAAATATTTGGCTGCCACATGGGAAAGCTACAGACCACTGGAATAGGTGTGCTCTATTTGTGTAGTTACATTAATTAATGTTGAAAAGAGTTAGGTGTTTGCACTGAGGAGAGAATTGATCCCAAAGCATTCTAGTAATAGTTACTTATTTGAAGTTATCCTAACCTACAGTCAAGCTGCAAAATTATGGGGCATGGTGGGGGAAATTAACATCTCCATACTTTAAATATACCTTATACTTAACACATTTGATATGCACACTATATCCTTCCAGGAGACAGAGTTGAAGGGCTAGGGTTGCCAATTTTGGTTGGATGTATTTCTGGAGATTTCATCACGACACAATCTTTAATTAAAGATTAATCTTTAATTCCTGGAGACTCCAGGCCAATCCTGGAGGGTTGGCAACCCTGTGAAGGGCCCTAGCTACAGAGCAACCTAATGAGGAGATAAAATGGAGCCTGTCCTTCTTCAGAGCATGCTGCAAAGTCTGCCTGTTTCCCATAACCTGTCCACCATAAACAAATAATTAGTGACACTCAATTTAAAAGGAAAAAAAAGAGGAGAGAATTTAAGAACCTGGGCAAGGTTCTTGAAGAGCACAGTCAGCTGTGATATTGTCCAAGTATAATGCTACGTAAATGTAAATTACTATAGTGATGGGTGCCCTAGAAATACCTAAGATAGATGCACTGAGAAGGTAACCAACTCCCAAAGAAAAGGATAGTGCAAGTGAGTGTGCATCCAGAAATCATTCATAACTTTAGAAGACCCTTTTAAATACAGGTCAGTAACTCTTCTTATTATGGGGAAATTTTCTTTACTTTACCTTGCTCCTGAAGAGTAAAGTTAGAGAGAGTTCTACCAGCCTTTCAAGATATTAAAGCACATTAGCACCAGCAAAAACACTTTTTTCTTTGTTTAAGAACAGGGGGATCAAAGTTAATAGATTCAAGATCTTAAGGTCAAAAGGGACCCTTATAATTACCTAGTCTGACCCCTGGCATAAAAAAACCCTGTAGAATTTCACCAAGTAGTTCCTGCATCAAGCGTGTGATTTCTGATTTGAGTCAGAGCATATATTTTAGAAAGACATCAATCATGATTTAAAGATTTCAAGTGAGGGAGAATCTACCACATCCCTAAGTCAGTAATTCCGATGGTTAATTACCCTTACTGTGAAACATTGTGCCTTATTTTTAGTTTGAATTTGTCTAGCTTCAGTTTCTAGCCGTTGGATCTTGCTATGTCTTTTTTGTCTGCTAGTTAAAGATCCCTCTGCTATTAGAAATTTTCTCCTTCTGTGGAAGCAGCAAAGAATCCTGTGGCACCTTATAGACTAACAGACGTTTTGCAGCATGAGCTTTCGTGGGTGAATACCCACTTCTTCGGATGCAAGCCTTCTGTGGGTACTTAGAGACCAGGATCAAGTTACCTCTTAATCTTCTCTTTGTTAAACTAAATCGATTGAGCTTCTTAATCTCTCGTCGTAAAGCAGGGTTTCCAGACCTCAAAGGAGGTGGCAGTAGTCAAAGTAGAATATAATGAGAGCCTGCATGAAAGAATTGGCTGTAGGAATGGAAAGAAAAGGGGAAGATCTTGGTGATGTTGATGCACAAACCCTAGATGTGGAATATGTGAACCCTTGGCATGAGACTGTTCTCCATGGTCTTGCCTTCAATGCATAGTTCACTCGAGTAACAGGCATCTGAGTGTGATCACTCAAATTTGCCTAGCTTGAGTCCGAGAGCCAACACTGCAAAGCCAAACTTGAATTACTGCATCCATAGAGGTGCTGCACTCATTTGTGTGAGGTGGCAGGACTTCAGGGGGGCATAGCCCATGGTTCGTAGCTGCACTAATCTGAGCTGCTTTCTCTGCATTCTTTCATTGTATTGTGAGAGAACTTGTCTGTCCTTTCTGGAAACCTGTGCAGAAGTGATCTTGGCTAGCAACTCATTAAAGTAAACCACTTGCAGCTTGGCATGCTTCAGACTTCTGTCTGTGGCCACTGTTCCAGCAGGTGGGAAGGCCGGGGTCCAACTTGGAGCAATGGTCTGTACCAAATGTTGGCATTAATGCAAATTTCATTTTGGGAAGAGGACGCAGGTATAGGTGGTGGAGGGTGTTTCTGCAGCAGCTTGTCTCTATGAGAGAATGGGGGTCACCAGGAGAAAGCAGAAATATGGCTTACTAAGGAGATCATGTTAAATGGATGTAGAAATAGAGGAGTGGGGAGAGCTGATGCAGATTTTAATAGCTGATGAATCTCCCTATGCTGACTGGCAGTTCTGAAACAGGACTGTGTGCTTGGGACATTGCTGATCACCTAGTCATCATAGAACTGGCCTGTTCTCAGTGACTTACAGAGCACTGTGGTCCCTGGTCTTCCCATATGTGATCTTTATGGACTTGATACTTTTTCCCCTTCTGTCCTGAGGTCCTATCTGGGGGATCCCTTGCTCTGCCAGTTTCCTAGAGAGCACATAATCAAACTGTGAATTTCAAGTACTGGTCCTGAAATCAGACTTTGTGGGCCTCCCAACAGAGATCCACAAGAACCCCCATGTCACCATCTGGCCAGCTGGTAGCATGCTGGAAGACAACCTCCTGGACACCATTTCCTGTACAAGCAATGGTACTGGTGCAGTGAGCTGCCTGTGAATGTGGGGTCAAACGCCAAACCAGGCTATATACGTTGGTAGGTGACTTCTGGTGCACAAGTAGGGAGTGAATATCTGGCAAGAAAATGCAGCTCAGATAGGGTTGCCAAGCCTCTATGATTGGTCTGGAGTATCCAGCAATTAAAGATTAATCTTTAATTAAAGATTATGTCATGTGATTAAATCTCCAGGAATACGTCCAAGCAAATTGGCAACCCTAAGCTCAAGTGGAATTGTGAGAAGATATTAGAGAACTAACAGCACTTGAGTGGCTTAGGCCTGTGTTCACACTGCAGAGTGGTTATGTTCATAGCTCAAGTGTTAGCAATACTAGAGCCTATACTGCCTCTTGGGCCAGCTGACGTTCAGTGAAAAGCACTACCATGCTTGAACAAGAGGTTTTTGTATATGAACAGGACTTGGGTCAGAGGAACCAGACAGGTGTCAACTCGAGTCAACTGTCCAGAAAAGACAAGGCCTAAGAGTGTTTGTTTGGCACCAACAAATCAGTTAAGGTCAGTGATAGCTCTGGTTACAGAATGGCAATTGATTCAGTAGCCTTTTCTTTACAAGGGGGTTTAAGAGACCTGAATTACTTCAGACTGCATATTTAGTCTTGACTTGGACTTCAGTAGTAATGACCATCTGAAGAAAGTTAGTGGCAGGTGATTTTTCAGTAGCATTGATGTAAGTCTCTATAGGGGAAAAGAAATCCCCAGTTTCCAGTAAAGAAACTTTCTTGACTTAAATTAGATGCAGCTGTTAAATCCGTAAAGGTTTTCTGAGCCATCTTGACTAAATTTAAATATGCAAATAAAGGACAATCAGAAATAAACAAATAACTCAATAAAGACACAAAACTCAGTTTCCTCATACAGGTAAATCTCCTTTTGGCAGGATTAGTAATCTTTCCAGTTACCATTCCATATGTTTCACTGACTCCCAGATTCTGGAAGCTACCATGAAACATCTGCCTTCTGGTTTCTTTGAAGGTCAGCCAGGAGAATTTTCCCAGAGAGATCTCTGGGGTTTGTGATGAGTTGTCCTATTGTTAAGAGTTTAGAAGAGTCACTCTTGATGCCAAATCTCTGAAAGATGAGGGTGGCTGCTTTACTTTCCTTCTTGATCTTGGAGATACTTAAGCATGGAGAATTTTCCTTTTTCCAGATAAACACTGAGATGAAATGAAATGCAAAGAACCGAAACACACCCATATAAGTGTTCCTTGTAAGCTACTATTGTTGGGATGCCAATACCTCTTTCATCAGAGAATGGCTGGTAAAAATAACTTGATTTATTAGTTTAAATGACATCACCAGGTAGATGGAAATTCACTGGCAGCTAAATGCAAAGCTTTGGAAAAGAAAACTACAGAAATTGAAAAACCTCCATGTTCATGGTAAAGCATAGCAAATTAAAAAAACAGCATAAACACACAGAAACCTATAGTTTACTCTTTTAAAGTAAACTTTAAAATGTTTGCCTTAGAAAATTCCAACCAAAACTTGATTTTCCCTTTACTGCCGAAGAAAAAGCAAATTGAAATCACTACACAATCCATCAACTTTTGAGGAATATTTGGAGTCAGAGGTTATGCCTAACAAAATTTGATTTGCATGTCTGCAGTGGAACACTACAGAGATCTCACTCGTTGCCTATAAAATCAATGGTTCAAACAAGGAAGGAACCAGTAAAGCCCAGGAACTATTGATGGTGGTGGTGGTGGTGTCTTTCTATTGTTTTTGCTTGTTTGTTTGTTTGTTTTTAAATTACACAGGAAAATTAGAGTGAACCAAAACTGTTGTTTAAATATGAGATTGAAAATGCATGTTATGTTTCCCTGGGGAAAAGTCTGCTTGATAGCAGAACCCTTTGATGATTATTCCTGTTTTATTTATTTCTTCTGTATTTATGTGTATTCTTGTGAACTTTGCTGTGGAATGGCTTAAAACAGATTGTGTTAACATACATCCCTTGGGCCAGATCTGGCCTACATGAGGATCACATGGCATATTTGGAACCTGCAGAATGTAATCTCTTTTTTTTTTAAATAAAGAAAGTTTCTATCCCTAAGTGTTGAGAAGATAACCTTTCAAATGTGAATTGAATATAAATCAACGAGCTGCCATCTTGAGTCTACAGACAGCATGAAACAGTGACTGAGGTATGAGCTTGATTTGACCCTTGAAGCTTTAAAAATACCAGCAACCTGCAGTGATGTAAATAATGTAATTTTTTTTTCCCCTGCTTTGCCGCTCTGGCTGCGCTGCGGGGTTTTTTTTGTTTGTTTGTTTGTTTTAACCTTGCTTTGCTGCATTTTTTTTTTTTTTTTTGCTTTGCCATTCTGGCAGCCACCCCCTCCCCTTTTTTTTTCCTGCTTGGGGCAGGAAAAAAGGCAGAGTCGTCCCTGCTTGTGAATCACCGTGGGCGTTTCATGGACATTAACACAGGCTGGTCCGGAAAGGTGCATGACGCACACATCTTTCAGAACACTGGCCTGTTCAGGAAGCTGCAAGCAGCGACTTTCTTCCCGGACCAGAAGATCATCATAGGGGAAGTTGAAATGCCCATCATGATCCTGGGAGACCCTGCCTACCCCTTAATGCCATAGCTTATGAAGCCATACACGGGAAACCTTGACAGCAGCAAGGAGCAGTTTAACAATAGGCTGAGGCAAGTACAGAATGACTGTTGAGTGTGTTTTTGGCCGTTTAAAGGCCTGCTGGTGCTGCCTATATGGAAGGCTTGACCTGGCCGATGACAATATTCCTATGCTTATAGCCGCGTGCTGTACACTCCATAATATTTGTGAAGGGAAGGATTAAAGCTTCACTCAAGGCTGGACTCCTGAGTGAGATGGGTGCAGCGCAGGGCCATAAGGATCAGGGATGCCTTGAGGCAGCAATTTGAAGCTGAAAGCCACTAATATTTGTTGCTATGCTCAGGAGTGAAGTGCTTGTAATGCTAGGAGGTGATTGTGATTGGTGCAGACGATGCACTATGGAGGTTTAAGAAAATTGCCTGTTGCTTTGAAGGTCTCTGTTTGCTTTCAATTAATGGAATAAAGATTGCTTTCAAAACAAAACAATTATTTTATTAAAAACAGCAACTAGAGGAGAGAGACAAACAAAAAAACCACATCAGCACTGTGGGAGAAGGGAGAGTCCCAGGCAGAGGTGGAGTCCCGGGACGGTTAAAGGTTTGTGTATGTCCAGGTATCATATGCAACCTTGTCCTATGGAGTACAGTGCAGCGGGTACTGTACTTCAGCCGGGCTAAACTGCAGAGGGACGGATATTGAGTGCAGTGGGTACTGGGAGTCCGCAGGGCTGGACTGTGATGGGGCAGGTGTGGAATGCAGCGGCTACAGACTGGATCCAGGAGGTTGATAAGAGTGTGTTGGCGGTGTCTGGGGGGCACATGGAAAAGAGTTTTGCAGCTGCAGGGGAAGGCGGGTGTGGAGCTGCTTGGTTTGCAGTGCTAGTAGTGCCTGGAGCGTGTCCGCTTGGCACTCCATAATGTTTAAGAGCCGTCCCATGGCTTCATTCTGGCACTCCACATTCTCCTTTCGGTCCCTCTTCTCACTGTCCTGCCACTCCTTCAATTCTTGTTTTTTGGCTGCAGAGTGCATCATGACATCGCGCAGAAAATCCTCTTTAGTTCTTTGTGGCCGCTTTCTAATTCTGCACAGCCATTCAGCTGGAGATAACAAAGAGGGAGGCTGGGCTCCCAAGGTCATATCTGTGAAGCCAAAATGCAACATTTTACAGAAGCAGTATTATTTGCAACCCACAGACCGCTGATTCAGTGATTTTAAAACACAGCCATTATTCACACACCTGTCAGTAACTGACTGACCCCAGGCAAGCACACATGAGCCACAAGACCCCCAAAATGGTGAGTAACAGCAGAGGTAGGGGAAATCAGTGTTCCGGGACTGTACTGTACACTGGGCACGTGGCTCTTGGAGAGAGCCAGCACTGTAGGGGGTGCCTTATAATCATTACTGTTCCCACATTTTCCACAGGCTGTGATCATTATGGAAGATATCTCACTGCTGAGAGTGAGCAGGGAATCAAGGGAGGGTCTTCTCCAAGACTGTGGCTTCCGCCCTGGTCCTTATGCGGCTCACCTGTGTGCAGCAATGGTGTTTCCTTCTTCCCCCCCGCAGTGACAGCAGAGTTGCTTGGGAAAGCTACCCTTAATGGGGCAAGAAACAAAGCAGTTCTGCCAAAGAACCCGCGGCAGTGGATTGCCCAGTATCTCCTTGAGAGTTTCGTGGAGAGCTCTGAGGCAGATTCCCATGAAGTGACAGAGTCAATCAACACCCTGTTCCACCGCTCAGACTAGGCATGTGGTGGTACATGCATCATACAGACACAAGCCTGCTTTCTGCAACCCTCCTGCCCCCAACAACTCACTTCAATGATTCCCAAAATCAAAGTCACTTACCGGGGCCTCCTCTCCTGTTTGTGCTTCACCAAGCTCTGACAGCTGTGACTGGCTAGCCTCCTTCGGGGTAGAGAAGAGCTCCTGGCTGAGTGCATCTCTGACCTCTGAGTCATCCTCTGCCTCTGGGTCCCCCTCCCACTCCACATCCTCATCCAAGATTTCCTCCTCCTGGCTTGGTCCACTGTCGACTGGCCCGCGAGCCACCGAAGTCTCCATAGTGGCCTTTGCAGTGGAGGTGGGGTTGCCACCGAATATCGCGTCCAGCTCTTAGTAGAACCAGCAGCTTGTGGGAGTGGCGGTTTGCCTCCCACGCCTTGTGGTAAGTGTTCCGTAGCTCCTTCACTTTGACCCTGCACTGCAATGTGCCTCGGTCATGGGCCCTTTCTGTCATGCATTGTGAAATCGGTCCATAGGTATCATAATTGTTATGGCTGGAGCGCAGCTGGGACTGGACAGCCTCCTCTCCCCAACTGCTGATGAGGTCCAGCAGCTCAGCATTGCTCCAAGCGGGGGAATCACCTGGTGCATGGAGCAGGCATGGTCACCTGGAAAGATGTGCTGAGACCACTGCATGCATCACCAAACAAACAGGAAGGGGACTTTTAAAATTCCCAAGGAATTTAAGGGGTGGGGCTCATGGTTGGTTATCTGAGGACAGAGCAGTAGAATTCTAACTGATGACTGAGAGGAGAGAACGGACATTGTGGGATACCTCCCAGAGGCCAATTGCAGCACTGTAATCGACCAGGGTGTCTACACTGGCACCGTGGCGCTGTAGCCCCAGCACAGAAAGCTGTACGCCTCTCGTCGGGGTGGTGTTTTAACAGCGCTGCAACTGCGCAGTTTCTGCGCACTGAGTGCCTTGGTAGTGTGTACACCTCGGGAGTTACACCACAGAAAGCTGCTTTACTGCTCAGAAACTTGCTCAGAAACTTGCCAGTGTAGACAAGACCTAAGTACATGTAAAGAAATATAACACGAGGGTGGTAATTTTTTCCTCTTCTGTCTCTTCCTGGCTTTTCTTTTTTTTCCCATTCCAGCCATTACAATATCTTATTTTTCTTGCATTAACATCTATTTTTTGTACTTATTTAAAATTTACCTTTGGGGCTGTCTGCAGATACACATAAATATATTTTGTGTTCAGAGCTGCAGTAAATCTCAAACTATCACAACATTCATCTTTTTCATTCCATACAGGGGTCTTTTTGACAGCAAATGCCACAATGATGAGATATACTTCCCCGTGCTGTGAAAACAGCATTCTTAAAATATTTCAGCTGCATCTCTCGCTGGTAAAACATAACCTTCAGTGTCAAAGACTACCATCTGACTTTGTGCAATTTAATAGATCTGAATTCTAGAAGTGCAGAGGGAAAGGTGCTGATTAAGAAAGTTTTAACTTTAAGTGATTGATTCTGCATTCCTTCTACACTCATAAGTCCTCTTCGATTTTAGAGAACACTGTTACTATTGAGTTCATTAAAAGCCTTGAGTGTGCAAAGAATGCAGCATTATGGTCCGTAGGCCTCAATCCTGCAAATACGTACTTGTACATGGGCCAAACTTCATTCATGTGAGCAGTCCTATTGAACTTACGTGTTTAAAGTTAAGCACATGTATAAGTGAATGCAGGATCAGGGTCTTAGAAGAAAATTTTGGAATAGTTTACATTAGAATCTGCTGTGACTCTCTCAAATGCACTTTGTATAGCATTAAGGGTTGTAAAATGCCTTATTTTTAAAGATTTTATTTTAATCCCTAAAGGTTGAGCTCTGCTTAACATTCTGCCAGATTTATTCATTTAATATTAATGATTATATTGCCTCAACACTGTTAAAATCCTGTTGATTAAAGGTGATGATGATATTTCTCTAACAAGTGAGACTATGTCTATACTACAGACCTTACAGCAGCACAGTTGTACTGATGCAGCTGCACCTCTGTAAGGTCTCCTGTGTAGCTGCTCTCCGCCAGGAGGAGAGAGCTCTCCCGCCAGCATAATTAAACCTCCCCCAGCGAGTGGCAGTAGCTATGTCTGCAGGAAAGCGTCTCCCACTGACATAGTGCTGTCCACACCAGTGCTTTTGTTGGTGAAACTTTGGTAAGTCAGTGGTGTGGGTTTTTTTCACATCCCTGACTGACAAAAGTTTTACCAACAAAAGTGCTAGGGTAGACAAAGCCTGAGTTAATACGTTTCAGTGGAAAGTAAAATAATTGAAAGATTTAGACCTGTAGTTAGTCTTTCTGACAAAACTGCAAAACAGGTTGGTCTTGGGCCATGTCTGTAGTTGTTACTGTGAGGTACCTAGCATATTTGTAGGAGCTTAATAATAATAATTAATATAGTGTTATTACTCACCTGGGGCGAAACTGCTGCTTCTGAAATCTAGGATATTCTTTCAGCAATAATTCAATTACTTAATACTACTATCATTATTATTTATATAGTGTCACAGATGTGCATAATGCTTTACATGCAAATAAAAGATACAGTCCCATCTTACATTGTAGGTATCCAGTCCTGCAAAGTGCTGAGTGCCTCCTGGGAGGACAGGAAGTACTGAGTTCCAGTACCCTACAGGCTTCATTCTTCTCTCATTTTACATCAATTACACACCATTCTAAATCCAGTGAATTCAGTGGAGTTACTTCTGAGTTACACCAGCATAAGTGATAAAAGAATCAGACTATATATGTTTGGGCCTAGGGTTAGATAAAACACGAAATAGCACAGGGATGAGGATTAATGGACGTCAATCCACAAAAAACTATACGAACACTAAACCCAGCTATGGGGAAATCTGTGTATCCGGTGTATTCAGAATAGGTTGGAGCTAAATATTAAACCCATTGAAGTCAATAGGCTTTTGCCCGATATTAATAGGATCAGGATTTGTCTTTTAGTATTTTTTTTGTAATTCTCCCATAGCAAACATATTAAAATCAATTTTTTTTTCAAAAAGAGGGAAAAATCATATAAGCATTAGAATGTTGATATTACATTCCAGAGAATTAGCCACAGACTGTAACAGTGATTGGCTCCATACTGCTGTCATTCAGAAATACAGTGAGCAGCCAAGTTTTATGATAATTAATATACTTCACAAAGGGTATTATGTGTGAAAAGACTGCCGCTTATTGAAAAGAACTTCACAGGCAACCAGCCAAGTGGAACAATTTGTCATGAAGAGGCTCAGGTCTCAGATCAGCCAACCTTTACTTAAGAGTTCTTGTTAAAACATAAATTGTTTATCCAGTATCTGTTGAATATTCAAGCATGAGGGCACCTTGTGGTCATCTGGAAATATTGCTGAATTAAACACTGTTAGATGAGTGTGTTGGTATAGTCATCCTTTCTCTATCAGGAGCCTACCTGCCCCGCACAAATGAGCTGCTCAGAAATTGTCTCTTCTGTATCAATATTTCAGTTCCCTCAGTTTTCATTGTGCAGTTCCACAGTGTCCTAAAACAATTTCTTCCATGTTTTGAAAAACAGTTTTTATGGTGTATTTGTATTGCAATAGGGCCAGGACCCTGCTAGCACAAGCACAAAACAAATAGAGTCCCTCCCTGCCTCACAGACCTTACTATTTAAGAATAAGACAAGGGACAACAGGTAGAGACAGGCAGGCAGAGCACAATGAAACAATAAGACAATACTGCCCAGCATGACAGGCAGTGGTATCCGTACTCTAACTACTTAACCATTGCCCAGTTTTTATAGGCCACACAGCAAGGGAGAGTTTTAAGGAGGGATTTGAAGAAGGAAGATGAGATGATTGGGTGGCTATTTATGGGAGCTTCTCTCCTGTGACAGGCAGCATGGGAGAAAGGTGCTTGTTTCAAAATGCAACAGTTGGGTGAGGAAAATGGCATCAAAGAGCAGTAGGTGAAAGTTGACATGATAATCAATGACAAACGATAGGAAAGGTTGGGGAGAGGCTGTGAAGGGCCTTGAAAGTGAAGACATGTAGTTTGTGTTTGGTGCCATTGAGAAGGGGGAGCCAGTGGAAGGATTCAAAGACAGGGGTGACATGGTCAAAGTGACAAAGTAGCACAATGATCTTTGCAGAAGTTACTGAATAGATAGAAAACTGGACCTTTTCAAGTCAAATGTTGCAATATTTGATTGTCTAACAATAGATCAGATATACTGCACACCTTTTGTCACTTCAGCTTGATATTGTCATGTCATTATATTCACAGGCTTGACTAAGATTAGGGCTGTCAAGCAATTAAAAAAAATTAATAGTGATTAATTGCGCTGTTAAACAATAATAGAATTCCATTTATTTAAATATTTTGGGATGTTTTCCACATTTTCAAATATATTGATTTCAATTACAACACAAAATACAAAGAGTAAAGTGCTCACTTTATATTTATTTTTATTACAAATATTTGCACTGTAAAAAACAAAAGAAATAGTATTTTTCAATTCACCTCATACAAGTACTGTAGTGCAATCTCTTTATCATGAAAGTTGAACTTACAAATGTAGAATTATGTACAAAAAAAATCTGCATTCAAAAACAAAACAATGTAAAACTTTAGAGCCTACAAGTCCACTCAATCAAACCAAACAAGTTTGGTTACAATTTCAGGAGATAATGCTGCCCGGTTCTTGTTTACAATGTCACCTGAAAGTGAGAACAGGTAGTCACATGGCACTGTTGTAGCCGGTGTCGCAAGATATTTACATGCCAGATGTGCTAAAGATTCATATGTCCCTTAATGCTTCAACCACCATTACAGAGGACGTGCGTCCATGCTGATGGTGGGTTCTGCTCTATAACAATCCAAATGTGGGTAAGACAGAACAGGAGACATACAATTCTCCCGTAAAGAGTTCAGTCACAAATTTAATTTAATTTAATTTTAAGGAGCATCATCAGCATGGAAGCATGTCCTCTGGAATGGTGGCCGATGCATGAAGGGGCACATGAATGTTTAGCATATCTGGCACGTAAATACTTTGCAACACTAGCTACAAAAGTGCCATGTGAACGCCTGTTCTCACTTTCAGGTGACATTGTAAATAAGAAGCAGGCAGCATTATCTCCCATAAATGTAAACAAATTTGTTTGTCTTAGCAATTGGCTGAACAAGAAGTAGGACTGAGTGGACTTGTGGGCTCTAAAGTTTTACATTGGTTTGTTTTTGAGTGCAGTTATGTAACAAAAAAAATCTACATTTGTAAATTGTGCTTTCACCATAGAGATTGCACTATGGTATTTGTATGAGGTAAATGGAAAAATACTATTTCTTTTGTTTATCATTTTTACAGTGCAAATATTTGTAATAAAAATAATAATATAAAGTGAGCACTTTACACTTTGTAATCTGTGTTGTAATAGAAATCAATATATTTGAAAATGTAGAAAAACATCCAAAATATTTAATACATTTCAATTGGTATTCTATTGTTTAAGAGTGCTATTAATCACAATTAATTTTTTGAGTGAATTGTGTGAGTTAACTGCGATTAATCAACAGCCCTACTCAAGATTTGTTAAAACACCCTAAGCACTGTGTGAGTTTACTGTTTTTCAAGTACTGTGTCAGTCAATGCCATCTGCCTATCTCTGTCCTTTTTTGAAGTGGCACACAAAACCACATTGTGGACTTAACAGGTCATCCCCACTATCCCATCATCCCAACTGTACAGTCTATATTTTATATAAAAATTCCCAGGTTTAAATTATTCTGTTACATAAACATATATCTAGAGAAAATCCACTGATATCCATGGAGTTAGTTTGGATGTACAGGGTGTATTTGAGAGCACAATTTGTCCCTCAGTTTATCATCTGAATGAGGAAAAGAGATTCTAGATTTAATTCCACATGCTGAGTTCAGAATACCGACTCCCTAGCTGCCAAAGTCTTCCAGTAGCCATAAGGGCCAGTGTGACTCTCAACTGCACAGAATTTGAATGCCTAAATTTATCCAGTTCCGTATACTGCTGAAAATGAGATTGAATTTCCATACTGGAAAGTGGCTTTTAAAAGTATGATAAGTTTACTATCAATAACAATATTTTTCTCATAATGCATCTTTACTGGTGGGCCATGATCTCTGAGTATCTACAACTAAGGTTAACCTCTAGCACAGTACTTTAGTTTCACATTCAGGATGAACCATGACATCCAGAGTCCCCAAAGCAGGCCTGATCTATACCAACTGACTGGCATACCTTGTAATCGTAACATGTGTGCAGCACTTCATGCCAACATATAATAGCCATCTTAAGGGTTTCACAAATATTATTTGCACTGGTTTGTTGCAATATCCTAGATGAGGTCTTTAGCTGTGTAGTATTAGATGATTTCTTCCTAGAGTAACTTCACCAACAATACAATGTTTTGTGTTGGGAAATTATCCAAAAAACCCTGTTCCCAACAACACAGCTGAGCACTACCAGTGCTTCTTGAATCCCAGAATGTATTGGTACAACCATGGTTGTAAGCAGAGCTGTGTGAATAATTATTATTTTTTTTTTTTTGGTTCATGAGTAATTCCAAAAAAATGTGTGTGGGGGAATCATTTTGGGTCAAACTGATTGATTGTTTTGTTTTGTTTTTGTTTATGAAATTTTCAGTAAATCAAAAAGTAAGAAAAAAAGGGGGGGAGAGAGAGAGATTTTGTTCATTCTGAAAAGAAACATGTTATTTCAATTTTGAGTGTTTGAAAAATAAGTTGGAAGGAAATTTCTAAAGGAACCAAAAACTCAAAACATTTAATTTTGCAATTGTAATTAAATGTTCTGACTCTTGAGATTTTTGTTTTTTGACATGAACAATTTAGCAAACTACTTTGTGAAGTGTTTGTGTTGCTGAATCTGAATTTTTTTGCAGAAAAAAGTTTTGGACAAAAGAAATTAGCCCAGCTCAGGTTGTAAGATGTGTTTTGTGAACACCAAAATGGTTCTATCAGTAGCCTTGTTGCTGTGTGAACTTGCTAAACTTTTGCAAGAATAAGTTGGACCACCATGTCATGCAACTCATGTCCTTGCAACAGGTTCCTCACTTAATGGAGACACACTGTAAGGATTTATTTTGCAAAATTTCCCATAATTGCTCCCACTAGTAGAAAAATGTAAGAAAAAAGTCTTTTTTGTAGGCAAGACAATGGTGACAGTACATTGTTTCAATGACATATCAATGCTGACCTTCATCTTTCACACAAAATGCATTGTATCTGCCACTGGGAGAGGGATCATTTTCAATGTTAACATCGATAGCTTTCACACTCTGTTCGTTGCTGCCTGTCTTACTGCACACCATTGTCCTAAAATAGAGAAGAAGGAGAACAAAATCAAAAGTTCTGCAGGAACTGTACTGCACAGATAGGTGAAATTGGTTGGCTTTATATCACTTCATAGACTCATAGACTTCAAGGTCAGAAGGGACCATTATGATCTTCTAGTCTTCCCTCCTGCACAACGTAGCCCACAGAATCTCACTCCTGTAACAAACCCCTGATCTATGTCTGAACTATTGAAGTCCTCGACTTGTGGTTAAAGGCTTAAAGGTGCAGAGAATCCTCCAGCAAGTGACCCGTACCTCACGCTGCAGAGGAAGGCGAAAAACCCCCAGGGCCTCTTCCAATCTGCCTTGGAGGAAAATTCCTTCCCGACGCCAAATAGGGCGATCAGCTAAGCCCTGAGCATGTGGGCAAAATTCACCAGCCAGACACCCAGGAAAGAATTCTCTGTAGTAACTCAGATCCCAGCCTATCTAGTGTCCATAGGCCATTGGGCATATTTACCGCTAATAGGCAAAGATCAATCAATTGCCAGAATTAGGCTGTTCCATCATACAGTCAGGGAACAGCATTGCACCAGTCTTTATATTGTCAGGACTGAACTTCTGAGGAGCTTGCACTGGGTTAGTAATGTGGAAAAGGCCATTCTGGTAAAGAATAGATAAGAGAGACAAGTAATTTTTTTAAATGCCTGGTCATATATTAATTCATATATTAATTCAAGGGCACAGGAAGCACTAAAAGTTTAGGACTGGCATTTGAAAGCACGTTTCAATTTGTGCACAGTATGTCTAAACATTGGGACAAATCCCAAGTCCTGCCTAAGGGCCATATGATGCTTCACTTACAACAGTGTAAATCCACAGCAACAGTGTTGGCTTCCACAGTGTACTCCAGATTCAAAACAGTTTAAATCAGAGCAAAATTTGGCCTTCTGTCTTTTTTAGTTCTTTACTCAAGTAAACTCCTATTAAAGTGCGAGTTTAATAGAATTTAATAGTTTTGCCTGAGTACAAATTAGGTAAAGATCCCAGGATTTCCTATTATCACCAATAATTCAAAATACTTTATTAAAATATTATCCTTAGTATTTTATCATGTTTGTTCAGTTAATCCGTTTGCCACTGATCTGCAACATTGTAGGCAAATCACTTCACTTTTCTGTCTCAGGGTATATCCACACTGTGCAGTTTTCAGCTCAAGCGGACCTGTGCACTAGCTTTGATCAAGCTAGCATGTGTATACAAATAGCAGTGTAGCCACAGCGGCGCAAGCAGCAGCATAGGCTAGCCACCCTAATATAGTCTCCTCCAGGATCCTGTGCGTATACTCACAAGGTTGCTGCATGCCACCAGTGTGCTGCCTTGGCTAAGCTGCTGTTTTTAGTCCACTACCTGGATTATAGCTAGTGTGTTTTTGTCTACCTAAACTGGAGATTACACCGCCAGCTGCAGCATATATGTACCTCAGTTACTGCACCTATAGAATAGGAATAATATTTACGCACCTACCTATATCTCAGAGGTGTTGTGAGGATTAATTAATCTCTAATGTCTAAAGGCATCAGCTCCATAACAAAAATGTGATCTCTGCCCTGAAAAGTAGATCTTGCCTTCCTCTCTGTAGTATCTGACCACCTCACAACTCCCCTGTGAGATAGGGCAGTGCCAATATCCCCATTTTATAAAAGAGGAACTGAAGCACAGAGAGGCTAAGTGACTTGCCCAAGGTCACACAATAAGTCTGTGGCAGAGTAGAGAATTAAAACCCACATCTCTTGAGTCCTAGAGCAATGCTTTAACTATTGGACTATCCTACAGTGGGGGGGGAAAGCAAACAAATAGAGGAATAAAAGGTAACAATGAGAAAATTATTATCTGAGTGATAAGCAGCAGTCAGAGCACACCAGCTAACCAGTGTCAAGTTTTTTGTAGGTGCTGAAGCAGAGGTGAGTTTTAGGAAGCAATTTGAAGGAAGCAACGTGATGGTTTTGCAGATTTTTACAGGGTGCTCTTTCTAAGCATAATGGGGGACAGGAGAAGAGCATGAAGGTGCTTAGTGGAAAATTAGACAATTAGGCAATGAAGTCTGGCATCGCTGACAGTGGAGGTGGGAATATCCGTCTGATAGAATATGAAAAATGATAAATAGGGTGAAATAGTCCATGGAGGGTCTTAAAAGTAAAGACGAATAGTTGTTATTCTACTGCAGCTGTGAATCTGGTAAACAATATAAACCTTTCTAAGACTGATACAAGATGTGCTTAGGGGCCATTACTGGGTGAATGGATAGGCACAAAAATGGTACAAAGTGCACTACTACTTGTAGTAAGATGAGGCCCTGACACATAAACCCTTGGTATCAGAGGCCCGGTTTGAGGCCTAAGGCCTGAGCTAAAGTAACGGTCAAGACTTTGCTAATATAAAGCAAAGTTAAGCTGTGAGCCAGAGGCAGGTCCTGCTCACAGAAGCTGGCAAGGAAAGGGCTGATGTTGCACAAACATATACCTACAATGTATTGGATACTACAGATATAAACATACGGTACCAGGACACCCTGATACTGGCACATTCCACGCAGATAACAAGGAACAGGCTGACCCATCCTAATGACAGGGTCAAAAGGGTACTATGATGGATAGAGTTGTTTTGTTCGAACCAACATGTACAAGGTGAGAGGTGGCAGCTTACTGCTTAGATGGGTTGTATGTGCCTGGGGCGGCCCTGGTTGTACCTTGCTATGTAGAGGGGTTGCACCTCAATATGTCAAGAATGATACTTGTTTGTACCTGTGTATAAGAATGCATCCCTAGGGCGGTGTCTTTGTCTGGCCTAGAGGGCAGTGGAGAGTCCCGCCACTGACTGAGCCGGTCCATTGTCAGGGGGCACATATTCGTAGTACGTCCTGTAGAGTCTACGGGGAACTATTACTGTGCTTCATTTGACAAACCTGGCCGGGT
The DNA here is from genome assembly GCF_016161935.1 of Mauremys reevesii. NCBI lineage: Eukaryota > Metazoa > Chordata > Testudines > Geoemydidae > Mauremys > Mauremys reevesii. Next base: position 83,979,373 of record NC_052624.1, read on the forward strand.
GCCTTCGTACCTTATCAGAGTCTGTGGGCTTTGGGGGTTCTCTCAGGGTCTGCTGTGTCAGCTATCTGCACAGAGCTGAGGCAGCACGCAGAGGGAACACACGCATGCAGCCCACTGTTATCAACATTGAACAGAGCAGAGCACCACACCGGTAGCATCTGATGACACTACTGTGAAAAGTGACACTTGAAACTGACACCCACATTTTTTGTGTCTGTGATTTCGATCAAATATGCTCCATTTATTTACAAGCAAAATATGTGTTTTGTTTTTCCCCACCTGCAAGCCCTGAAAACTCAGCTTGAGACCCTGGAGTCAAGCTAGTCTCTTTTTTTCCTTATACATCTTCCTCACCTACAATTAAGGTTTTGTAGAACAAATTATGGCCTCACTGGCACTTATGCAATCCCACCGTCTTCCAGTTAGGCCCTCAGTAACACCTATGCCATCCTATTGCCTTTAATGGGTTTTAACAAAAGTGACAAATTCGAACTAAGTATACAATTCTGTTGATGTTGAACAAAAAGGGGCATAGAATCCATCTCTCTCTATCTCAGCTATGGTGTCTATACAGAACTAAGAGGAGCAAACAGTAGTATATTATAGATGAAGCTGTTAGCACTGCCTATACTTATGGCTACCCAAACTTACCATTATAAGATCCTATTTTCAGTTGCTTATAATTTTGATTAACTTTACCTGTTCAGGCTGAAACTTCTCATGCTGGCATCTATCTTAGGCTGAATTTTTTTGGAAAGTTTCAGCAAAAAATGGTTCAGACATTTCCAAGGATTAGATTAGGGAAAAATACACTGTTTTGCCCATGCTAAAAAAAAATTCTTATGAATGTTTCGTTGAGAAACTGTAGCACTTACATGCTTTAGAGCAGGGACATGACATTTTGGCAGGGATGCACTTGATGGCAGGGATTTTTTTTTAAATTTATTTATTTTTTGCTGTTCTTTTGAAAATCTGCTTGAATTTGGCCAAGTTGAAAGCCTTTGAAAAATCTGTTCCCATATGCTTAGCAGAGACTTTGGCAGCTAAATTCTTCCAAGATTACATCTTCACTGAGCATGCTCCATCCCAGGGATGCAGGGACTATGCAATTGTACCACTCTACTTGGCACTGGTGAGGCCTCAGCTGGTGTACTGTATCCAGTTTTAGGCACAACACTTTAAGAAAGATGTGGATAAATTAGAGAACGTCCAGAGGAGAGCAACAAAAATGATAAAAGGTTTAGAAAACCTGACCTATGAGGATAGGTTAAAAAGAAAACTGTTTATATTTATTCTTGAGAAAGGAAGACTGAGGGGAGACCTGATAACTCTTCATATCATATGTATATATGCATATGTTTTTACCTGTTCAAAATATTGTTATTCTTAAAAATTGTTTTGAAGGCTTACAAACTTAAAACAATATTAATGAGCTATTAAAATATACTACATCACAAAAATTGATGGTCTCATTACTTCCTTTTTAACTTTCTAGAATAGTTAAATATGTCATTCACAAGTTGATACCAGTATTTAATTGCTGGCACCATAAACAAAATACAAGTTATGTTCATGTAAATATTTCAGTGATACAGAAGTTCAAAAAAATGAAAACTTGGAAAACCTCATCAGAAAGTCCCCCTTGCCCCCCCAAGCCCTTCCCCACCCCCGATGCATTTTTTCCTCCTGGAAAAACAACACTGCACTTGATGAGCTCATTTTACATAAAAAGCGTTCATGTGTGTGCGTGTGCACGTTCATTCACACATGCATGTGTGAGTAGGAAGGAAATCTTTAGATTTTCCCTCCTTCTGCATAAGGATGTGGCCGTGCCAAGATTTAGGCACATGCTTAACTTTTACTATTGAAATAAATGGAATTACTCATGATAATAAATTCTTGCAGCGTCTGTGCCTAAGTGCATTCTAGCTGTTTGATCCTTTCAGCCATAACAATTTGTTTGCATTATTTTATATGCAAACAAAGTCTCACTGAAAGTCAATGGGACATAGACTTACATGCCTAAGTCATTTCAGAAAATGAGATTTAACTGCCTAAATCGCTTAGGCTTTGCAGTGCTGAGCAGCGAAACATCTAAATAGCTTTAAAAGTCTGGTTCTAGGTGTCTAAAGTTTAGTACCCAAAATCCAAGGCACTCAGAATCAGAGAGTGAAAATTTGCCCCACAGTAAATTCAGTGGGAATTTTGGTCACTCATGATCTCTGAAAATCAATCGATGTCCCTTTGGATATGACTACACTGGAGCTGGAAGGTGTAATTTCCAGCTCAAGGAGCCATATCTGTGCTTGCTCTGATCAAGCTAGAGCACTAAAAACAGAAGTGTAGGTGTGGTGGTGCAAGTGGCAGGGTGGGCACTGCCCAGAATACAGTCTCATCCAAGACCCTAGATACATATTCAGGTGGTCAGCACCACTTGCACCACTCTGGTTAGCATGGATATGTCTGCTCCAGTTGGAAATTACACCTTACATCTCCAGTGTAGACATACTCTGTGTGTGCCTAAGGATTCAATGCCTGATCTCAGGCATCCAGTTCTGAACTTTTGAGCCTACATTTTCTGACTTTTAATCCTCTGTTCTAGCTATTATCCACTACTGCAGCCCAAAGCACCACTACTCAGTGTGCTATTTCTGGGGTAGACTAAAAATTTCTCTTTGGCTGACGGATCCTTGGAATTTTGCTATCATGTCCAAAATAGGATACTGTGAATCATATATAGGATTGTGTGTTTAAAGAACGAACTGCTTTTTAATATTTTTCAGATGCCATATAAAGTTCCTGTGTGGTTTGCTATTGCAAGTATATAGCTGATGGAAATCTAATATAGTACATTGACTTGTTAATCCTTAGAATAGCATTTATTAGTTACTGTTGATAGAAATAAGACTTAATAAAAAGGCTATGAAGTAAGTAATTTTTACCATTATACACAAAGTAAGACTCCAGTGTGTCTGACCTTTTGAATCCCTTACAAAAAGATCCAAACTGTTGGATTTATAGCTAAACCATGTTCCTTCATTAAGTTAAAAAAATGAAATACTCTTCCGGTAGATTAATTCATTCCTGCTTCAAACAAGGTTTTAAGTGACACTGCACTTGAGAGTTTAACTTAGTACTGTATATTATAAAATTTAGAATTGTGAATTTGTTTTGATTAAAATTGAAAACATCCAGATACAATTTCTCTGAGAATGAAGAAATCCTCTCTCATGTAAATAGGGAAATAACAAAAGCCTATTTGATTCTCCCAACCCCACATTCTCTGTCTGTATGCTTCCTGCCTACAGCCCGATCCTGCAAGGTGATGAGCATTTCCTGTGAGGTGTTGACTGCACTCAACTCCCACTGAGCCCTTCAAATGAGAGGGCTCAGCACCTCATACCATTGGGTTTAAGGATCCAGCAGGCCTATAAAGCCTTACTTGACTGTTTGGAGTCAATAGGCCTACTTGTGTGAGTGAGAGTTGCAAAATCAGGCCCTTTTCTGTAAATTCTTTGGGATGGGTATATGTCTTTCTACATGTCTGTAAAGTGCCAACCGCTATAGAAACAGTTATTGGTGATGCATGTAACAGAGCTGTTAACAAAAGCTGCACACGTTTTTTATTTACCATTCCCAGTCCTAGAACTATTGCTGCTTAGGAATCACCAGGGTTAAGAGGATACCACACTCTGAATACCAAATAGAATGGAAGAGGGGGGTCACTCTGCATATGTCTACACTGCAGTAAAACCCCCGGGGCTGGGGCTATAAAATTGCAGTGTAGACATCTGGGTTTGTACTGGAGCGCAGGTTCTGAGACCTCGTGAGCGGGGGCGGGTCCCAGGGGCCAGCATCCAGCCCAAGCCTGAAGCTCTACCCTACAATTTTATAGTCCCTCAGCCAGGGCCGGCTTTATGAACTGCAGGGCCCGATTTGAATACCTGGCGGCGGCCCGGGGCTTCAGCAGCACTTCAGCGATGGGGGGTCTGCTCTGGGTCTTCCGCAACACTGAAGGACCCCCCCCCGCCGCCGAAATGCCACTGAAGACCCGGAGCGGACACACACCTACACACACACACACACCCCTGCCGCCGAAATGCTGCCGAAGACCCGGACCCTCCCCCCACCCCCAGGAGTGCCGGGTGAGTAAAAAAAATTTTTTAAATTAAAAAGGCGCCTAAGGCACAGGGCCCTCTTAGGCGCAGGCAGGGGGCCCTCTTAGGCGTGGGGCCCGATTCCCGGGAATCGGCCTAAAGCCAGCCTTGCCTTCAGCCTGAGCTCCATGAGCCCGAGTCAGCTGACTGAGGCCAGCCACAGGTGTTTTGTTGCAGCATAGACATGCCCTGTGGGATTTGAATTTGAGTGGATGATTTCAGTTCTGATTTGAGCCCAGATGTATGTGGAATTCTACATCTTTTTAGCATATCCTTTAGTCTATTGCTTAGTCCAGTCTGGTGTGTGATTTGTACCCACTGTTATTTCACAAGTAGGTACAATTTTTTTTCTCTCTGCAGAGGTCTATGCAACACTTAGATATACATGGAAGGAACTAATGAGTCAGAATACTGATCATCCATAATAATTATGTGTTCTGGTAAACATCTGACCTGGATGTCAGCTATTTCTGAAAACCTCTTACAATACCATGAATACAGAAAAACTGTTCCTCCAATCATCATTAGGAGAAAAAAAATACCCATACAATTATTATATAGAGGGCACTAATAACACATTGGGTAAAATCCAGATTCCATATGTACATTGCACTTTCTTCCATTGCTCAGAACCCTCTCAAACAAATTCTTTTTTGGGTTGCAAAGGAAAATTGCTTTAATTGTTCCTTAGTTACCCGAATGTGAAAAATATACTTTTCCTATATGTTACAATTAATTCACTTACATAAATAACAAAATAGTTTCAAGTAGAGGGTTCGCATCCCAATTAAAGTAAAAAAATCAAGCCAAATCTGAAGACAAAAAATGGTTCGGTGGTTTTACAGTTACGAGCATTTAGAGATGCCAGATTGGCACATAGGCATTAGAATTTTTATTTAAGGTTTTTCATGGAGCTTTTAAAATGTTGGTTCTGCCAATCAGCCCTTCAGCTTTAGTGGTGCCCTTAAACTGAGAGCGTAGTTGAGACATGCATATGAGATGACGGCTTTTTAGTGGCAGTGGTGCCAACTATAATTCTTGACCTATTCAAGGAATGTCGAAGTGAATCAAGGGCAGCTTGTAATCTCCCCATACCAAATAGCTCCGGATTTCTTTTTTTATTTTTCCTTTAAAGAAACAAGATAACTAAATATAAAAATACTGCAATGTTAAGCTTGAGAAATCAAGCACACCCAAGTCAAGAAATTGAAAAGTTAAGGCTGCTTCTGCTGTATTAACTCAGCTAAATTGCACATATGTATTTTCGATTCCTGTTTTACTTGTTAAATGTTAACTTTATTGTGGTCGTGTTTTAGTGTATACCATAAAAGTATCAAATGATCAACCTGGTGGAATTAATGGCCCAAGAGGAATGCTAGTAAGTTTTGATGCCATTCAATAATCATACAATTATGATTAAGACATTTTAGTGTTTGTGGCCTCAAATTAGACACAACTTTAAAGATAATATAGATTTTTTTTCACAACATTTTCCCTTCATAGTATCACTATAGGGGAGAATCAGAATTGGGTGAGGACCTTAACTTTGTATTTCCATACCTTAACATGTTTGGAATCTTTGATCGTTTAACCTTACCTTTGAATTCACTGGATTAGTAATGCTTGCTTTTGGGATAATTGAAAACTTCCTGTGGTGATCTTTTTACCTTCAAACTACCCTCAAGCTTCATTCTGTCTTAACTTAGCTTTTTGTCTGAGAATAGTTAAGAATGTTTGATTAACATAATAATGATTATTTTAATGTTATATTGCAGTATAATGATACTTCACCTTTGTTTTATTATATATTTAAATAAATCTAATCTTTTAAGTTGTATGTAATATACAAGATACAATATTGTAATATCAATGATTGTAGAAGGAAGCCTGTGGAAGTGGGTTTAACCCTGAAACAAGATTATCTGTAGCCAAATAACGCCCATTTGATCTTGCAGTTTTTACTGGAGGAAGCTAGGGTTTAGCAATGGCTAGGTCTGAGACTCTAAGGGTATGTCTACACTGCAATTAAAAAGCCACAGCTGGCCTGTGCCATCTGACAGGGGCTTGCAGGGCTCGAGCTAAGGGGCTGTTTAATTGCAGTGTAGATGTTCGGGCTTGGGCTGCAGCCCTAGCTCTGGGACCCTCCCATCTTGCAGGATCCTAGAGCCTGGGCCCCAGCCCAAGCCCGATTGTCTACTCCATAATTAAACAGCCCCTTTGCCTGAGTCCCGCGAACATGAGTCAGCTGGCATGGGCCAGCCATGGGTTTTTAATTGCAGTGTAGACATACCCTAACATGAACAGGCATGAGCCTGTTGCAAGAGGAGGACTTCTGTGTGTAGGATGCCATGAATAGTTTTGATGATGTTGAAAGGCAGGTTATCAGATGGAGTACTACCTATTTGCCAGTTGTTCCTATTATGCTCTCATAGAATCATGGAATATCAGGGTTGGAAGGGACTTCAGGAGGTCATCTCGTCCAACCCCCTGTTCGCTCTTATATTGAGAAATACATTTCTTGACATCCAGGATAGCTCCATCCAAGATGGGGACAGAGTGATGATATCTGAATGGAGGCATCCTCATTTGCTAGTCAGAGGATGCAGCATGTACCATCTGCTGACTTGACCCTGACCTCAGAAATTGTGATGTCTGATCCTGTTCAAACTTTTGACAGGACACTCCTTGATCTGTCAGACGAGGAGCACCACATTGACTGTCCCGTTTCTCCCACAGACCACTCCAAAGTTGGGAAATTCAACCAGAAAGAAGTGTCAACAACCATGATCCCTTCACCATGGATTAAAAAATAAAATAAAAGAAGACTAAATTCCCTGGTGGTGGGGTGTGGGAGCAGAGCACCTGGGTGATGTGAATTTCCTGACAAACTGTGCCATCATGGTCAAAAAGAGCCATGTCCTCAGGGCTGGCTCCAGACCCCAGGGCTCCAAGCTTGTGCTTGGGGCGGCATTTTGCCGGGAGGGCGGCAGGCGGCTCTGGCAGACCTCCCGCAGGCATGACTGCGGAGGGTCCGCTGGTCCCGCAGCTCCAGTGGACCCCCCGCAGAAATGCCTGCGGAGGGTCTGCTGGAGCCGCGGGACCAGCGGACCCTCCGCAGGCACGTCTGCAAGAGGTCCCCCGGAGCCGCGGGACCGGCGATCGCCAGAGCGCCCCCCACGACGCTCCACCCTGCTTGGGGCAGCGGAATTCCTAGAGCCGCCCCTGCATGTCCTTTTTGATAGTGAAAGCCAGCAGGGAACACCTCAGTCCATTGCTGACCAACTTTGTAAAATCCTGCCTCAGGAGGGTCTTCTACTTCACACATTCTGCCCTCTTAACTGCCAGTTCAATAATCTATTCAAGGTGTTGTCCTATTCTTTACATCCCTGACGGGTCTAGGTCTGATCTGTCTCAGAGATCAGCACTGATTCTGTGTCACAGAGGATAACTCTGATCACAAAGGATACTGTGGCTGAGAGTGCTGGAGATGAAATTCAAGTGCTGGAGGCAGGGTGTTCTAGGGGAGGGACGACGAGCTGCAGTATTGCCTGCCAACGAAGATCCGGATGATCCCAAACCTTACTACTTTTAGGACACAATGTAAGACCTTCTGTATAGTCAAGTCTTCCAATAGTGGAGCTATAAAAATGGTTTAACCTCCTAGATAACAACAACCAACATGATTTGAGGGCAGAGTAAAAAGTCTAGGTCCTATTTTTGGAAATAAAATATTTTTATATATTTATTTTCTGCTTAGTGCTCCTTTGGGAAATACTTAGATTAGATATTGGCAGCCAGAGCAGAAAAGAAACAGCCTGAATGACTGATTTCATTTTAAATAAAAAAGGCACTGATTTGGTGACACATCCTTCTCTCCTTCTACCACACGCACACATACCGGAACACTACATCAAGCAATATTATATGGATCCTTTAATCTCTAAATCACTATTTCAAATTTAGCCCTGGTCAGTAGCGAGCAAAAGTTGTTACCATCTGATAGCAATGCTGCAGTCTGAGTGGGTGGTCACAGTCCAGTCCCTAGTAAATAGATGTCCACAACTGACTATGATATCATTGGTGGTAATTTCAGCAGACATGTGTAAAGGACTCAAAGCCCACAGATACCCTCTCACTCACAAAATTGGCTCTTTTTAGGACTGGGGCACATCAGTAGGGCAGCCTGGAAGAGCTTGCACTGTCATTGCCTTATTTTTACCTGTTATGTGGATAAATAGAGGACTTTTGGTTTTGAGAGAGATCAAGACGATGGCTTTTCAGGTTACTATCAGTTTAATTTTTGAAAATCCGTGAAGATTTGGAGTGGTGTTTGGTGGGTTCAAAGGAAAAGCTGCACAAACCTTTCTAAAATGAATTCTAAAATATTTAGCACCTTCTGGAGATAAGGTAGTATAAATTGTTATATTTTAGGCAGTGAAGTGGTGTAATTCTCATTTGTCAGCTTGGAATAAGTGCTAATAGCTATTTGCAACAAAATGACACTCTTGTGACATACTTGCCTGTCAGATAAATGACTCAATAAAACCAGTAAGTGAGCTGCCAGTGAATGAAAGGAAGAAAGAGGTGGAATGCTTTGTGAAGACATAATGGTCTTTTGAAACTACCGGTACTTTTTGAATTTAAACTTTAAATCTGAAAGCCCTATGTGAAGCCCAGCATGGTACAGTATGTTCTTTAGGTTTTCATTCCAGCCTCTTCTTTGTGTTTATTTTTAGGTTTCTGAAAGTTGGAAAATGAACATCCCACAGATTATTCTGTCTTCCTGGAATCTCTGATGATCCAGGGTGATGGGGGCTCACATACAGTATACTATAAAATAGCTATTATTTATAGTGAAAACCCTATAATCATTCTCAGTGTTCTGTACTGAAGTTCTCAGGGCAAATATACTCATTCCCAGCCCCTCTTCCCAGCTGCCTTTCATCCCCACCAGAGCTGTCATCTCCTTGCCTAATTTTCATTGTCTTCTTGAAGAGAATGAGACCCTTTCCACTGCACCTAGCCCTATGCAGGAGACCTCTGTTCTGTTCTTGGCTCTACCACTGACTAGCTGGGTGAGCTTGGATCTCTCTTTCCCCTTTTTTTTCAGCTCTTTGAGGTAGGGACTGTCTCTTACTATGTCTTTATACAGTGTCTAACACAGTGGGAGTCCCCACCAAGAGAGAGCCCCTCTCAAGTATAAAGCAGAGTAACGGTTTTAAGAATGACCATTTACTTCATTGGGACTTGCATTTTTTTTCTTTTCACTAATCCTTAAGGAATACATCTTAATTGTACTTTTCTATCATTGTTTGCCATATGACCCTAGTGTCCTATTTTCCCTCACAAAATAATAAGAATTACATGTATTCCATATGCTTCAATACACGCTTTTGTTGTTTTGGGGGTTCTTTGTATTCTTCTTAATATTTTACATAGTGAGACCAAGGTTTGGTGCCTATATTATTTAAAATCTAAACACGTGGCCCAATTTTTCAGAAGTGCTGAGGATCCAGCAGTTCCTAGTAATTTTAATGGGAGCTGCTGGTATTCAATCCTACAGAGCTATTGCATTCTGATGTGCTACAGCAGACTGCTGTTAATTATGAATAGTTTAGCATTCTTCATAATCACGGTACTCAGGGCAAATCCTCAACTGGTGTAAATTGTCATAGCACCATGGACTTCAATGAGCAGTTGAGATCGGCCCGTCAGCCTATTGTGGCTCAGAAATAGAGAATATTTTTGTTGTCTTGCACCTTAAAAAGCTGGCAGTGCTTAGAGAGGGAAGAATGGGGACCCTTCTTGTCTCACCCACTCCACTCACCCCACTTCCTCATTTAATTCTACTGAAAAGTTGTATAAAGGGACCTGTTTAATAATCCTGCCATGTACTTTGTAGGGATGAAAATAGTTTTCTTGGCTTTCAGGCCTGCAACCTATTTCAGGGACTGGGCTGGTAAGAGAAAAAAAGAAAAGTTTGAGTGAAGGAAGCTATCTTATTCCTTTTTTTTTTAACTAGATTTTTTTAAAATTCCAAAAGTACTTTAAAATTAGTTTTAAACACTTTCATTTGTACAAAAAAAATGCCAGAAATAATTGCTTTCATTTGAAGTTTTTTTCATTTATAGTAAAATTTTCTGCCCTTTAGAAAAAAATAATTGGAAATTGTATTTTATCATTAAAAAGTGCATGTAGCCCAATGCTATCTAAAATAACAAATAACAGTCACCAAAGCTAATAATTCCCTAAAGTTTAAGAACCTGGGAACAGTATTCTGTGGAAAAACATAACTTTGTCAACACTGGACACTGACAGTAAATGAGCTAATGTACTTTATTCAGGAGAATTTTGCAAATACCAATTGAAGGAAGCAGTCAAGTAGAGCAAGGTTAAAGAGGTGAGAAACCAGCTGAAGGCAGAGTTGTTCACAAGTTGGAAAGATGTTCTTGTGGTTAACTCTCAAAACTAGGAATCAGGTGACCTGGATTCTGTTCCTGGCTTTGCTATGGAATTGCTGTGTGTCTTTGACCAAGTCACTGTTTCTTTCCTATGTTGTTATAATGCACCGCTGGCCATAGTATCGTATCTACTGATATGTGCCACATGCAAAAATAAATGTGGCTATGTTTCTGTCCAGGAGGACAGAATTTTGCACTGCTCCATTTTCTTAAGTGGGATTATCATGTTAATGTTACTGTGCTTCAATTTCTGCATCTGTAAAATAGGGATAAGACCAACCTGTATCTTCTGGGGGAATTCTGCACCAAAACATTAAAAATTCTCTGCCAAAAAATTAAAAATCCTGTGCACAATATTTTAAAATACTGCATATTTCATCTGTCAAAATAATTATGCCAGTTTCAGTTATTTTGGTGATTTATTTCAAAATACCTGTCAGCAACTATGCCTGTAACAATACAGACAACAAAAAAGATTCAGGAAATATTTGTTGACAAATAGATTCCGTACTAGGCACATTAATACAGAACTTTGAGTAATAATTCATTTAAACTACAATACAGAAATATATTTCTTGCACCCCTCAGAAGCAGTGCAAAGGCTTAGGGGAGACAGGGTAATGGAGGAGCTGAGGGAGAGGGAAGTACCGTGATTGCTGGGAAAGAGCCTGGGTATGAACTTGGAAGTTGTTGGGTGTGGGTGAGAGAAGTTTGGATCAGGGTTTTTTTGGGCATGGAGGGATTGTTAGGGAGCCTCCACCATGTAAACCTTGGCTGCACACTAGCCCGTCTTATTCAGTCAGGCACATCAGCCCCTGTTCCCATGTGTCAATTTTAGTTATTTTTATATACAATAGAATTGTAGTAAAACACTCTAGATTAAACCAGACCTAGCTTAAAGTGTCCCAATCCATACATCATACAGGAAAATACTTTTTAGCTTGTTGTGAAGATGGTAAACACTCAAGGTCTAGCTTTCAGAAGTGCTGAGCACCTACAAACTCCTGTTGAAGTCCATGGGAACTGTGCGTGCTCAGGACCTCTGAAATTAAGGCCAGATGTTTACTATATGAGGGGAGGAAAGAATGGCTTTGTGATTAACGCACATGACTTGGAGCCAAAAAAATTTGGCCTTTGTTCCCATGTCACTAATGACTATCTATGTACCATTAAATAAGTCTCTATGTCTCAGTTTTCATAGCTATAAAATGAGGGTAACTATTCTTCCTTACCTCACATCATGTGTTGGGGAAGGTTCCTGAATGTTCGCAAAGGCTTTGAAGTGTTACTTACTGCTCTCTTGTTTCCCGAAGAAACATATCTGACAGTTAAGAACTCTATTTTATTCTTATCAGCTTGCCTGTCTCTGACATAATTATCCATTCTTTCCCCTTCTTCCATTTTTGTCTTTGTGGTTTTTTTCCTACATGGCTTTCCCATGTCTGGGACCAGCTCCCTGACCTGATCCACCAAGCATTCACCATTCTTCTGAGGGTCTCTCCCTAATACCCCTCCTTAATATTTATTATTTGTTTTGTTATTTTTATAGTGCCCAAAGGTGTACTAGGTTCCTCACAGAAACGAATAAAAAGACATGGTCCTGTCATAGGGAATTTACAGTTAGATATCATGTGACCAGTGAGGGTAACAAACAGGAGGGGATAGGATGATAAAGAACATTGCTTCAGCAATATGATCACACAGTAACTCTGTTTAGACACGAGCACCTAGAGACCTCAAGTGAGGTAATGGCCTTGTTGTGTTAGGCCGAATAATTTGGCACCCTTGCCCCAACAATTTTGCAATCTAGATAAATTACACCTATACATTTTAGTCCACTGACCAAAAATTGTGTAGTTCTTCCCAGTGCCCACAAGAAGTCCATCAATTATCAGTTATCTAAACCATTAAGGTGTGCTCCTGCCTAAACTGAGTCACCGTGTGATCATATAGCTGAAGCAATGTCCTTTTTCATCCAATCCCCTCCTGTTTGTTATCTGCACTCATCACGTCAGATCTAAGTAAGTTCCCTATGACAGAAACATGTCTTTCAATTTGTTTTTGTGAAGAACCTAGCACTCCTTTGGGCACTATAAAAATTAATAATAACTAATACATTTATGCTGCATGGCCCCATTGACTTCAATGGGCTCTGGATCAGACCCTGTGTTTATTTATTTTGTCCACAGAGTGCCCAACCCTGCACTATTGAAGTCAATGAGAGTTTTGCCATTGACTTCAGTGGCCACAGGATTGGGCCTGTAAGGTGTAAAGCTCATATCCTCTAAAGTATTTAGGTGCCTAACTTAACACTCAGAATGGGAGTTAAATTTGAGGATCTGGGCCTACATTCCTTTAGGGCTTGGTACACTGTTGGTATTCAACAAATAATAGTGAATGACAACAGCCAAGATTTGACACCTAGCTACTCAATATTTTCTGGATTTAAACAAGATATTGTGTGGGCCAGAGGTAATTTGGTTGAAACAACATATTTCTAAGATTAAAAGGAAGACAAATATATTTTAGAACTGTGTATTAGGTGATCTATGTACACTCACATCTCTGCAGCATCAGCTGCACATGACTGATTTTGTGAAAGGTAACAGCGTAGTTAGCTTATCTGAATGAAACACTTGAGACTTGGTTACATAAGGATTTCTTTGTGGCCAGTATTCCTCAGTAATAATATTAGCCAAAGGGGGAAAGCTTGTTTGAGAGCAATCATTCATGCTGGTTAGGGTGGATTTTGCTGTTTCCATTCTCCTTACCCAATGGTACCGTCGGCCAGCCAACCTCTGGTGCACACGGCAAAAGAACAGTCCACTACCGCCTGTCTCAATTCCTCTGCAGTGGCTAAGCGAGCGCCCAGGTCAGTACACAGTTTCTGAGCTGCAGTTAGGTCCAGATCCTGAGAGCTGTTTCTGGATTCAACTGTGAACAACTTCCCTGCAGCACCAAAGACAGACACACACAACAAGAAAATGTGTCACATCACAGTGTTGTATTAAATAAATACACAAATATATTGTGGATTGTGACAAACCTATCAACTGAAAAATTAAACTTATTTTCTTTTATGATCTCAGTTTAATTTTAACTGAGCTCCTTGATCTTGGGAGCTAGTAACTTAAGCCTAGATCTTCAAAGATATTTAAGTGCCTAATTTCTATTGAAATCAATGGGAATTGGGCATCCAAACACCTTTAAGGTTCTGGTCCTTGCTTCTGGCCTATACCACTAGTAAATTACTACTCCTGTATACAAGTGTGTGCATGCACACACACACACACACACACACACACACACACACACACACACACACACACACACACACACACACACACAGAGAGCTATGTGGTTTAGCTCCTTTGGTCAGTAATTAGAGAAGCGGGGCTAAGTTTCCATATATTTCTGAGCCGGGTGAGTGGCTCTCCTTACTCCTACATGCCTGGATCCAAAGTCTGTATAGCTCTTGGAGCGTAAATAGGGGTTCTTACTCCCTCATATGGGTGTATAGTCAGAGTCAGAATCTATCCCATAGGAACTGGTAATGCATGTCTTACACTTAATTTATAAAATCAATCAAATTTATAAAATAACAAATACCAGTTTAAAAAGCTATCAATGTAACTTGCTCTTCCATATCAGCAACAAAGTAATTCCCAGTTTCTACTAGACAAGGCAAGGCAAGGCTTCATATAATTTGCAATAACCTGGACCTAAATTCTGCTGCAAATCACCATGGTTTCCATATCATACTGGAGCTGCAGACTGGAAAAGATGCAGCACTTTCAAGTAAATTTTTAAAAAGTGGAAGGCTTTTATTTAATGAAATATGAAAGTGACTAATAGAATCAGCAGAGTATTCCTTATAATTTGATTTTGTTTTAAACTCAGTTTATTTTACCCTGACTTTAAATTTTCAATGCACTGCAGATTTTTGTTCTTACAACGCATTCCTGCATTGTGGACTTTATCAGGGTAGAAGCTGGAGGTTTTAGCAGTTGGGCAGAAGGCAGGTAGGGTTTTGCATCATGCCTAGGACATCACTGATTTGTAGAATAAGCATATTTGCTAGATGATTCAGCAAAAAATGATAAGTAGCAAAATAATTAACAATGTTGACATTTACATTTTCATAATTAGGTTTTGAAGTTAACACCCCATTGAGTTAACGCAAGTCTCAGAGCATTTGTGTTTGGATGTCTGCAGACCCAGGAAGACAGCAGTACATCAGATTACAACAGTTTATGTCAGGAAGGACTTCTTGTTTTCATAAGTAACATTTTATTTAAATAAAATCTTAGATTCTGCAACACAATTCGACAGCAATTGGGGCATTAGTAGCAAATTCCCTCATCCCAGATTACATGGGCCCTGACTAAACTAGCTCAGGAACCCTTCAGGCAATCCATCCTACATTGTATGTCAGGCGCATCACCTTCCTCAAGCACTTCTGGCTTTAGCAAACAGATAACCCTTGGATCTAACTAATCTTTGGCTCTAGCAGACTGCTGGAGGGAATAACTTCCAGAGATGTGGCCCCATGACTGACAACATCCTGCCATCAGCAGCAAAGATTTTAACCCCAGTAATTGACAATGAGATCAATCAAGAGGATCACAATGCCTGCAATGAGTTATGTTTCAGGTAACACACAGACCCCAATCAAAGATTAGGTCTCTGATGTGGTAGGCACTGTATATACACCTTGAATTCCCATCAGAAATGAGCTGGAGCCAGTGCAGAGCAGAGAAGGCAGCAAGCCTCTACATTTTCTACTACTGATACTTCTAAATACTTTTCAAAGGCAACAAATAGAGTGCATGGCAGTAATGTAGCCTGATGATCAGAAATATGCAGATGACTGTGTCAAGGTCTTCATCAGAGGAGATGTTGGCAGACCTGGGACCAACTATAGCCTGAAAAAAAGGTGCCACAACTGCCACCTAAAAATCTAGGCATGATAATGTATCCAGTGAGACCCCCAAAGGGAAGAAGAGCATGTTTTCACCACCACCATTTGGGATCTCTCCAACAGGGAATTTGTCTACATTACTAAGCCATCACACAGGTCAGCACAGTTGAAGGGCTCTGTTCAGGACTGAGGTGCACCAGCAAAGTTGTCTGGGGCAACCATATGCAGCATCTGACTTGAGCAGTAAATGTTAGTCCTTCACCTTAATAAGCACTACTTTCATCCACAAACATTTTAATTACATGAATGTAAGATTAAACTAAGTTGGTAAGTGATCAAGCTCCATCAAAATGTAATCTGAGGCAGTGCAGTTCATTAATTTTTTTACCAGCAGTCCATATCAATTGCAGCTTTGCAGGATTGCACCAAAGCTTGTTTCCTTTTCCAGCCAACCAAGACTGAGACCTAAGGGACAACTTTCCTTATAGTGTTCAAGTAATTATGGCAAATCAAGCACTGCTCTTCAATGAGGTTTTATTGAAAATTCAGAAAATTCTGACAACCTATTTAGTTTTTGTTTGTTTGTTTGTTTTTAAATATAGTACAGTCCTACCTGTCTGAAAGGTTTTGTGGATGTCCAAAATATTTGGCTAAATAGATTTTAGGGGAACATGAGACTGATCCATTGTGTTGGGGAAAGTTATTAGGAAGTTTTGGTTAGATGGGGTACAAATAAACAAGACTGACCTGGATACCAGATTGACCTATATACTTTTTCTAAAGTTTTCAAGAACATTATGGCTATCTGCCTAGTTTGTAACATGTGGTCTCAGTTTTATTTGTTTTCTCATTTAAAATAAAATAAAACAAATAAGCTTTAATCCTCTGGTATTTGACTTGCAAGACAGTTGGCATTTCCAGTGTGTCTACATCATTCTCAGTAGTGTCACATTAGAGCAGTGTTTTGGGGAATGAAAGGAAAAATATACTAGTACACCTACTTGGTAAGTTCCCTTATATAAATCAAAACTACAATACTGTTTTTGAATTCCACATCTTATAATGGTGTTACAGAAGTTTTTGGGGCTATTAACGTATAATTTTATTTATAGGTGGGCATTCTTGGGAGCCTCATCATTTGATAACTGAAATGAGTAATCAGAATTGTAAAATTAGCTTTTGGTCAAATTCAGCCCTCTTGTACAAAGTTGAAGCTCGTAAATCAGTGCATGTTTTGTGCACATACCCCAAGACAGTATTTGGCCTGGAAACATTTCTAATGGAGGGCTTGCAAAATACATATGAATAGAATTTCAAGTACATCTTCGCCTATTGAAATTGCAAGTTCTTTGAGGCATGGCCTGCCTTTTTGTTATGTGTTTATACAGTACCTAGCACCATGGGGCTCTGGCCACTGGGCACTAGAGTAATAATAACACATAATTAATAAAATTTTTATTTTCAGGTTGCTGGCTGAAAAGGCTTATCTACACTGGGGATTTTTACACCAGTGTAGTAACTGCTTATGAGCCCTTCACTTTTATCAGGGGCAAATTCATAAGCACACAAAATGTAAATGAGGAAAATATTAATGATCTGGGGGCACGTATACTGACATTAGGGCTGAGAGCTTAACATATTGTGATAGAAGTACTAGATAGATGGAGTTAATCCTTTTGAATTGATAACCTCAGGAGGTTCCCAGGTTCAGTCTGCTTTAGATAGCCTCCTGGAGATACAACAAAAAATGCATAGCCCATGGGCTGGGGAGGCAAAGGTGGCTTTATGCCATGGCCCTGGCATCAGTTAGCCAGCCACCGGGCGTTCTGTGCACTCAGAGCAGCTCAGAACTCCTCTTAACGCTTTGGTGCTATTCCCCCCGTCTCTCTTACCCCTAACATGCTTCCTCACACCTGATCTCTGTCCCACCATGCTCCCACACCAGGGCTGGCCAGGGGGACTAGTGTGGAGACAGAATCCCTCCCTAAATTTTGCATGCTTATTTTTAGCCTGTTCAAACTAGTCATGCCTCTTTGGCCTAGAAATTGATCTGGAATTCTTGTGAGACTTTCTCAAGAGATTTCATACACTTCTTGGTTCTGGCAAGTTCAGAAATACTGTGAGATTAGTCTTTCTTGCAGTATTTTGGTATTTCTTCTTCAGGTTCCAGCTGAAACCAGGAAGAGTAGAGACATAAACCAACCTTTTTCTAACCTCAGAAAGCTCATTTCAAGTTTTGGGAAAAAAACTGGGTCTCTTCTTCCAATCACTAATCAATAGTAATGGGCTCAATGCTCTCGTACTCAGGCAAGATTACTTCTTGAAGCCAATAGGAGTCTAGCCTTAGTAAACAGTGCAAGACATTAATATTTAATGACATTCCATTTACAGGCAATGTTTTTCTATAGTAAGAGCAGCCAGTTAGATATAGTTGGGAGCATTTTATAAGAAGTGTTATGTCCAGGACCTTTAGAATTTCACAGCTATCCTGATAGCAGGTATTGTTGGAGTCTGTGATGTATGTCTCTCTTTGTATATGTAAAACATAACAAATTCCACTGTAGATGATGTTGATTTCTGCTGCAGATTTTTTGTTTTCTCTGTCCTAATGCATAAGACAACACAGTTCACAAAAACACTAGTGTATGTATCAAAATTATTAAGTGTTTTAAATGGCCTTTGTTTTTGACAATTGTACTGTAGTGTTCTTGATGCTTGTGTAAGCAGGGGAATGGTTCCGCTATTGCGGGGAACTTTCCTGGCTTCTGCGCTACCCCGGTGAAGTGGGCTAGCGAAAGGATCTGAGTCTTCACTCCCACTTCCTTTACCCAGAGGCCTCCCTGCCCTTGAGGACTCCCCTTCCACTCTCCTGTCTGGCAGAGTTCTCGTAGCCCCAACAAGGCTGGGCCCAGAATTCCTGGGGGGGCTCGACCCCCAACTCTGCTGTTGTCCCCTAGGACAGGGGCTAGGGTGTCCCCACTCCAGGGTACCCTCTCTGCACTGGGCACCTCCCTGACCCACTGATTATTCCATACAATTTAAAGCAAATACAAGTTGTTTACTTAACAATTAATTTAAAGAAAAGAATAAGAAAAAATGGGAAAAGTTAAAGGAAAACACATCACCCTGCTCTGTGGCAGGGAACATTACAAACAATGTCTCTGGACATCAAGGCACTTTGCAGCCTGTTCCTTGTAGGTCCCAGGCCTCCTTCGCAGGCCCTGGCTGTGCTGCAGGTATGCTGCGGGTTAGACACTTGCAATGGTGGTGGCCACACACCTCCGGGCTTTGGGTGGTGGGACCCTTCTTCCCAGTGCCAGCCCCCCATCAGGTTAAGATCCCCCTCCCAGCCTGGCCTGCAAGGACGCTTGGCTGGGGGTGTCTTTCTGCGCTGGGCCCTTTGCCCAAGTCCCCCCTTGGCTGGCCCCAGTTGCTCACCACACCTGGCTCTATGGCTGCAGCTCTGCTCCCAGCACAGGATCTACTCTCCCTGGGCTGTGTCTCTGGCTCTGTGGCTGCAGCTCTGGCCCCTCTGGATCTGGCACAGCTCTGCTCTTCAGCTCAGCTTGGGCCCCTGCTCTCTCCTTAGCTCGGCCCCACTCTGTCTGACCCAGGCAATTCCAGCTCACACGGAAGAGGGGACCCACCCTGGCCTTCTGTCTCCGTGATTAGCCTGCCCACCCTGTCAATCAGGCTGACCTAGAGCATTGGCCTCTCACCATTGTTCCTGGGGACTGTCAGTCTCAGGTTCCCGATTTTCCATCGACCCCTCCCCTTTTAGTGCTGGGAGCTAGCAAACCAAAACACCCCCACTGAATGTTAGTAAGGGGGCAACAGTCCCCTTACACTTGATTAATTTGCTGCAGTTTGCATCTTATAAAGCAAAGGTCAGTGAGTGGTTTTCACAATCACTGCATTGCTTTTTTAGCCTCTAAATGTACTGATATTATTACACTATTCTGTTTTTAGCTTTTGATCTGTTGGAAAAAGAAAAGCTTTGCCAGAAGCTGGGACTGGATGACAGGGGATGGAGGATCGCTCAAAATTGCCCTGTTCATTCCCTCTGAAGCATTTGGCACTGGCCACTATCAGAAAACAGGATACTGGGCTAGATGGACCATTGTTCTGATCTAGTATGGCCATTCTTATGTATGTTCTTATGAAAGTTATTATTTATTATTTGATTAGCATGAACAATATATTTAACACCCTGTAACACGCAAAAGTAAAGATAGTTTCTGCCCCAAATAGTTTACAGTAAAAAAATACATTCTGATATATAGAAGTCAAGATGCCTTAGAGTATCCAGAGATATATTGATTTTAAGGCCAGAAGAGACCATTATGATCATCTAATCTGTCCTCCTGTGTAGGGCATGGCTGCACTTGCACATGTAGAGCGCTTCGTAGAGCAGAGTAGAAAAAGCGCTGTAGTCTGTCCACACTGACAGCTGACAGTGCACTGGCGTGGCCACATTATCAGCTCTTGCAACGACCACAGAGAGCAGTACATTGTGGTAGCTATCCCAGCAGAGTGTGACAGGGAGTGTGTTGTGTGTATGTGTGGGGAGAGAGAGTGGGTTTTGGGGGGGCTGAGAGCATGTCAGCATGCTGTCTTGTAAGTTCAGACAGCAGCAGACCTCCTCCTTCCCGCCCCCGCCTCTCTCTCTCACACACAGCATTCCACAGTAGTAGTTGTTTTGTCTCGGGGCAGATAAGCGGCCGGCTGTCAAACGGAGCTTTCAAAGGGCATATCCAAAACAATGACAAGAGTGGCCACTTGACTTAAGAGGATTATGGGACCTTTCCGGAGGCTGATCAGAGCTCAGTAATGCAACATCTCTTTCACACTGACGCTGGGGCGCTCCCCCAGCGGGGGCGCATCAAACATTATTCTACTCGGTGAGGTGGATTACCAGGAGTGCTCTAGCCGCGGAGTCAGAGCGCTCTACGTGCCTTGCCAGTGTAGACGGGGAGTGAGCTAGTGCGCCCGGGGCTCCTTTAATGCGCTGTAACTCACAAGTGTAGCCAAGCCCTTAGATTTCACATTGTGACTCCTGTCCAGACCAGTAATTTGTGGCTGAACTAGAATATGTCAGCTAGAAAGACATCCAGTCTTGTTTCAAAGACTCCAAGAAATGGAGAATTTACACCTTATTACTTAGTAATATGTTTCAATGGTCCTTACATGCACTGTACCTTATTTCCATTTGAAATTTGCTGACTTTAACTTCTAGCCACTGAACCTTTTTATGCCTTTGTCTGATAGATTAAAGAGCTCTCTACTTCCAGACATCTTCTCCCTCTGCCAGTGATTATAGACGTAATCAAATTTCCCTTACCTTCTCTTTGGTGAGCTAAATAGATTGAGCTCCTTTGGGTATGACTTAAGGCCAGAACAGACTTTACATTCCTAACATTTCTAAGATAAAAAGCAAACCAAAAATAAAACTTCATCAACAATAAAAAATCCTGTTTCTTTGACCAACACTTTTCAGGCTTTCTTTATGCATTAGAGAAAAGCAAAGCAAGAAAAGCCATAAACTTAGCTTTCCAAAAATTGTTTGCAGCTCATTTTTATAGGGGGGTCCCAACCATGGAGCAGTTCCATTGAACAATAATACAGCCCCTTTCCTGCTTAATCTCCAAAAACCAGTAGGCCAATGGTATGGATTCCTCCAATCCCACCCCCAGTCTGTGCACATCCAAAACAGACCTACTGACTCCCCCAAAATGCCCACCTAGTCTGCTGACCCCAGGACCTGATGCCAGCAGGTTGGTCCCCTGAAGTTATATAATCTGATGAGTCACATCAAACCAGAGGTGGTGACCATTTGGAAATGAGAAGAGGTACATTTTGTGGGGGTCATTATTCCATTTTGTAGTGAGAGAGCAATTTTATTGCTGTTTCTATGGCTATAGAGTGCAATGGCCTTGGCTGTAATAGCAAGGGTGGAGCGTTCAATTACAGACAGCAAGATTTTTGCAATTATCAGCTGTGCTTGTTCATGAATGGAGAGTTTATTCCTGTAAGGATCTAAAAGGAATGATTGCTTCTTATTTAATTGAAACTGCTTTAAATATTGCGTAATCGGAGAAACAGCAAAGTGGGAGACAAACTCTGCACTTCTTACTCAGGTAAATTCGGTTTTACCTTCTGTTTTACCATAGTAAGGGCTGAATTTTTACTTATTTATTGATGCAGCTGACAAATTTATTTTCCACGCTGTGTAAATGGAAACCTGAATTGCTTGCACCTGCTGCTCATGCACAAATTCCTGGAAATAATAAAACAAAAATAGAATCATAGAGTTTGAGACCAGAAGAGACCACCAAATCATCTAGAATAGGATAAAGAAAAATTCCCATTCATTCTCTTGGGTTTGATTTACACCCCTAACATAAAGAATCAGTATAATATATATATTTTTTATTTTACACTTTTTTTAAATTATTTTCCCTTCCATCTAAATAGATAAAAGCAACAGGAACCAAGTGCTCAGGAGGAAACTGGGAGCTGCCTTTGTCACAGCTTTCTTAATCCATTTTCAGTACAGGAAGTTGCTTCTTTTCCCTTATTCTTTTAAATGTATCAGTTTTCCATCTGCCCATTAGTTCCTCTGACTTTTTTGTTTACTGATAGTTCCATAAGAAGAAACCTCACATTTGAAATAGTGGGGGTGTAGCCTGCACTCTGTGTGCGTGTGTGTGAGAACATTAATGGCAGTTTTGTAAGCACATATTGAGACGAGAATACTCTCGATTGTATTTGAGAAATGAACCAAAACCCCAGATTTGAGTACCACAACAGCCTAATTTTAGAAACATTAGATATGGTTTGAGGTCAGAATTTTGTAGCTCAGGCCAGTGTCTAATTGTGTCTAACTTTATGGATTCAGAATTCCTGGAATTTCTTCCACTTGCAATCTATGTACTGACCCAATTAGTAGAGCAGGCAAAATGTTTTGCATGTAACACAAAACCTAAAAAATAAAATTACTTCTTGCTGGAGCAATTTTGCAAGCTTTTGCCAAAAGTAAACTACTGGTGTTCACTTCAATATTATATTAATTGTACTGATTAATTACTGTCACACTGTTACATTTTGTTCATCTGACCAAATGTTCTATAGAAAACTACTGTTGGTATATATGGACATTTTGGCAGCTGTGAAAAAGGTAAAACAGAGAGTAAAAGTTTAAATTCTTTTACAGGGCCTGATTCATTTAACCCAGTGTAAATGCAAACTCCAGTTACTCCACATTTACACTGGTATAGCTGAGGCCAGTCATGACCATAATGAAATAGCTAAAATCTCCATCTTTACAAGGATGAGGGTTAGAGTTTATTTTGATGTGCAGGTAGTTGTACTAAATTAAGCTATCCATGTAAATCCTTGTGACTCTACATTCCCTCCATGTACAAATCTGGAATCTACATGTGATTGTCATGGATGAACAGCCTTAGGGCTTAGTTCTCTACTTACCCTTGTTTTATTCTATAGTAACTCCACTGACTCTAATGGAGTTAAAATACTCCTGATTTACACCAGTGTAAATTAAAGGAGAAACAGGGTCTTAGGGAAGCTTCTCTCTGACTGACCTCAGTCCAGGTGCCATTAGCAGACACATTTAGGCTATGTCTACAGTACGCAGCTTTTAGCAACAGGGCTGTGTCACTACAGCCTTGTCGCTAAAAGGCACACACAGTGTAGCAGCTGTTTGTCACTCTTCTGCCAACAAAGAGCTGTTCACACTGGGTGCTTGTCATCAGCAAAACTTTTTGTCTTTCTGGGGGTGGGAAGGCGGGGGGGTTAACACCTCTGAAAGACAAAAGTTTTGTTGTTCAGTTGCCAGTGTAGACATAGCCTTAACTTATAAAAGTCACATAGCAATTCTAAACTATATTTTATTTTAGCTTCTACCTACATCTTCATGGATTCTAGCTACGACACGTCCATGTGTGTTGTGGCAAACTATTAGTCAAAAGAGATCAAATAATCCTTGAGGCTTTACACCTCCACCAGGTTTGTATGATCTCTAGTTATATTGTCTACACTATGTCATTATTTGCATGTCAGAGAATAAAGTCAGAGTCTCCCTTAGGGAAATATATTGTAACCAGTTTCTGAGGTTTGCCTATATAGAGGCCAGGCTTGGTTTCATGAGGTTTTTACAGGTATACTCTAAATCCCCTCAGGAGTTTGCAAAACATTGTTATTTTTTGTTAAAAGTAACAAATATATATATATTATCCAGATCGTTCCTTGTCATTTCACCACTAACATCTCCAGACCTTACAGAGCAGAAATTGTCTGTAAAATTAAATTTTCATCTATAATTTTCACAAATGAGAAGATGGTTTCCTGTTCAGGCCAGTTCAGAATCTATTATGAAAGGAAATATTGTTCCTGGTTTATACTCTCAGATCTGTTTAAACCTGGCAATTCTATATAGTGACATAACTTCATATAAAGTGATTTCTCAGCATTACAGGAGTTGGCTTAAATCACGATATAAAGAAAACACATTGAATAGCTTGGTAATAATGAACCAACAAGTTTTCCAGAATGTCGTTTAGAAGAAGTTAAATAAAAATCAGAGAGGTAGCCGTGTTAGTCTGGTTCTGTAAAAGCAGCAAAGAATCCTGTGGCACCTCATAGACTAACTGACGTTTTGCAGCATGAGCTTTCGTGGGTGAATACCCACTTCGTCGGATGCAAGACGAAGTGGGTATTCACCCATGAAAGCTCATGCTGCAAAACGTCTGTTAGTCTATAAGGTGCCACAGGATTCTTTGCTGCTTAAATAAAAATGGAGACTATTTACCATTTTATAATAATGCTTTGCACTTATATTGTACTTTACGTCTTCTTTCCTGTAATTCTTAATTATTTTACCATATCTATGTATATTTCATGTGTAAGATGAATGTGACAAACTATTGAATGCCCATTAAAATATGTTATGAACTCCCTTAAGTAAGCCTTTAAAAATGGTCACTGAAATACTGTTCAACAACATTTTTTCCTCTCTGTGTAAAAGCTCCAAAGCTTGTTTCTCTCTCACCAGCAAAAGTTGGTCCAATACAAGATATTATCTCACCCACCTTTTCTCTTGGCTATCTCAGAGGAGGTCGGTTTAGGATGGAACCAGAAGCCAGTCATTCCAGACACGCAGTAAGGTCTCTGGGATAGCTACCACTGATACTTAAGGAAAAGCTTTCCTAACCAAGCAAAATAATTATTCCTTTCTCTGTGTCCCTGTTTCCAAATATAGTGAAGTATTTTTTTCTCCCCACAAAGCAGTTTTGCTATATGAGGATCCTTCACTAAAACTGGAATTGCAGTTTTGCAAGTTGCAGGGCTTCCAAGGATGTGACCTTTCCTTCTTCTTCCTTCTTAACTTAATTTCATTGTCACCAAATTCATGACAGCGAATTCTGCTGCATAAACCTTTATTATACACAGCATGCAATAAACATACACATGCAAGGAAAGTTTGTCTCCGTTTTCTCTTCCGTCTCTTATTTCAATTATTAAATGAAAATCAAAGACAAAAAACTGAGATGAAATATTCTCGGAGCAAAATGAAAACATTTTTGTTATTCAATAATGTTTGTCTTACCATCCTCTGTAATCACATAGCAAACATCAATGGAATGAGGTTAGTGTACTTAAAAAAATGAAATCAGGCATAACTCTGTCTACCCGGATTGTGAGCATGAAGAAACAAGCGTGGCCATTCAGCACTACTCTCTCCCAGGAAAACAGACTGTTGTTTTTTAAATAAATCATGTTCTTGTTAAGGCAGTTTGATCACCATTAATTAAGGTGAAATCGTTAAAACTGTACAGGCTTCTAGGAAGGAAAAGCATACAGTTCATTCAAATTATTGTCAAAGAGCAAAAAGGATCATTTCATGGTAGCTAGTAGCTGGTGCTTTCAGCCGAATTCATGTTCCATTGGAATTACCTCGCAGTGAAATGAAGAAATTTACGCTCATGCAGTAACGTTGGCAAATGTCTTGAGCGTGTGTAGTACCGGCGAGAAGATGTTACAGGAAAAAGTCTTTGACTTTTGTCTTCCTGTTTTTCAGGTACCTGATGCTTAAAAACCAGAGGGACCTGTACTGAGGAGATGTCAGGTTCGGTATTTGGGGAGACATTACTGATTGTGGGAGAAGCTCTCTAAAATTTAACTAATTCTTCTTCTTACCCTGCCTTTTTATTATTATTTCCCCGGACAAGTTCCCAGTCACATATTTTTGTTCTAATAACATAATCTCAGCCTTATGAGATCTTAATTCTTTTCTCTGTTTAACCCCAGGATATTTATAGAGTTTGAAAAAACTCCGAATCAGGCGTTCCTTAACCCGGAATGGGGCGTATATTTAAGTTTATTTATTTTTTAATTTTTGTTTTTTGCAATAACAACATACAAATCTGATTCCACTAATAATAACTCAGCCCGAACTGCATTGAACTCACCATCAGCCTCAACAGAGACGATCTGGAGAAGAAAACAGACAGACCCCATGTACTGGACAAAGGTGAGTGTGAATCTCTTAGAGCCTGGAGCCATTGCCATGCTATTAAGTCGTCAGCCGCAGGAGGTTGGCTATAAAGGGGTTTTATTTCCTCTGAGCCTCAGGCGCAGGATCGCTGGTGGTGATGATTTCAACGAGCACTTTCCCTCGGCAGGATCTTGCGTCTTGGGCTTGCACTAACGGAGGGAGGGATGGAAAAAGAAAGAGAGAAAGAAAGAGGAATCCTTCGCTTGGCTGCTACAGTGAGAGAATAGAGGGAGAGGAAAATGTCCAGCCAGCTGGGTTTGGGGAGCGGTTTTATCTGGCCCAATTCTGCAGGGCAGTGCACATGGAGAACCGGTGTTAAAAGTCACATTGCGCTGTCAGTAAATATCTAATGGGTCAGAGTGGAAGAAATGTAAAAGCCCAGAGGGAGATTGAAAGGGGGAAGCTGCAAGCATCAAGCAGGCGAAACCCCTGCCTGAAAAGGGGGAGTTAGATAGCGGGTGGTGCTGCGAGTGGTGAGTTCACGGAGGGGGCTTTCATCTCTGGAGATCTGGGTTCAAATGTATGGAGATTGTGTGGTCTGCACCACATACTCATCGCCACGTTGTTTGGCAGTCTCAGCCCAGGCGAGGTCCAGATCCGGGATAGCAAGGGGTGCTGTCGTCAGGGCTGAGTGCATGGGCTGAGCGGTGTGGATTCCCAGGGCTGGACTAGCAGGAGGGATGCTGCAGGTCAGGCTGAGGTGAACTGACTAAATTGTGTGGGAACCCAGGACGGAAAGGGCAGAGCAGAGCGGCTAGTGCAGGCCAGGAGCCAGGTGCATTGGCTGAGCGGTGTGGAATCCCAGGGCTGGAGAGGAGGCTGGGGCCGAGGGCTGCAGATCAAGATAAGTACATCAGCCCGCTCTGCAGGGCCCAGACTAACGGGCTAGGGCCGCTCAGGAATGAAGTCCACTGACAGAGCTTTGTGTGGGAAGATTGCAGCTTCTGTCAGCACTCTGTGTCCCTTACTGTCGGCACTCCTCGGTCCCTGTTCTCCCGCACCCTAACACGTACCCGAATAAGACTAAAAGGAAGGAATGGATGCAGACCGAAAGGGACTGACAGTTGTACCAAGAGCCATTTCGTGAAATACATAAACGGCACATAGTTTGTGTTGCTGTTGGAACTGAGCAGAGCTCAGAAATGTTGTTTTTCATATTCTTGTTTGGGGATGGGTTTTTTCCGGCTTCTTAAGATCCCCCGCCCCTCTCCCCGGACATATGAGGTTGGGCAGGAACGCGCCAGCCTGCTGGAGAAAGGCAGAGCCATCGAGAGAGCAGACTGCAAACGGAGGCTGCCGCTGCCTTCCCTCTGCACCCTCCCCCAGTGTAGTAAATGAAAGGGCGCTGATACCTAGCTGCAGTGCAGACTACGTTGCTACTGTGTTGAACCTTCAGAAAGTTATTTTCACAGTCTAGTAGAAATGGCTCAAGCTCAAGAGTCTCTCTGTGTGATCTCCAAGGGAGACTTCGGTGCTGGATGCCCTCAGCATTCTCTCTCTCTCTGGTGTGTGTGAATTTAATCCTTGCAAAGGGTTTTAGATTGACAGCTTTGAAGTCTTCTGGTTATGCACAGAAAACACATAGAAGGGGGTTTCTCTACATCGCCCTGCCAATCTGTCTCAAACCTAACCTGGAAGGACAACCACCACTAGGGGTTAGAAGTTAGGTCAGTTTCCTGCCCATTCAGTCCTTGGCCTAATGTCATTATCTGATTACATTATTTATTATTGCAAATGTGTGCTAAATACAACAGATATTAATGTACAACATGATAGCAAGGGGAAAATAACCTTTTGGAGTTCTTTGGATTTATTCATTTGATTCTTTTACTAATGATGTAGCTACTGAAATAAAACAAACCTGATATTTGCTATTTGTTAACCCTCTAAAGGAGCCTATATTTTGCTAGTCTTATTCATGCAAAAATATATATATATATATATCTCCTATTGGCCCCAAAATACATGCATAACTACGGTGTGCAGGATTTGACCATCTGTCTGAAGACAGAACACCAACGTTTAGGTATAAACTATTTAAATTATTTCATAGGAGTGTCTGTGTGTGTGTGTGTGTATATATATATATGTCTTCTAAAGGACTAGTTTCTCAGCCTGGAATTTTTAAAAAATGCGTTAGAAAGTATTAAATTTTATATCCGCATGAGATTATAATTAAATGGTATCCTGTACATTTTTAATTTAAAAATCTTTAGGTCCTTAACAAACATTCTGTTAAACGATTAAAATCTTTTTGTGCCAAAGGAGAGCAAGCACGTCAGTCTGGGGGCAGGTAAAAAGATAAGGGAGTAGCCAATAGTTCACCAAAGTTAACAACAAAAATAAGACTTTTTAAAGAAAGGGCCACACATCTGCTTTGACTCTCCATTGCCTTGCACTTTGTGTAGTCCTTTACACATGTGCAAAGTGGGCATAAAATTCTGCTAGACCAGAATAGTTGCGTTTTACACCCACTTCACACTCACCTTTGCATATGTGTAAATGAATGCACAAGGTGCAAGTCAGTAGAGAATCAGTACGCATATATGTACATGTGGGTCCCTGACCTGAAAAGCAGCAGTAACGATCTCCAGCAGCAGCAGTTACAGCAGGCCTGCACAACTCGTAAAGTGGCGAGGGCCACATTCTTCCAAAGCAGAGGCGGCTATATGTTTTTTGCCGCCCCAAGCATGGCAGTCAGGCGGCCTTCAGTGGCGTTTCTGCGGGATGTCTGCCCTGGTCACGCGGATTCGGTGGCGGTTCTGCAGGAGGTCCGCTGGTCGTGCACCTTTGGCATACCCGCCGCCGAATTACTGCCGAAACCGCGGGACCGGCGGACCTCCCGCAGAAATGCCGCTGAAGGCTCCCTGACTGCCGCCCTCACAGCGACTGGCAGGCTGCCCCCCGTGGCTTGCCGCCCCAGGCACGCTCTTGCTGCACTGGTGCCTGGAGCCGCCCCTGCTCCAAAGAAAACAGCTGAAGGCTGAAACCCCCCACCCCTCTCCGAAACACCCCCCCCAGCTCCACAGTCCCACCAAAACACACACCTCCACCCCAGCGCCACCTGGCCCCGTGGAAATGACACCCCCTCCCAGCACCGCCTGCCCAATGGAAACAAACCCTCCTTCCCCAGCACCACCCCGCGGAAACAGCGGTATTGAACCTTGGTAATATGTTATAGCGGGCCCCTAAGGTAGTATAATTAAGATAAAAGAAAAATGTCTTTTGGCTAGAAGTAGAATAAGATCTTCCCCCCACTTTGTAATCCGTTGCCCTGTTGAATGAATGAGGTGTGAATGTGGAAGGCAGGCACCTCCAGACAGCTGCAACCCTTGGAGAGGGGATGGGAGCCAGACCAAGGACAATCAAACTTGTTAAGTGGGCTGACTAGAGAAGAGCACGGGGGTTAGAAGCAAGCACCTTCCTTTGGGAACACCCTCTTTGCAGCATTGGGACAACCCCCAGACCAGAGAAAAGCAGCAAAAAGGACCAATTTTTACGAGAGAAGATCAGTAGAACAGGTCAGCCTCCAACTCTCCGCTCACCTCCTCACCCCACCCCAGGTATAAAGCCCCCCCACCCCTGCTCGCCCAGCTCATCATCCCCCCACCCCTCCGGCTCACCTACTCACCCCCTGCCGCCCGCTCACCTCCTCAGCCCCCCTCCCCTGCCACCACCACACCTGCCCCCCCGCCACTGCCTGCCCCTTCACCTCCTCAGCTGCCCACCCCCCGTCTCACCTACTCACCCCCTGCCGCCTGCTCGCCTTCTCATCCCCCCAACCCTCCAGGCTCACCTGCTCACCCCCTGCCGCCTGGTCGCCTCCTCAGCCCCCCTCCCCCACCACTGCCACACCTGCCCCCGCCACTGCCCGTCTGCTCGCTTTCTCAGCCGCCGGCTCACCTACCCGCCCCACTGCCCACCCCTCGCCTCCTCAGCTCCCCACCCCTGGCTTGCCTACTGACCCCGCCACCCGCTCGCCTCCTCAGCCCCACCCCTGGCCTGCCTACTCACCCCCGCCGCCCGCTCACCTCCTCAGCCCCGCCTCCTGCCACCAGCTCACTGCCCAGCCCACCCACCACTGCCCGCCCGCTCACCTCCTCAGCCACTAGCCCCTGCCACTGCCTGCCTGCTCGCCTCCTCAGCCCCCCCCCGGCTCGCCAACTCATCCCCCGCCACTGCCCACCTGCTCGCCTCCTCAGCTCCCCCCAGCCGGCTGTTGGCTTGCCCCACCCTGCTGCTTGCCTACTCTCCCCCTGTGGGCCACACAGTGAGTCCACGCGGGCCACATGCGGCCCATGGGCCGTATGTTATGCAGGCCTGAGTTACAGCATACTGCCCTCTCGTTAGCTTTAACCAGCCAGGAAAGACATGAATCCATGACACAAGTGGTCAGTCTTGTCCACCAAGTAGCATCATCAGGTTCTGAGAGATATCAACCTCTATGTGGAAGACAACACATATCTGAAGCAGTTTGCTGGAAGCTGTTATAGGAGCCCATAGGGTTATAAAGCTTCTGGTAGTTTTATACTAATTTAAAAATCAGTCAGTGTAATGATATGGGGAAAGATATTGCATCTAAGTAATTTAAACCAGTTAGGTTTAAATCCCCAGACTGGATAATGAAGAAATGTATGAACAACACAAAGACTAGCATAGCATGGGTAGATGGCAATGCCTAGAAGACCTAGACTTTCCTCATGATATTATGCTATTGAATGACACCCCAAAAAAGCTACAGATACCTTGGCAAAAACAGCAGACCAAGTAGGGCTCAAAATCAGTTATGCCAAAACAAACATCCTTGAACCTAGACGTCAAGCAGTAACATCATGTTAGAAGGCAAAAACATCAAGAAGGTTGAAACAGTGCATTTACTTGGCCAGCACTGTATTAGTGAATGGAGACCTCAATAAAGAAGTGACATCAAGAATAGGAAAGGCTTCCACAGCATCCACTAAACTCAACAACATACGGAAATGAAAGATACACAGTACCAAAAAAACCCACAGATTTTTCAACTGGAATGTAATCTCAGTGCTAACCTATGGTAGCAAGAGCTGAAGATCTATTAAAATGTTATCTAGAAAACTAGTTGCCTTTGAAAACAAATGCCTGTGAAAGATTCTAGTCCTTGGATGGAGAGACTTGGTCACCAATGAGGAGATTTGAGAAATAATAGTCTTTAGTAGTTAGAACAGAGGAATAGAAGCCCGGAAGAGCTGGATTCTATTCTTGACTCTGACACTGACTGTCAGTGTAATTTCATGTGACCTGTCTGGGCATCTTAATAGATAACTTAGTAATATTACATTGTTATTGTGGCAAATTTTTACTTTCTGAAGCCTCTGGTATCAGCTGATGCCAGAAACAGGATATGAGACATATAAAAGTGTCTGGCCTTGGATGGCAAATCTTATGTAAAGGGAATTGAACTATCCAACAGACAATGCAGTATTTACATACAAGCACTGCACTGGTGAACATATGGATCCTAAGGGATGCAGAGCCTGTGTGCCTGAGGTACTCAGAAAACACTGTAGTACTGTACAACTATTATATGCATTGATAGTACTGTATACTGTCAGCTGAAGTTTTTTTTGCAGCTATATACAAGCTTCTAACCCCCAAAACCAGATGAGAGGGGTGAGGGCAGGGAAAGAGAGAATGATTTCTTTGTTTATAACATTTGAATTATTAAGCTACAGCAATGGAGACAAACATTTTTCAGTGTGTGGCAGTCAGCAGCAGTCTGTTAGCCACATGGAGCTTTTTATTTTATTTATACAGAGTGTTTGCACCTCGTTAAATGAAAAGCAGGAACATGCAGAGCTACCTAAAAGTAATTCAGGGAGCTGCCAAAAATAAAATAAAAAGGCATGTACCCCAGTTTGTGGGTGGTGTGGTGAAAACTGTGTTATGGTTCTATGAGAATGAGTGTGATTCTTACACTTACATCATGTTGTGCAGTCAAAGGACATCATGTGACAGGCCAGGACCTACATATAAATCATTGCAATGCGATGTAAACTGTAAAAATCACACTTAATTCCTGGAGGACTGAGCAGACTCAGGGAGAGAAAGCGGAAGATGCCAGGCCAGTAAGCAATAATATTAATAATAATCAATAATTACTATGTAAAATATAAAGATCACATGTTTTATTGAGTTCAGTTTAATATGCTGAAGAAAGTCAATGTACAAGACACTATCAGGGTTATTTTGTTTGTTTGTTATTAGATTTTTACTTTGTTTTCCTCTCAATTGTTTATAATATCCTCTTAGAAGGTTTAAAGAGGTGAAAATTATGCAGCGTTTTAAAATATACGTTATTTAACCCGATTGTATCCCCTAGTTCTGTGCACCCTCTTCACATGAATTTCCTCCTCCTGTGTGGAAGTTGGGGGGTCAGCTACCTCTATTTCATTGTTTCCCCCTTCCTTAGGCCCCACAAAGGGCTTCATTGGGTTCTGGGGATGAGTGGAGGGCAAGTCAAGGGGATGCATTGAATCCTCCCACTGCCCCTGTGTAACAGTCAGGACAAAAAGGTAATACAGTTTTGGGCAGGTCCCAACTAGAGCCGGTCGGGAATTTTCTAACAAAATGTTGTTTTGTTGGAAGATGCTGATTCATCAAAACAAAACCTTTTTGTGGCAATATATCAGTTTCTATGGGAGGGTTTCTCAGCTCCAGAATGGAATTTCTTGTCACAAGGACCAAGCGTGAGAGAGAGATCAGAATAGCCAATAACCCAGTGGTTAGGACACTCACTGAGAAACATTTTGAAAGGTCTAGGTTTCATCCTGACGCAAAATGGCAAAAAAACATATGGGAAAACCAATTTTTACCCAGCTCTGGTCCAAGCCTTGCTGGGATTCCCTTTAAAGGGTATGTGCGGTGTGAGATGCTTGGGCATAGTTTCTGACTGTAGTAGTCCTGTCTACGTAGCACCACTGGTGCTGCACAGACATGCGGAAGCAACTAGAGACCCAGGGCCAGCATGACGTCACACCTTCCTCCCATAGAACAATTGGGGAGAAATGTATGGGAGGAAACTCTCAAACAAAGTACTTCCAGTTTAGCTTCCTGCAGCTACAGGCTTTCTTGCAAGAGGGAGCTATGAGGTCCTCTGTTACAAATTTGGAAGCAGCATGCTCTAGTGGTTAGAAAATAGGACTAGGAGTCTTGGTGCATAAAGCATGTGCAGGCCTTCTGCAATGGGATGGATTTTTGCCCTCAGTTTCTCAATCTGCAAATTAAATATAATACTACTCACCTTAGAACCTCCTGGATTCTGTTGCCAGGAAGTTCATCTCATGCAGCAGAATTGTGCTCCAGAATCTCAGCTTTCATTTTTAAATAATATTTTTAGTCCTTTTGGTGCATACAGATCCTTGAAAATGCAAACAGAGTATAACCAGTGCAGTGAACAACAGCCCCACAGTTGTGAGCTGCCCCAATCAGGTCTCTGTAGACTCTGCAATGTTCTAGTTGTGGAATCTGTCATTTTTCTACGAATTTGCAATATCTGCCGCACCAAACACCTGACCTTCCTGCAGCAGCCTCTTGCTCTCTCATTTTTTCCATGAAGGGGAGTTAACTGAATCATAGTGCACATTCCCTGACTCTCTGTTCGACGTCCTCTGCTCCTTGGCTCCTGCCAGGGTGGCTCTACCCCTTCATGAAGGGGTTTCTAAGATCACTAATGCCCTGTGGCAGACCCCTCTTCCTTGGCTCCTATCTCTAAAAGGGCCAAACACAAGTACTTTCTGCCAAACAAAGGGCATGAGTACTTATACTCCCACCCAGCCCCCAATTCCCTTGTTTTTGAGGCAGTTAACCACAAGGAGAGGCAGGGACAAACCGGGGTCACCCCCAGAAATAAAGACTTGAGGAGGATGGATCTTTTCAGATGAAAGGTTTATTTGTCATCCAGCCTTCAGCTGAGAGTGGCCAACCACCAAGCCCTCCTTGGCTGATATGACTTCAATATGCGGTAAGCCATGGCCAAGTTCGAAGGGGTGCTCCCTGAGGCTTCCAAGAAGGAGTTCCAATCGATCCTGGATGAGGGCATGACCATGCCCAGGGTGGCCCTCCAGATGGCGTTAGATGCTGCGGACAATGCTGCCCACACCATGGCTTCCGCTATCTCCATGAGGCGAGCCTCTTGGCTGCTCCTCTCTGGGTTGTCTGCTGAGGCTCAGCAGTCAATGCAGGACCTGCCCTTCGGTGGCCGGACCCTATCTGCAGAAAAAACAGACAGCAAATTGCATGATCTCAAGGACTCCTGCACCACCCTAAAAACCCTGTGTCTCTACATCCCAGCCCCGGCACGTAAGTGGTTCAAACTGCAGCAGCCGCAGGATCAAGGGAGTCAGCCTCAGCAGGACCAGCCCCATAAATGAGCCAAGGGCTACAAGCGCCCATAGGCACCAACTTTTCCCGGCACCGGTGGGTGCTCGGCCCGCCCACTTGCTCCCAGTCCCGCCCCGACTCCACCCCTGCCCTGCCTCCTCTCAGCCCTGCCCTGCCCCCATTCCAACCCCTTCCCCAAAGTCCCCACCCCAACTCTGCCTCCTTCCTGCCCCTATTGGACCCCTTCCCCAAATTGCGGCCCTGCCTCTTCCCCGAGCACGCCGCATTCCCCCTCCTCCCCCCTCCCTCCCAGCGCTTGCCAACACGGAACAGCTGTTTTGTGGCGGCAAGCTCTGAGAGCTAGGGGGAGAAGCGGAGAAGGCATGCTCAAGGGAGGAGGTGGAGGCAGAGGTGAGCTGGGGCGGGGAGCTGCTGGTGGGTGCAGAGCACCCACCAATTTTTCCCCATGGGTGCTCCAGTCCCAGAGCACCCATGGAGTTGGCACCTATGCGAGTGCCACCTGAGCCACCTGCCTCCACCCTGTACGCAGTCGGGCTCGACCCATAATAAGAAGGGGGCCAAATGGTCTCATTGTGCCACAGAGTACACAGTGGGATGTGATGAGGAGGCTTGATATTTGTAAACTGTTTTGAAATCTTCTGAAGAAAGGTACTAATAAGAACACTATTTTGTGCTTTTATAATAAGGCCTTAAATTATGAAAACTGAAAGATTAAAAAAAATCTAATTTATTTTTACCCGTTGATTTAGTTTTTGCATTTCACTCAGCATGGGCAATGAAACTAGAGTAACAAATGTTCTTTCAGGGGTAGTGGTTTACTTTAAGGAATCCTTCACTTCTCATTAGCAAAGTTAACTCTGCCCTCTAGTGCTGCACAGAGCACTAGGAACTGGGCCTGTATTATAGCAGAGTGGCAGCTGGCTATAGTTAAGATTGAGGGCATGGCTACACTTGCAAGTTACAGTGCAACAGAGCAGCCTCGGGCCCCCTAGCTCACTCCCCATCCACACTGGCAAGGCATGTAGAGCGCTCTGACTCCGGGGCTACAGCACTGCTGGTAATCCACCTCAGCGAGTGGAATAACGTTTGCCCCCACTGGAACGCCCCGGTGCCAGTGTGAATGAGGTGTTGTGTTACTGCACTGTGATCAGCCTCTGGAAACGTCCCATAATCCCCTTAAGTCAAGTGGTCACTCTTGTCATTGTTGTGAAATCAGCTGCAGGAATGTGGAAATGTCCTTTCAAATCTCCGTTTAGGAGAAGCTGGCTGCTTATCAGCTCAGAGAAAAAGCAAACATTTATTGTTTGCTTTGAGTGAGTGAGAGAGAGGCAGGAAGGGAGACAGGGGGTCTAAACTTACAAGACAGCATGCTGACACACTCTCAGCACCCCAAAACCCCACTCTCTCTCCCCCTACATACACACAACACACTCCCTGTCACACTCCACCCCACCCCACCCCACCCCCATTTGAAAAGCACATTGCAGTCACTTGCATGCTGGGATAGCTGCCCATAATGCACTGCTCCCAATGCCGCTGAAAGTGCCACAAATGTGGCCACGCTAGTGTGCTTGAAGCTGTCAGTGTGGACAGACTGCAGTGCTTTCCTTACTGCGCTCTACGAAAGTGGGTTTAGCTCACAGTGCTCTACATCTGCAAGTGTAGCCATGCCCTAAGACTCACTTACTGTTTAAAAGATGACTGTTCTAAGTAGGATGACCAGATGTCCCTATTTTATAGGGACAGTCCCGATATTAGGGGCTTTGTCTTATATAGGCACCTCTTAATCCCCCCACCCTGTCTGATTTTTCACTATCTGGTCACCCTAGTTCTAAGTGTTCTACAAACCACATGCTTTATTTGTCTTTAAATGTACTGTGTCTTATGGGATGTGGGGTAGGATTCATAGTTCAAATTTGTGGTCATTTGAATAAGTGGTTCTTGAGATACAGCTCCCTCTCCCTCCCCCCCAAATTAGCACTTTACAAAATCACCTGGTTTATCTAACATGATTTTGTGCACACCTGGGACTCAAACTATGGCTCTGATTCTCTCCAAACTAATCTCTGCTTCTTGGAATTTATCTCAGTTAGGTTGTGTCTAGACTTGAGAGTTTACAGTGGCACAGCTGTACTGATGAATGAAATTGTTTTTAATTACTAACTTTATCAATATAACTTCATAAGTAAAGTTTTATGAATGAAACAGCATTAATTCATAAAACCGGTTACCCCAATAATCGAAGAACAACAGTTCCGAGAGGTAGGTAACTGTTTTTTATAGCGACAAAACTGCTAATGTAGACATAGCCTTAATACCACCACCACCCACTGCCCCTTTGGGGAAGAAATACTGAAAAAGTTATTAACCTTAGAATTTGGAATTCTAGGTTGGGTCCTGATAAACCAGGGGTTGGCAACCTTTCAGAAGTGGTGAGCCGAGTCTTCATTTGTTCACTTTAATTTAAGGTTTCGTGTGCCAATAATACATTTTAATGTTTTTAGAAAGTCTCTTTCTATAAGTCTATAATATATAATTAAACTATTGTTGTATGTAAAGTAAATAAGGTTTTTAAAATGTTTAAGACACTTCATTTAAAATTAAATTAAAATGCAGAGCCCCCAGGACCGGTGGCCAGGACTCAGGCAGTGTGAGTGCCACTGAAAATCAGCTCGAGTGCTGCCTTCGGCACGCGTGCCATAGGTTGCCTACCCCTGTGATAAACTATTGAGCCAAAGAGATTGAAGTATGCATGTTCATCAAGACTAGGAATCTGTTGAAGGAGAGGCTTTCTAGACAGGCTGTTGTCATAGTAACTGGGTGGTTTGAGATAGCATACTGTGGTCATTGAATCTGATCTACACTCACGGGCTGTGAATTTGAACCCTGTCCTTGGAGGTATTCAAAGAATGTGTCGGGTGCATATTCCTTGCTTTCTGCAGGAGATCCTTTGTAAGTTTTCCCACAAGACTAACACTTCTAATTGCAGAACGAGATTTTTAAAGTATTCTAAAATAGACATGCAGATTCTGCTTTAGAAGTACTGTAAATAAATCAGTACTAATTAAATAGAGAGAGGACTCCAGGAAGGAGTTAGGATAACATAATCATGTTCCGGCTTTAATGAGAGAGCTAAGTATGCTCAAAGGAAAGCAAGTCTTTTGGTCAAGGCAGGGGTTCCTGATACCCAGCCCCAATGCGTGAGCTGCTCATAACATTTTCAGATTCTTACAACTTTTTCCGTGCAGAGCTTGAGAATATAGGGGGTTGGAGTGGGGAGGGATGGGTGGAGGTGGAGCAGTGATGGGGGTGTAAGGGTTGGGAGGTGAGGGGAATTAGGGGGCTGCAGTGAAGGGAGGGTGATAAATGGGGATGGGGAATAGGAAATGAGATGAAGGGCCAGGGAGAGGGGTTGGGCGAGTTTGAGCCATGGAGAGGGGTGGAAATTAAGGGGAATGGGAGGGAAAAGGCAGCTAGGAGCAGGCGGGGCGGCTCGGCTCTGCCCCAGGCGGCGCGCGAGCGCCGCGCGCGCCGGCGCTCTCCCGGTCTCTTCCCCGCGCTCAGCTTGTCCCGGTTGAGCGGCTGCTGCCTGGGCCCGCGGCACCCGGACGGCCGGGACCGCGCGCCTGCGCGGGCGGCGCCTGCGGAGCGAGCCGCGCGGGGGAACCCCGCCGCCGCGCGCGCATGGGCCAGGTCCGGCTCCGCCGGCTCCGTGACCTGCCGCCGCATGCCGGCGCAGAGCTCCACGAGAAAAAAAATGCCCCCGCGCCGGCCCCAAGCGCCTGCTTAGCGCGGGGAGACATGGGTAGTAAGAGGAGCGGGGCCAGCTGTCAGTTATACATTCTTTCCTCCCATTTGAAACTTCTGCCCCCTCTATCTCCCTCCCCTCCTCCTCGTCCTGCCTGGGCTGGGCCTAGGAGAAGATGCCTCCCTTCATGGCCCCCCTCTCTCAGGGCAGGGTCCAGAGGGAGGATGTATCTCACACAAAGTTGTGAGGAAGGGGAATGTGTGAACCAGCATATAGGGAGCCTCTGCCACTTTCGGAGTCTCTGAGCCCCTCTGCCTGCCATCCATGTGAGCTGGCATCTGGGGTACCCTGGCCTTCTGGGGGTCCTTGTTGCCCCATGTGTGAGACAGAATTTGGGGAGCACAACCCCTCTGTGGGTGGTGTCTGAGCCTGTCTCCCTCCCCCTGTGAGTGTGCCATGATCAGGGAGGCACTGCTCCTCTGGAAAGTCTGAGCCTTTCTTTCTGCTCCCTCTTGTGAGGGGGGATCAGGGAGGACACTTCTCCTCTATGTGTGGGATCTGAGCCTCTCTCCCTGTTCTCTCCGTGTGTTAGCTGGGATATGGAAGGCCCTGCACCTTTTGGGGGAATCCGAGACCCTCTCCCTGCATGCTATGTGAGCCAGGTCTGGGGAGCCCTTCCCCTCTGGGGTGGGTTGAGCCCCTATCACTTCCCTTCCCATGTGAGCCAGGATCTGTCCCTCTATGGGCTGGGGGACTGAGCCCTTCTCCCTGCCCCCCATGTGTGAGTAGGGATAATAAATACCCAGTGGAGGGGAAATAACATAAGAACGGCCGTACTGGGTCAGACCAAAGGTCCATCTAGCCCAGTATCTGTCTACCGACAGTGGCCAATGCCAGGTGCCCCAGAGGGAGTGAACCCAACAGGCAATGATCAAGTGATCTCTCTCCTGCCATCCATCTCCATCCTCTGACGAACAGAGGCTAGGGACACCATTCTTACCCATCCTGGCTAATAGCCATTTATGGACTTAGCCACCATGAATTTATCCAGTCCCCTTTTAAACATTGTTATGGTCCTAGCCTTCACAACCTCCTCAGGTAAGGAGTTCCACAAGTTGACTGTGCGCTGCGTGAAGAAGAACTTCCTTTTATTTGTTTTAAACCTGCTGCCTATTAATTTCATTTTCTGACCCCTAGTTCTTGTATTATGGGAATGAGTAAATAACTTTTCCTTATCCACTTTCTCAACATCACTCATGATTTTATATACCTCTATCATATCCCCCCTTAGTCTCCTCTTTTCCAAGCTGAAGAGTCCTAGCCTCTTTAATCTTTCCTCATGTGGGACCCTCTCTAAACCCCTAATCATTTTAGTTGCCCTTTTCTGAACCTTTTCTAGTGCTAGAATCTTTTTTGAGGTGAGGAGACCACATCTGTACACAGTATTCAAGATGTGGGCGTACCATGGATTTATATAAGGGCAATAATATATTCTCAGTCTTATTATCTATCCCCTTTTTAATGATTCCTAACATCCTGTTTGCTTTTTTGACTGCCTCTTCACACTGGATGGACATCTTCAGAGAACTATCCACGATGACTCCGAGATCTTTTTCCTGTTGTAGCTATATTACCCCCCATCATATCGTATGTATAGTTGGGGTTATTTTTTCCAATGTGCATTACTTTACATTTATCCATATTAAA
Source organism: Mauremys reevesii (assembly GCF_016161935.1). Taxonomy (NCBI): domain Eukaryota; kingdom Metazoa; phylum Chordata; order Testudines; family Geoemydidae; genus Mauremys; species Mauremys reevesii. Next base: position 84,019,316 of record NC_052624.1, read on the forward strand.
TTTCATTTGCCATTTTGTTGCCCAATCACTTAGTTTTGTGAGATCTTTTTGAAGTTCTTCACAATCTGCTTTGGTCTTAACTATCTTGAGTAGTTTAGTATCATCTGCAAACTTTGCCACCTCACTGTTTACCCCTTTCTCCAGATCATTTATGAATAAATTGAATAGGATTGGTCCTAGGTCTGACCCTTAGGGAACACCACTAGTTACCCCTCTCCATTCTGAGAATTTACCATTAATTCCTACCCTTTGTTCCCTGTCTTTTAACCATGAGAACAGGTGCTGAGATAAATGGAGCGATTCACACCTCTCAGAGCTATTGTTTCAGGCTGTATTCAGGGGGTGTTCTTACTCAGCTGAGGACATCTCCTTGAGATGACGGCCATTTCACACCTCTCTGAGCCGTCTATGCTGCAGGTGGATGTGTAGAGCCCCTTCTCCAGATCAGAGGCAGGGACTCTGTATCTCCACTCTTCTGCTCCTCCCTGCCTCCATCTAAAACAGCCCCACCAGCTTCCTCACCATAGCCCCTCCAAGCTTCAAAGGGCATGGGAGTCACAAGGAGGAGGGTGATCCTGGTGTGTGTGGGGCGGGGCTCAGAGCAGTGGGGTTGTATGTGTTGGGGCTTGGAGCAGCGGGGATGTAGGAGCATCAGAGCAATGGACGTGATGGAGCAATGTCAGAGCAGTGCTGGGGGTGTCTTAGCAGTTGGAGGGAATATGGGGGTCAGAGCAGTGGGGGGAGGGCTGTTGGAGCAGTCAGGGAAGAGTGGGATGGAAAGCAGGGCATCAGAGGAGTGCAGAGAGGGATGTTGGGGAACCTTCATCTCCGTACTCCCCCACATATCTGTTCGCGCCTTTAAAAAATGTCCCCACTGACTCCATGCTAGTCCCTGCACCCTCTCCCCAGCTATCCCAAACCTGCTGGTCCCATGCTGATGCCTGCCTCTCCATCAGAGGGGGAGGAGGGATAGCCAGGCTGGGCTGGACAGACCTAGAGACAGGAGTTGATGAGATGACACAGAAACAGTGAAGAGGTGGGGGTATGGATCAGCCTTCATGTCGCACTCCCTCTCAGTACCTGACCCGAGCCAGGGAAGCTAATGATCCAACCAGCAGACCAAATTCGGTGATGAATCCTGGTCATGTGCCACCTGAGGCCCGTTGTGTATATGCTAAGAAGAAGTGAAGGGACTAACTGTGAATTCTGTGCATTCTGTGCCTGGGGTAATCATTGCCAAGGAGGCAGAGATAGTGGAGGGAAGAACAGGGCTGTGGTACATGGGAGTACTGAGAAATTATTTGTTTAAAAAAACAAGGAAATTAAATGCCCTAAATCTTTGTTAACACAGAGTTAAGGTTGCCTGGTGGTGCATCATGATCTTCCAGAACATGGAGAGTGGCTAAACTTAAACGTCTGAAAACCAGGAAATACAGTTAAGGTACCCACCACCCTTGCCACATAACCTTATCTCTGCTCTCTTTGGACTATACACCAACACAACAATTCTGCTCTCACAAACACTACAGAACACTTTGGGAACAGAGCACATGTATGTGTCCTGTATAACAGTCTAACTCCTTCCCTTTGCTAAGGCAAAAGGTGGGTTTAGGTCAGGTGTAGCAAGCAGGAGCAATCTGTACCTGCCATACAATCAACACTGGGCCTACTCCACACCAAACCACCTGCCACTTGCTAAATGTTACCACCCCTACTCCCTTTCCCTGTTCCTTTCAGAGACATTGCCTTGGTACATTGGTTGGTGATAGAATTAGTTAGGATCCTTTCCAAATTAAAATGTTTATTTAAAAAATAAAGAAAAAAAGTTCCTTACTCATATGACAAAAGAAGAAGAAGAAGAAAAAACAACAACCTAAAGAGCTTTAATTTCTTTGGGTCCTAAAAAATATTTGGTCAATTTTGGCTCCAGAGGTAGAAGTATGCAGGAAACTTTTACTACTATTGGATTTCCAGGACAGTGCAATGATGCCACATTGCTGCTGAGGAGATGGTTAAAATATTATAATGTATTTTTTTCCATAAGTAAAATACTGAATTTGCAAATTATATTGGACTTTGCACAACCTTTTAGAACATCAGCATTTTATAATTGTTGTACTAAAGAGTGGGGGAAGGTTGAATCACAAAGTCATGTGTGCATGTGTGTGTGTGAGAGAGAGTTTTCCCAAGCTTTTTTATTTCCGCAACTGAGAACCTGGCCAATATGTGATTTCCAGACATGAATCTAATAGTGCAGATGTCATCACGAGCTGAGATCTCTAAAATTAGATTTGTGGCTGAGACCATTTATTTGGAAAACTAATATATTTTTTCCATATACTGTATGTACATGTTATGTTTCACATATTTGGGAATATGTAAAATACACTTAAAATATGACAATGAGTGATTTTTCTGAATGTTAAAAATATAACATGACAAAGTATTTTAGCTATGTATGCAATCCATTTGAGTAAATATATAATAAATAATTCATACTTTATTATAAATAGAAATTATATTATCTCTGTAGCTGAGGTACTGCTTAACCAGATATTTTACTGGAACATGTGTTTCTAAATTACTGATGAATACTTGCCGAAAGGGATACAGCCACGACTGGTGTGCTTAAAATAAGACCTAATAACTCTCTTTTGGTTTGTGGTCATATGAAAATACATCATACCATCCCTTATCTGTCTGGCCATTCTATTCCAGCCTGACTGGATATCCAGGTTAAAAAAAGAACTAGCTAAATTAATGGAGGATAGGTCCATCAATGGCTATTAGCCAGGATAGGCAGGGATGGTGTCCCTAACCTCTGTTTGCCAGAAGCTGGGAATGGGCAACAGGGAATGGATCATTTGATGATTACCTGTTCTGTTCATTCGCTCTGGGGCACCTGGCATTGGCCACTGTCGGAAGACAGAATACTGGGCTGGAGGTACCCAGTATGGCCGTTCTTATGTTCCCATCTATGACCTGGCCAGAGGGCAGGGCCTAAGAGAGACTGGGAGAGAGGAGGCGGGGTGAGCTGCCACAGGAGTGCCCCCCTCTGGGTAAGGCACTGCAGTTTGGCGAGGCAACAGTAACAGCCTTGTGCCCCCCCCAACTCTACCCATGGGCTCAGGGTTTCTAACCGCAGGGAGCGCATGGACTCAGGGCTTCAGCCCTATGTTGCTCCCTGCTTCAGCCCGGGATGGGGGGGCGCAGGGGCTCCCCTGCCATTCCTGGCTTCCATGGGGAAGTGGCATCCGGGATCCTGGCTTCAGCACTGCAGGGGGGCACCCCCTAGAATGGCATGCAGCTCATCACTTCTGCGGAATGTCTGAGGCTCTGACCTGGAGCGGCCGTTTGCCTCTCTGGTTCTTTAGTCGGCTTGCCTGATATTCTAGGCAGGACTGACTCTCTATTAGACAAAACTTAAAGACGAGAATGACCTGGGGAGTCATTCCCATTTTTGTCCAGGCGCCCCCGACCGACCTCACCGAGACCAGCCAGGAGCACCCATGACAGCAGCAGACGGTACAGTATGACTGTTAACCATCTTTGTCAACTTGCAAAGCAGCAGATGGTACAGTAGGGCTGGTAACCGTCTTTGCTAACTTTCAAAAGGCAAGGGGATGCTGCTGTGTAGCACTGCAGTACTGCGTCTGTCAGCAGCATCCAGTAGACATACGGTGTTACAGTGAAAAAAGGCTGAACGGGCTCCATGGTTGCCGTGCTATGGCATCTGCCCGGGCAATACAGGGAAAAGGGCGCGAAATGATTGTCTGCCGTTGCTTTCACGGAGGGAGGATTGACTGATGACATTTGCCCATAACCACCCGTGACAAATTTTTGGCCCCATCAGGCATTGGGATCTCAACCCAGAATTCCAATGGGTGGGGGAGACTGCGGGAACTATAGGATAGCTATGGGATAGCTAGCCAAAGTGCAACGCTCCAGAAGTCGACGCTAGCCTCGGTACATGGACGCACACTGCCGAATTAATGTGCTTAGTGTTGCTGCGTGCCCTCGACTTTATACAATCTGTTTCCAAAAATCGGTTTCTGTAAAATCGGAATAATCCCGTAGTGTAGACATACCCAATGAGTAGAGTGGTTAAAGCCATATAATGAGACAAGAAAATTCCTGAAGACTGGTGCAAATCTATCCTGGTCCCAGTACATAAGGAGGGAAGCATCCATCAATGCAAAGATATTGAGGGATAAAGATATTGTTGCATGGGATGAATATACTGGAACGTATCATGGACAATAGAATTAGAAAAATGGTGGAATCGCTCCTTGAATAAGAACAATCAGTTTTAGGAAGGGATGAGGAACCATAGATGCCATGTTTGTAATTAGTAAGGGATAGAGAAGTGGCTAGACTACCAACAGGATAGTTTCTAGACTTTTATAGATGTAGAAAAAGTATACAATTCAGTGGACAGAAGACAGCAAACTTGAATATGAACTATAGTCTAGATTAGGGAGTGGTGGAAGTGTATGGAATAACATCTCAGGGGTTGTGGAAGACAAGCATATGCCACTGAGCCTAAAAGCCCAACTGTATAGAACAATGGTGTGCCTCGCAAAGCTGTATGGTGCAGAAGCCTGAGCGATAAAGAGATGGCAGATTCAATACCTACAGATGTTTGAGATGGGATGTCTTCATGCCATAAGAGGACTTACATGAGGACACAGGTTTCTAACTGAAAGTATTAGGATGGAAATCCAAGTCTAAGATGTGGCTGACAAATCCAGGAAGCATTACTTTGTGGGTTTGGACACATGCAGAGGAGGAATGAAGGTGACCTGGTGAAGATAGTATGGCAGGAAAGGATAGAATGGAGACGCTGAGGAAATGATGGATGGATTGCATCAAACTAGATAGTAGGTAAGTGGAGTTTAGTGCTTCCTCAGACATGCAATGATGGTGGATGCTTCCATGATGATATGACCCCAGTTGATAAGATAAGGGGAAGAAAATTAAATTTCAACATTTTCAAGAAGTAAAACTGATGGAAACTACCACAGACCATTTCAGCTAAACTAAAGCTAAATGTATTAAACTGTATGAATAGTTAGAATGAGTAATAATAATAAAAAAAGTTCACATGTGGCAATAGTATTTTATTACCTGATTTAATATTCTGCCCAGTTCAAAGTAGATTTTTATAAAGCTTACAATTTATATTGTACTGAGTTATATCCACGTTTGGTTTATGTAAAAATTATAAAACATAAGTTTTTTTTGACATTTTGTAGAAGGTATCATATCCTATATGTTTTATAATTTTTACATAAGCCAAACATGTGGATATAACTCAGTACAATATAAATTGTAAGCTTTATAAAAATCTACTTTGAACTGAGCGGAAGATGAAATCAGGTAATAAAATACTATTGCTACTTGTGAACTTTCTTTTTTATTTCAAAGCACATGAATCTTATTTCAGAAGTTGCTCATTCTTCAGATTTTGACTTAATGTCTTAAATATATCTCTAAGTCAAATATATTAAACTATGGTGTATGCAGTATGTGGTTAAATAGACACCACAAGTCTGCATTGTATGGAAAGTTGGTCTATATTGTGCACTGCAGATAGATATATGTGGCAGTGGATAAATATATGCGCTGTGTCCTTGGCAGTCACATAATTAATTTTTTTTTCAAACTTTCACCAGACTAATTTTCTCAAACAGGTATTTTCTGATGGTGAATATGATAGAAATTTCAACACCCATTATTTAAATGAGAAATTAAACTAAAAACACTTGAGCTGTGATCTCCTGTCAAAACCACACAGCTAATAAAAATGTGCTTTGAAACACAATAATGAAGGTAACAAATCTATATAAAATACACAGAAGGCAAATTCTGATTTCAGTTATGCTACTGTAAATCTCAAGTGACTCCTGACTTCTCTACTTAATGGGACTACTCAGGTATGTAAGGAAAACCAGTTGTGTGAGTGTTTGCAAGACTAGGACCATAGTTTGTCAAGATCTAGCACACAGGAAATACTTGCCAAACTATGGTGCTCCATTATATTTGAGTGAATGATTACTGTAGATGTTAAAGTATGGTAACTGATTAAATTCTTTAAATTTTTATTATAAATGCATTCCTTAAAAAACTTAATTAATGCAGAGTTAAGCTTAACTGGCAGTGGCTCAACTCTTCCAGAATGTGAAATGCACCAATACTTAAACCTCTGAAACAGTTTGACCTTAACTCTTTATTTCCTAACTCAAACTCTGAAAACTGGGAGCTACAGAGTTAAAGGTAATGTCTCCCTCACTACCCCAACAAAACCTTAACTCTACCCCTTGGAATTGGCAGTAGGCCCAGGGCCCAAACCAAACTTGATATATCCCTAATAAAATCTGCCATTTTGTTTGCTGTGTAATATATGATACTAAACCATGATTCCTCTTCAGATACCCTGTCAGGAGTAAGGCCCCGCAGCTGCACCTGCTCAGTCTCCTGATGGTCTAACAAGTCAACTAAGCTCCCTGATGAACTGATCTGCTTGATTGGGTAAGGAAGCTAGCAAACTGGTTCTTAGCCTAGCAGCAGCGATAGCTGGCTTGCTGCACAATGCACATACCTCTGGATGCTTGTCTCACTCTAAGCCCTGCACTCAGCCTTGTTTCAGTCCTTTCCCAGTCTCACTCCTGCCTCTGAATCAGGACTGGTCTTGCCTTCTCTGACTCTGGTTGTGATCTTCAGTTCCAATTCCTAGCTCATACTTGGTCTTGACCCTTGAGTCTAGAATTTGGGCTGTGACTAGGGTTCTGAGCTTTGCCTCTAACAACTAGGTCAGACTGCCTATGTCCTGGTATCCTGACACACTCCTATTGACCCTCACTGTTACTGTATTGATTCAGCATTAGTTGCTACAAGCTGCCATATCTGGCACTGCCATTTTAGGAGTAACTGTAGCTAAAAGAAGCAGGGATTTCCCCCCCGCCCCCCGCATGGCTGTGGTGTGCAGGAGGTCCAGACAGATGGTCACAATGACCTCTCCTGGATTTAAAATCTAGGAATGTATACAAAAGTTTTGAAAATATCTGTAGAGTTTTAGGGGCACTTGAACAGCTGTCACTGTCACCTCCAGAGGCTGATGTTTCACTCGGTATGTCAAGAAGATAGGCGACTAAAAGTGCTTCACCCCTTTTGAGCACTCATTTGTACATTCTCATTGTCTGCCTGAACACCACAGTTTACTGACTCGGTTAGACCTTAGCGAAACCAATATTCCCATCGTTATTACTGCTTGCTGTGTGCTCCACAATATCTATAAGAGTAAGGGGGAGACGTTTATGGCGGGTGGGAGGTTGAGGCAAATCGCCTGGCTGCTAGTTACATGCAGCCAGACACCAGGGCGGTTAGAAGAGCACAGCAGGGCATGCTGTGCATCAGAGAAGCTTTGAAAACCAGTTTAATGACTGGCCAGGCTACAGTGTGAAAGTTCTGTTTGTTTCTCCTCAATGAAAATTCGCCCCCTTGGTTCACTCTACTTCCCTGTAAGCCAACCGCCCTCCCCTCCCCCCTTTGATCTCCACTTACAGAAGTAATAAAGTCATTGTTGTTTCAAATTCATGCATTCTTTATTAATTCATCACATAAATGGGGGGATAACAGCCAAGGTAGCCTGGGAGAGGTGGGGAAGGAGGGAAGCACAGGGGTGAGGTAGTTGTTGGGGCACCTCCTAGAATGGCATGAAGCTCATCATAGAAGCGACATGTCTGGGGCGCTGACCCGGAGCGGCCGTTTGCCTCTCTGGTTCTTTGGTAGGCTTGCCTGAGCTACTTAAGTTTAACGCAACACTGCTGTTATAACCTCTGTCCTTCATGCCCTTGGAGATTTTTTCAACTATTCCAGCATTTCGTCTTTTGGAACAGAATTCGGATAGCACGGATTCATCTCCCCATACAGCAATCAGATCCAGTACCTCCCGTTCAGTCCATGCTGGAGCTCTTTTGTGATTCTGGGACTCCATGGTCACCTGTGCTGATGAACTCTGCATGGTCACCTGTGCTGATCAGCTTGCCATGCTGGCCAAACAAGAAATTAAATTAAAAAATTTGTGGAGCTTTTCCTGTCTACCTGGCCAGTGCATCGGAGTTGAGAGTGCTGTCCAGAGCGGTCACAATGGAGCACTCTGGAATAGCTCCCTGAAGCCAATACCATTGAATTGGGTCCACACTACCCCAAATTCGACCCAGCAAGGTCAATTTCAGCACTAATCCCCTCGTCGGGGAGGAGTATCAAAATCAATTTTAAGAGCCCTTTAAGTCGACAAAAATGGCTTTGTCGTGTGGACAAGTGCAGGGTTAAATTGATCGAATGCTGCTAAATTCGACCTAAACTCGTAGTGTAGACCAGGGCCCAGATTTCAGACTTTAGGCCCTGGCAATATGCCAGCAAGGACCCCAAATGGATGTAAGTTGCAAAGGTCCTATGGGAAAGTTATCATGGGCTTTAATGCTAGTTTTATGCACAGAGTACCCACAGTATCCTGTCATTACTTAACCCTTGAGCCATCTTAAATTGCTGAGGGTAGGTGAGGACCATGAGGTAATATCTTTGGCTCAAAAGCTTCTCTCTCTTTATCTTTTGCCAACAGAAGTTGGTCCAATGAATATATATTACCTCCCCCTGATCCCCACCTTTCCTATCTTGGGGGAGACCCCTGCACTGCTTATTGGAGGGGCTCTTTCAAATCCCGAGAGCGGAAACCCTTGCAGGGCAGGCGCCTGGGAAGCCTGGCGAGGCACAAGGGAGTTCGCAACGGGCCCTCTGCTGTTAAACTTCTTTGCTGGAGGATTACATGGTCACAAGGCGCCAGGCTAACGAGGGCAGCGAGAACCAGCCTGTGCGCTGGCCTCTGGGGCTCCCGCATCTCATGTGCCTGGCGCCTACGAGACGTGGCACGTGCCCTCCCGCAGTGGCTAGTCGCAGAGAAGCGCAGCCCCCTCGGGCCTCTAGGGGGCGCTGCTGCCACCAGAGTGTTCGCCCCCCTCCCCGCGTCTCCTCTCCCGCCCCGCCCAACTTCCTCGAGCTCCGCCTCCCCGCGAATACGTGACCTCTGATATGTGCACGCGACACCCCGACCCCACCCCTCTCCGCCCGTTCAGGTCACGTGAAGAGGATGAGCCGAATCAGCAGGGGTGTTCCCAGTCACGTGCCCCACTAGTCTCGCCCCCTCGGTTCGGCTGCGCGCGCAGACCCTGCACCTGGCAGTGGCTGCTCTGGGCTCCTTGTCACCAGGACAACCGGCCCCGCCGCAGCGCGTTTGCCATGGTGAGTGTCGTGTTCCCCCCCCCCCCCCGCGACTCGAGCGCCCTAGCTGGGGGGAAGGCTAAGCGCTGTTAGGGGGGCGGGCTGAGGGGTGTTGGGGGGAGGGGTGCAGTGGGGGGGGGAGGAGTACGGGGGGAAGGCTGAGGGGATTGGGGGAGGGTGCGGTGCGGGAGGGAAGGCTGAGGGGTGTTGGGGGGAGGGGTGCGGTGCGGGAGGGAAGGCTGAGGGGTGTTGGGGGAGGGGTGCGGTGTGGGGGGGAAGGCTGAGGGGTGATGGGAGGAGGCAGGGGTGAGTGAGACGGGGATGAGGTGAGTGAGTAGGAGGGAAGGGAATGGGGGTATGTTTATGTCCTGGGAGGGGTGTGTGCGCTGTGGTATGTATCTCTGTGTTTGAGGAGGGAGGTATGCATATGACGTGTGTTTCCACTGACTCCTGGAGGGGATCCTGAGCCTCAGTTGTTTCACAGTGGTTGCTTCCTGTTGAAGGGGACCAGAGCTCTGCCATGCTTTGATAGACTTGGGGATACTCTTGTCTTCTGAGGCAGCAGGTTGTATAACCAGAGATCTGTACAGGTTTACTCAAATGTGGTATATGCACAGAGGCAGTCTATAATCGTGTTGTGTCCTCATACGTGTGAAAAATATAAATGATAGGAGGAGCTCTAGGAAGAAGAAAGGTGTAGATGTATCTTGTGTGTTGTTGCCTTTGATTCTGTAGAGGGCTTTTAGTTAGTGATAACTTTTGTGAAAGGTTTATTTCCTTTTCCTCCACACGCAAGCATTTCCATCCTTTCTTCCTTCTCTCCAACCTTGCTACTAGTCTGTACATTTTAAATGTGTATTCATTTAAAAGAAACAAAACATAAAAACCTATTGGGAAATAAAAAGGGAGATTTCCTTTGGCTGCACTACACTTTCTTCTGTGTAATCAGTTTTGTTTCTGGGAGGAAGACAGTTAATTGTGGAGGCCGTCTTTATGCTAGGTTTGATCTGGAAATCTCCATTACACCACCACCAGATGGACTTCAGATGATTGCTGACACTTTTACCGCCATTTTATGTAGTACTGAGGAGAGCAATATTCGGTGTGCACCCCTTCCATTTCGCCCTCCAAAAAAAAGTGTCCTGTCTACACTGGTGTTTCCATTATCAATTCCAACAGAGGAGCTGCATTGATGGAGTGCTTCCAAATAAGTCTAAAATAGGCACAACTCATCTTCTAAATGTAGGGAAAACTAAGTTTTTGAAAATAAAACACATTCATTTATACAATGTCAATATTGTGTAAGTAGATGCCTTCTAGCTACTGAGATTCAAATATCAGGGGGTAGCCGTGTTTGTCTGTATCCACAAAAACAACGAGGAGTCCAGTGGCATCTTAAAGACTAACTGATTTATTTGGGCATAAGCTTTCATGGGTAAAAGACCCGCTTCTTCAGATGCATGGAGTGAAAATTACAGATGCAGGCATTATTAATATAGTATAATTATATAGATATAACTATATATGTAATTATAGTTATATAGATATATAGTATAATAATGCCTGCATCTGTAATTTTCACTCCATGCATCTGAAGAAGTGGGTCTTTTACCCACAAAAGCTTATGCCCAAATAAATCAGTTAGTCTTTAAGGTGCCACTGGACTCCTTGTTGTTTTTGAGATTCAATTATAGACTTTCTTTGAAGGCTGTCATAAGCAATTTTCCCTCTTTGCTGGTGGTAGAGGTTCTAATTAAAAGTTTTTTTGGAGTCTCATTCCAACAAACTTGCAATTTGGAAAGTAAACAGGCAATGTAGTTCACAGGTGAAATCAAGTTAATGATGCTAGATAAGCCCTCTTGTTGTTCTAATTTGAGTCCTAGTTGTTGGGCAGCCCCATACTTTTAATTTGAAGGCTAATGAAAAAGACCTGTTAATGAATGGAATATATTGTTTTTGATTTTCAAATATTCACTGTGGGAACACTTTTACATGGACCATTCACTTTATAAGGATTATAACAAGGCTTTTGTTTCCCCACTTTCTTTCAGATCTGCATAATTTCAATAGTTTGATGTTAAATCGAATGAGCAAGAAATTATGTTGACCAGTTAACACCAGGTGTTGATATAATGGTGAAACAATGATGTTCCCTGCAAAATAGTAAAAGGGAAGTAAATTAGGGCTACAGAGGTGCCTTTAAAGTTAGTCTGAGATAAGGTAGGGCTGCTAAATGTGGAAACTTGTTTTTTTAAAATGAGAGCCAGAGTCAGATTTCCACTGATATATAGCTGCTCTTTTAGCTTGGTCTAGGAAAGCAACACTAATTTCAGAATTATAGCAATGTTGTTTTGAATGGTAATCTTAGATCACTTAAATGGTGAATATTAGCAGTCTTTCAGGTGCTTTGTGAGTTAAAAGTCCATAACTTGGTATAACTTGTTAACTAGATGTACAGTAATTCTGTCCTTGTTCATGAGAGTTTTTGGATACAGAAAAGGAAGATGACAAAGAGTTGAGTGAGATGGATTTCATAATTTGTGAGTTTTTTTCATAATGATTCTGCTTAGAGCTCTTTCAGCCAATTAGCCAGCCACTCAGTTCATGTGCATTCCTTACAATACATATTTCTGATAGATTCCTAATTTCATTCTCTAGCAAAATGCCACATCTGTTTTTCTAATAACCTTTTTATTTCCTATTTAAAATTAATTTCCCTGTTCTGAGAGTACATACACTGATTTTTCCAGTTGTCATCTGAAATAGTGATGTAACCCAGCTTTCCTGTTTTAAACTCATGCAAAGTTGGAGCTTAGTCATATTTTTAAAAGTTCTTTTTTTAAGAGTGAAATATTTTATTTATAGTTTATGAAGAACAAAGCCTGCTCTCTGATCCATCGCTCAGTATTGTAAATTGCTATGAATGTGAGAGAATGTGCATATAGAATGTTTTCATGCAGCAGAAGTTGACATTATATTAGACTATTTTTGATCCTTGGAATTTGGTTATTATATAGTCCCTGTGAACAGCATTCTAGTGTAGATTGCTTCTGAAACTGGATGCCATGAAAGTATTCATTTTGTACTTATAAAGTTTCTTGAATGGTCAATGGGAATATCTTCAAATATTTGAAATCCAGATTCAGGTGTACACAAGTTTTTAATTTTAGTCTACTCAATTTATCATTATTGGTGAGAATAGAAAATCAAACTAATGGAATCTGATAACAGATGCAAGAGAGGGCCTAGAGTCATAGAACCCTTGCTTGACTATTACATGATCAAAATTGTTAATTGTAGTTTGTGAGACTTTTCAGTTTAATCGTCTGAATCTAAAAAGATTCAAAACCATTAAAAAATTACTGTTGCTAAAATCAAACCAAATACTGTAAAATGGGAAATCATTGATGTTTTCTTATAATTTAAGAGAATAATATCTCATTTTAAAAGCTGAAATAGAATTGACAATTCAAAATTAAAACAGATCTGTAATTTATGATTCATTTTTGGTAGATTCCTTGTTTGTTTTATTTGGGGAAGGATAGCCCATTAAGATGTATCTTTGATTTAAAGAACTACAAAACAGTTGAGTGTTTTTGTACATTTGGACTAAATTTTTTGCCATTAGATATGTGCCTTAAAGATATGATTTATGTTTTGTTTTGGGGGGGAATATATTAGAAGAATATATGCATAGTAAGTGTGTGAGTTTATATATGCGCTCTCTCTCTCTCTCTTCTCTGCCAGAATTTTAAATCAATAACAAAATTATTTCAGTGGCTTCCACATTTCAGTGGCTGTGGTATCTAACCCTAAATCTGGAATAAAATGTATCATTTTATACATGGAGTTTGACCTTAACCTACAGTCACCTTATTGGGACACGTGAAGGTGCTCCTATGAGGAAGACAGCTCACTTGAATAACATGCTGTTATAATTTAAATACTGAATGCTGCTCTGAGAGCTAACTTACTTCATGGGTATGGTTTCTCAGGGGTTGATTAACAATGTTAGATCAGCATAATCCCTTCAAAAGAAAACACAGGTTTTCAGTATGCTTATTGGAGCTCTACTTGTAGGGCATTTCCTGATTCTAGACAATATTGCTCCCAGCAGACTTTATGTACTTCTAGCCATTACTGGAGAGGGGCTAAAGTCAGATTCCTCCATCCTTTCTTTGGAACACAAGGAAAGGTAAAAGCACAATCAAGACACAGATAAGAACCAACATTTACGAAGGACAGTTTTTGTTTCCTTCTGCCTTACAGTAGAGTAACCCAACAGTTGTCAAGAGCCACACTTTGAATTTATATTACTTTTTGAATTTTTTGAACAATTTTTAAGATTCAGGGTGCAACTTGTTTAATATTGTCACCCTGACGCCTCCTGTGGTTATGTTGCCTCCCATCATTGTCTACAGTACACTTGCCTTTAGGAAAAAACTGTGTGGGAGTACACAAGGCTTTAAATATCACTTTCTGAATTTCCGTGAAAAGGTGCTTCTTGATTTGGAAAAGTATTTCCTGCCCCAGCATTTTTTTTCCTATCCTGTTTCAGCCTTAAACAACAAATTGTATTTTTTTTCTCTTGGATTTGATTAGCGATAAACTGGTTAACCAGTTCTATCCTGAAAATCTAAATCACTAAGCAGCCATCAGCCGCTCTGCATAATTGCTAAACTCATTCAGTATTCCAGGCTTTTGTCCCTAAGGTCTGCTTTACACCTGAAAAGTAGCTTGACTCAGCAACATCAGTCAGTACTGTGAAAAGTTTGTGCACTGTGTGATGTAGTTAAATGGACCTAACCCCACTATAGATGCAGCTAGATTGACTTAGGGCTTGGCTACACTTGAAAATTGCAGCGCTGGTGGAGGCTTTCCAGTGCTGCAATTAGTCACCGTCCACACCTGCAAGGCACATCCAGCGCTGCAACTCCCTGGCTGCAGCGCTGGCTGAACACCTGGTCTGGTTGGGGTGTAGCGAATGCAGCGCTGGTGATCCAGCGCTGCTCATCAGGTGTGGACACACACCAGCGCTGTAATTGGCCTCCAGGGAATAAGGAGATATCCCAGAATTCCTGTTCAGCCACTCTGCTCATCAGTTTGCACTCTACTGCTCTGGCCTCAGGTGACCCGCCCTTTAAATGCCCTGGGAATTTTAAAAATCCCCTTCCTGTTTGCTGCAGCCAGGTGTGGAGTGCAATCAGTTAATCTTTCCAGGTGACCATGCCTCCACGCGGCAAACGAGCCCCAGCATGGAGCAATGGCGAGTTGCTGGACCTCATTAGTGTTTGGGGGGAGGAAGCTGTGCAGTCCCAGCTGCGCTCCAGCCGTAGGAATTATGATATCTTTGGGCAGGTATCAAGGTCCATGCTGGATAGGGGCCATGAGCGGGACGCGCTGCAATGCAGGGTTAAAGTAAAGGAGCTGCGGAGTGCCTATTACAAAGCCCGCGAGGGAAACCGCCGCTCCGGCGCTGCCCCCACGACCTGCCGTTTTTACAGGGAGATGGACGTGATACTTGGGGGTGACCCCACTGCCAATCCGAGGACCACATTGGACACTTCTGAGCAGGGTGGGGGACAGGAGCAGCAGGAGGAGGAGGAGGCGGGGGTGGAGGAAACCGCGAGTGAAGCTACTGGGATGGGGGAAGACACCCCAGAGTCCCAGGAGGCATGCAGCCAGGAGCTCTTCTCAAGCCAGGAGGAAGGTAGCCAATCGCAGCAGCAGCAGCCAGCAGTTGCTGAAGGACAAGCAGAGGAGCGGGTTACCGGTAAGCGGCTTTTATTTTCAGGGTGGAAATGTTTCGGGAGAGGAGGGGGGGTTAGGGCTGCATGCATGCATGCCTAGATGTGGAATAGCTCATTGATGTGGTCTATCACGTCCCGGTAATCGGCTGCAGTAATCTCCTCAAAAGTTTCAGCCAGAGCGTGGGCAATGTGCCTGCGCAGGTTTATAGGGAGAGCCACTGTGGTCCTTGTCCCAGTCAGGCTAACGCGTCTGCGCCACTGTACCGCGACGGGTGGGAAGGCCATTGCTGCACACAGGCAAGCTGCATAGGGGCCAGGGCGGAATCCGCATTGCTGTAGAAGACCTTCCCGCTCTTCCCTGGTGACCCGCAGCAGCGAGATATCTTCCAGGAGTAACTCTTGTGGAAAATGTTGGGAGACTGTTTAGTGCAGATCCCCCCTGTAGCTGTTTGCTGTCCCCAACGCACAGAAACCCCTGCACAGCTCTGAAGCAATCTCAGTACCCCTTACTAACCATTTTGTGGCTCCTGTTGTGTTATGTGTGCTCTTATTTGGTATGGGAAAAGTATGCTAAAGTGAAGACTGTAAACTCCTTCAGTGTGTGGGAATTACTGTCTGGATGAGATAATGAACAATGCTACCCTGTTAACTGTTGCCATTTTTGCCTTCCAAAAGTGACCTTGACTGCTGGACTGCCAAGCTTCGCCACTGCACAGCGACTACAAAATCTGAGGAAAAAGCCGCGAAAAACCAAGGAAGACATGCTGAAAACAGTTATTGATCACTCTGCTAGAGAGAGTAAAAACCTGCAGGACTGGAGAGAAAAGGAAAGCAGGATCCGCCAGAGGGAAAGCAGGATCCGCCAGAGGGAAAGCACAGAGCAGCTGCTAAGCATCCTGTCGCGCCAAGCGGACTCTATCGAGTCACTCGTAGCCATGCAAGCAGAGCACTACCGTGCTACTCCCCCGCCCCCCCCCATCCCAAAGCTTTTTCCCTTGTGCCCCAATGTCAGCTCAAACCCCCCTTCCCCAGCATCCAGGTTCTTACCACCACCTCCAACACATGTACGTTCACCAACCAGCCCTGAGAACTACAACCCTTACCCTCTGCGCTCAACCCCCATCACCATGCAGTATATGCACCCTGAAGTGCAGCAGTCATTGCACAGCACTCCAGACAGGACATATGCAAACTTGTGACTGTACAGTTCACCAACCCCCCCCCTGCCCTCTTATGTTCCTGAAATGTTGTGTGTCTGTCTGTCAAGGAAGTTTTTTTATTTTCAATAAAAGAATTCTTGGCTTTGAAAACAGTCTTTATTATTGCAGATAGTGAAAGATACCGTAGCCCAGTAAAGAAACAGGCACTGCAAATCATTTTAGGGATAATAGAATAACAGTGTAACCACTGCACTTCACTCCCATGCAAGGCAGCAAACATTACTGTTGGCTTTCAGCCTCAAATTCTTCCCTCAAGGCATCCCTAATCCTTGTAGCCCTGTGCTGGGCCTCTCTATTAGCCCTGCTCTCTGGCTGTGCATATTCAGCCTCCAGGACTTGAACCTCGGTGGTCCATGCCTCACTGAATGTTTCACCCTTCCCTTCACAAATATTATGGAGGGTACAGCAAGCGGATATAACTGCGGGGATGCTGCTTTCCCCCAAGTCTAGCTTCCCATACAGGGACCTCCAGCGCGCTTTTAAACGGCCAAAAGCACACTCCACAGTCATTTGGCACCGGCTCAGCCTGTAGTTGAACCGGTCCTTGCTCCTGTCAAGCTTCCCTGTATAGGGTTTCGTGAGCCAAGGCAGTAATGGGTAAGCGGGGTCTCCAAGGATCACAATGGGCATTTCGACGTCCCCTACTGTGATCTTCCTGTCTGGGGAAAAAAGTCCCTGCCTGCATCTTCCTGAACAGGCCACTGTTCCGAAAGATGCGTGCATCATGCACCTTTCCAGGCCAGCCTGTGTAAATGTCAATGATATGCCCACGGTGATCCACAAGCGCCTGAAGAACCATAGAGAAATGCCCCTTCCGATTAACATACTCGGATGCTAGGTGGGGGGGTGCCAGAATAGGAATATGCGTCCCATCTATCGCCCCTCCACAGTTAGGGAAACCCATTTCTGCAAAGCCATCCACAATGTCCTGCACGTTCCCCAGAGTCACGGTTCTTCTTAGCAGGATGCGATTAATGGCCCTGCAAACTTGCATCAACACGATTCCAACGGTCGACTTTCCCACTTCAGACTGGTTCCCGACCGACCGGTAACTGTCTGGAGTTGCCAGCTTCCAGATTGCAATAGCCACCCGCTTTTCCACCATCTGGACAGCTCTGAATCTTGTATCCTTGCGCCGCAGGGTGGGGGCGAGCTCAGCACACAGTCCCATGAAAGTGGCTTTTCTCATGCGAAAGTTCTGCAGCCACTGCTCGTCATCCCAGACTTCCATGACGATGTGATCCCACCACTCAGTGCTTGTTTCCCGAGCCCAAAAGCGGCGTTCCACGGTGCTGAGCATTTCCGTGAATGCCACAAGCAATGTAGTGTCACACGCGGCAGGCGACT
Source organism: Mauremys reevesii (assembly GCF_016161935.1). Taxonomy (NCBI): domain Eukaryota; kingdom Metazoa; phylum Chordata; order Testudines; family Geoemydidae; genus Mauremys; species Mauremys reevesii. Next base: position 84,036,912 of record NC_052624.1, read on the forward strand.
CGATATCATCGTCGGACTCCTCAATGTCACTTTGGAGCTGAAGGAAGAGCTCAACTGCCAAACGTGTTGTGCTGGCGACACTCATCAGCACAGTCCTCAGCAGCTCGGGCTCCATTTCCCACAGAAATCGCGATTCCCGGAGAGAGTAAAACACAGCAAGCGACTCACAATGGTGCCAAACGTGGCCGGAAAAACTGTGACTGCTGGGATGTGAAGCGATGCACCACGGGGTGTTGGGACAGGAAGCGGAATGACCCGCACCCTTCCGTCCCCTTCCCACAACCCACGGCGCCAAAATGGGACGAGGTGCTCTGTGGGATAGCTGCCCACAATGCACCTCTCAATACAGCGCTGGAAATGCTGTAAGTGTGGCCACACTGCAGCGCTGTTAGCTGTCAGTGTGGCCACACACCAGCGCTGTCCCTACACGGCTGCACGACCAGCGCTGTAACTCCCAGTGCTGCAATTTTCAAGTGTAGCCAAGCCCTAAGAGTCTTCTGCCAACATAGCTACTGCTTCTTTGGAAGGTGGATTACCTACATCAATAGAAAACATTTTCTCTTGATGTAGAAAGCATCTATGCTACAGCAGCACAGCTTCAGCACCATAGTGCTGCTGCTGTAGTGTAGAGATGGCCTTAGGCATTGTCTACACTACAGAGATTTTTGACAAAAGGCAGCTTTTGACACCAAAACAGTAGAGGTGTACAAACTGCAATGCCACTTTTGATGACAAAACTCTCCTGTTTTGCCAACAAAATAAAACCACCTTGATGAGAGAGAGAGAGCTTTTTGCAACAAAATTTTGTCCACAAAGTGCCAGTGTAGACACCACGCATCGTTTTGTCGCTGTAAATAGCCTCCAGGAGGTGTCCCACAATGCCCATCATGACCACTCTAGTTAGCAGTTCAAACTCTGCTGCCCTGCAGCCAGGTAAACAAGCATCCGTGCCTCCCCCCCTTAAAGGCTGGGAATTTTTGAAATTCCACTTCCTGTTTGCTCGGCGTGGAGAGCTCATGTCGCATCTTCCCAGCTGGCCATGGCAGCTCCATGTGGCAAACGCTCTCCCACTCAGACCACTGCAAAATTGTTTGATTTGCTGAGTATATGGGAAAAGAAGGCTGTCCAGTCCCAGCTCTGCTCCAGCTGTAGGAACTTCAATACTTATGGGCAGGTTTCTCGTGGCTTGTGTGAGAAGGACTATGATTGGGACACGGTGCAGTGCAAAGCAAAGATAAAGGAACTGAAGCAGGTATACCAGAAGGCAAGGGAGGCAAATGGTCATTCCATTACTGCACCCAAGAGCTGCCGCTTCTACAAGGAGCTGGACACCATCCTCTGCAGTGACCGTACCTCTACCATCAAGAGCCCCGTGGACTGGTGGGACTGGAGGCAGCGGAAAGTGGACCTAACCCCAAGGATGAAGTTGTGGACAAGGAGGTGGAGTTGGAGGACGTTGTGGAGCCCACTGCAGGGTGGTCCAGTACCATGCGAGTCAGGAACTCCCTTCCAGTCCACAGGGGTGTAGCCAGTCCCAGCATTCAGTTTCCAGAAAGCATAGTGCAGGAGCGGAGTAAGTAATCTTTTTGAGTTGATGCTGTTTGGTTACATGGCGTACAGCTGTCCTTTGCTCTGAATATTGTAGAAGTGGGTGAAGGAAGGGGTAGAAATTTACAAGACTAGCTGTATTTCAGTGAGCTCCACATTTACCTGCTCAGCTAAGCAGTGTGGTGGAACAGTGTGTTAATGCACACCGAGATTTCCCGGGAACCCTCCAGAGAGATCTCTAGGAAACTTTCCTGGAAGTACTTGGTAATCCTATGCCGAAGGTTCCTTGGGAAAGCTGCTTTGCTCCTTCCCTCGTTTGTAGGAAACTTTCCTGTGCCACTCGGCAGTCGCTTGTGCAGGGACCAAAGCAGCACACAGGCGAGCAGCATAGGGACCGGGTCTGAACCCAGACATATGCAGTAGATGCATCCTTGCTCACCCTCAGGAGTGAGATATCGGCTTCAGTGACCTCTGCCTGTGGAAAATGATGGCAGAATTTAAAATATTGTCCTCAGTTGCTTTAACTGATCCCCTGAAAGCACCACTAACACCCCTGCCCCATTTTGAATGCCCACCCAGGCTGAACTCACCATGTTTAGGGTGTTCGTTGAGATGTGTGTTTGCCAAGGGACAGAGAGAAAGTGATTGCTATGTTAAAAGAGGTGTATTTTACTGTAATGTTTCAGTGCTGTGAGCGAACAAACAGTCATGCTTCTGTGAATTTTCTTGTGCTTCTGCAGATGTGGCCTTCAGGGGAACCCCCTGCACACTGGTGGAGCGCCTCTGCCAGATAAGGAAGCAACCAAGACTGAGCAAGGAGGACATGTTCAGAGGGATGCTCAATCCTCCAATCAGAAAAAACAGAGCACCATGGAACTGAGAGAAATGGAAAGACGGGATAGAAAGTATAGTGAGGAGTGCATTCTAAAGGTCCATGAGCAGATGATGAAAGTGATAGAGGAGCAAACAGAGATGTTGAAGTCCCTAATCACACTCCTGGCAGAACAGATGCATGCTCGCCCCCCCCTTCAGCCTCTACAGAATTGTTTTCCATGCCCTCCCCAAACTCCTCCCATACATTCCTTGCAACTTCCCCAAACATCTCAATATCCTGTCACTCCAGCCCTTGAGACACCTTCCAGAATTATAGCTGGATTTATGCACAGCTGTGAGAACCCTCCACTGCTCAGCACTCTTACCTCCATTCCCACCAACCCTTTTGTGTGAGTTAATTGGTGTTTAATAAAAACAAACTCTCTGAAAGATAGCCAGTCTTTATTTGTGTCCTACATGTAGTGATTGCTGCTGCTAGTAACATATACATGCATTCTAATAATTTGTTTACTACACATCCCAGTCAGGAATCATCACAAGTGCTAGGCCAAATAAGATAACTGAGTTTAATGATGCATGGCAGATTGCTGTATAGAAAAAACAGATTACTAGTGCTCATTATCAAAATGTTGCCTCAAAGCCTCCTTGATTTGAATTGCTCCTCCTTGTGCCCTCTAATAGCCCTTGTATTAGGCTTCTTGAAATCACCGGCCAGGTGACATGACTCGGAGCTCCACTGGGGGCAAACTTTTCACCCTTAGCCTCACAAAGATTATGGAGCATGCAGCTATGACCATTGGAATGTTTTCCTCACTTATATCTAACCTGCATAAAGGCAGCACCAGCATGTTTTTAATCTGCCAAAGGCACATTCCACAGTCATTCTGCACCTACTCAGCCTGTTGTTGAAGCACTCCTTGCCACTGTCCAGGTTTCCCTGTAAGGCTTCATGAGTCATGAGAGTAAGGGGTATGCTGCGTATCCCAAGATCACTATGGGCATTTCAACATCTCCCCACTGTAAACTTTGGTCTGGAAAGAAAGTCCCTGCTTGCAGCTTTCTGTAGAGGCCAGTGTTCCTGAAGATGTGTGCATCATGCACCTTCACAGACCACCCCACATTGATATCAGTGAAACACCCGTATGATCCACAAGCATCTGCAATACCATAGAGAAGTACCCGTTTCTATTGATGTACTCTGTCACAAAATGGTCCAGGGCCAAAATTGAACTATGCATTCCATCTATCGCCCTGCTGCAGTTACGGAATCCCATTTCCACAAAACCATCCACTGTTTCAAGCACTTTTCAGAGAGTCATGTGATTAGCAGAATGCGATTAATTGCCCTGCACTCTTGTGTTCACACAGCCTCCACAGTTCACTTCCTGACTCCAAACTGATTTGTGACTGACTGGTAGCAGTCTGGGGTTGCCAGCTTCCACACAGTGATCTCCATGTGCTTCTCCATTGGTATCCTTGTGCCTCAGGGCTGGGTGAGCTCCACACACAGTTCCAGGAAGGTGGCTTTCTGAAGCCACAGATCGTCATCCCAGACCTGCAGAGCAATGCAGTCCCACCACTCAGTGCTTGTTTCCCAAGCCCAAAAGCGATGTCTGCTGTGTGCAGCTGCTCCATGAATGCCAAAAGTAATCTGGTGTTGCTTCTTTCCATGGCACAAAGCAGGTCAGGCAACTCTGATTCCTGGTCAGATTGGTAGCTCATGATGAACTGCATTACCATCGGTGATGTGTTAATAACAGTGACCACAACAGCAGAGAGCAGTGCAGGATCCATCCTTTCACACCAGGCACACAGTAAACAGGGGCCATTGAAAAATGCTGCAAAAGAAGTCAGAAGACTGTGGAATGCTGGGACAGAAAATAATGCATCATGGGACATTGACTCAGCATCCATGATGTGCTGCGATCCACTCTGCCTTCCCGCAAGTCCTAGCTGTAGAAGGTGGCAAGTAGCACTCTGGGATAGGTACCCACAGTGTACTGCTCTCACTGTCGATGCTAGAGCACCAAATGTGGACGCACTCTGCCAACGGAGAGAGTGTAGCGTGAGCATGCAGTAGTGTTAAAATTATTGCGCTCTTTGATCATCGAAATAACTTTTGTCAAAAAAAAGTCTAGTGTAGACAGCCTTAGAGGCAGATACTGAGGTCAGCTTCACTAAGGAAACAATCTCCTGCCATTTTATGACTTCAGTTTGCTGTGGTATGGGAAGGCTACTCAAATGTGAAGGGATATAATATTTTAGTGTGCTTGCAATTCTGAAACTTTTCTCTATTTGTATTATGTATTTAGGGCAAGAATAACTAGGATCTTTTATTTCTACCATTCAGAGCCTTGGAATTTAGACAAAGGTCAACTGTGTAGAAAGTTACATAAAAGTTATGCATCTTCTCCAATTCTCAATTTCTTCCCTTTGTTGGAGCATTTTAAAAATACTTTTTGAAAGCTTGAGTCTGATCCTGCTCCCAGTGAAGTCAGTCAGAATTTCTATTTAGTGATTTCTCTGTGATTATGAAAAGGTGCCCTTGTAAGTGAGGGCTGTTATATTATAGGCAGAATGAGTATACCATTGTCACTGTGCCTCAGTGAGTATACCAAATTCAGGACAAACTGCTAAGAAATAGGGCAGAACAGCCCAAAACTGGTGGTTATTCTTCCATAAGATATACCAAACCAGCAACAACTTCTATCTCACCACATTGGCTAACAAGAAGTCAGAAATGCAGCCTCCTTAGACACTAGACTAAATGATGGGCGGTTATTTAAAACCAATTTCATCAGCCAAGGGGGGGTTCTGCTCTCAAAGGAGCAGCCACATACCCAGGTCAATATATAACTCAGATCTAGCCTAATAATCATGCTATTGCCAATCCTTTAGTATCTGATATCTAAAGGTTTATTTATAAGAAGAAAGAAGTGATAGTGAAAATTGGTTAAAGGACTCAAATACACACAATAATTGCAAAGTTATTGGATCAGGCTTGAAGCAGTGATGGCATAAACTGCTGGCTCAAGTCAAGTCTCTGATTGCTTCAGATGATTGGAAGGTCCTCAGTCCGTTGGTTAGAATGCTCCCATTAGTATGAGTCCGTAGTCCAGAGATCCGAGCAGGAAAGAGGCAAAATGGAGATGTTTCCAGTGCCTTTTATAGCTTTTGCCATGAGGAGGGAAACTCATTGTTCCAAGCAAAGCCCTCAGCACAGTTTGTGGAAAAGTACAGGCACAAGATGGAGTTCAGTACCACATGGTCTAGTCACATGTCCTTGCATGCTTCAATGGGTCATACCAGAGCCATTACCAATATTTTAGCTAGAATCCTCCACAGCTTTGCAACTTCTCAGGAGGGCAGAGGGCCCCAGACCAGCTACTCTGGAGGGCTGGATGCTCCGGACTCAAGGTTCTCCGTGTACAGGGTGGACGTGGGGCTGTCCCTGCGGAGCGAGTGCCTTGTTCCCCTGGAGGTGGATGGGAGGAAGGTCAGTGGATACTGGGATATGGCGCGGAGGTGACGCTGGCCTGGTCCAAGGTGGTGGCCCCAGATCGGGTGGTGCCCAACACCTACCTGACCCTGACAGGGGTGGGCGGGACCCCATTCAAGGTGCCTGTGGCGAGGGTCCATCTGAAATGGGGGGCCAAGGAGGGTCCCAAGGACATGGGGGTGCACCACTATTTGCCCACTGAGGTGTTGATGGGAGGGGACCTAGAGGACTGGCCAAGCAACCCCCAGGGTGCCCTGGTCATGACCCAGAGCTGTTGAGGGACACTACGCCCTGACCTTGGGAAGGGTACCTTACCTGAGGCACAGGACCCCATCCCGGAGGGGAGGGAGTGCCCAGGGACATGGCTCAGAGGGGCTGCGGCCTCAGACCCAGCAGGTGAGAGGGAGCAGGTCCCCATTCCTTCCCCTGCCGCTGAGTTGCAGAAAGTTCCCTCCTTGTGGAAGCTAAGGGGCCTGGCCAACCTCAGGGAGGCACAGACCATGGGGAGAGGTTGCCAGGAGAGGTTCCTATGGGAGAAGAGGTTCCTGTACTGAGAATGGGCTCCCCCAAGGGAAATGGAGTCATGGAGGAGCAGGAGGCAGCTGGTAGTCCCCCAGAAGTATCACCGCAAGCTACTGTACCTGGCCCATGACCTCCCTTTCGCAGGGGATCTGGCGCACCAGGCAGAGGCTGCTACAGAACTTTTACTGGCCTGGGGTCTTTACTACTGTCCAACAGTATTGCTGATCCTGTGACCCCTGTCAGTGGATGGGGAAGGCTCGGGACAAGGGGAAAGCGGCTTTGAGACCTTTGCCCATCATAGAGGAGCCTTTCCAGAAGGTGGCCATGGACATAGTGGGACCTCTCAGCAAGACGACCTGGTCAGGGAAGAAATACATTCTGGTGGTAGTAGATTTTGCCACCCGCTACCCCAAGGCAGCGCCCTTATCTTCCATTGAAGCAGACACCATGGCAGATGTGCTGCTAACCATTTTCAGCCAAGGAAGTCTTGACAGATCAAGGTCCAACTTCATGTCGGCCCTGCTCCGGTGCTTGTGGGAGAAATGTGTGGTCCGGCACAACTGGGCCTCAGCATACCACCCCCAGTCCCATGGGCTGGTGGAGAGGTTCAACAGAATGTTAAAGATTATGCTGAAAACCTTTGTGGACCAGCACCCGCAGGATTGGGACAAGTACTTACCTCACCTGCTGTTCACATACAGGGAAGTGCCCCAGGAGTCTACCCGGTTTTCGCCTTTCGAACTATTATATGGCAAGAGGGTAAGGGGCCCCTAGACCTGATGAGAGACGAATGGGAGGGGAAGGCCACTCCCGATAGAGAATCAGTGGTGGAGTATGTCCTGACCTTCCAAGAAAGACTTGCTGAGCTCATGGGCCTTGCCAGGGAGAATCTGGCCAGAGCCCAGAGGAAGCAGAAGGTCTGGTATGACTGCACAGTGTGGACCTGTGCCTACGCCACTGGGGATCAGGTGATGGTACTCATCCCTGTGAGGAAAAACAAACTACAGGCCGCCTGGGAAGCTCAGTTCAAGGTTGTCAAGCAGCTAAATGAAAGAAATTATGTGGTGGAGCTGTCTAACCGGGCACACCACCGCCGGGTGTACCATGTCAATATGATGAAGCCATACTATAACGGGAAATGTGGTGCTGGCTGTGTGTGGACATTGGGAGAAGCAGGGAGATGACCCTTTAGTAGATCTATTCCCTGGCTCCTCCCAGGAAACAATTCCCCTGTCTGATCGGCTGACCTCTACTCAGCAAGCTGAGATCAGAGGGGTGCTGCATCTGCACCGACAGCTGTTTTCCAACCAGTCTGGATGCACTAATCTGACTGTCCACCAGGTGGAGACCGGATCACACCCACCTATAAGATGCTCCCCCTTCTGAGTCACAGGGAAAACTGCTCAGGACCTGGAAAGAGAGGTCAGTAACATGCTGGCTTTGGGGGTGATCCAGCCATCTTCCAGCCCTTGGGTCTTGCCGGTGGTGCTGTTCCCCAAAAAGGACTGGTTGATCCGGGTTCTGTGTGGACTATCGGAAGCTCAGTGCCATCACTGTATCTGATGCCTACCCCATGCCCAGGCCTGACGAGCTCCTAGACAATCTGGGAGGAGCTCAGTACCTTACCACCATGGATTTTACAAAGGGCTACTGGCAAGTGCTGCTGGATGCAGCTGCCAGGCTGAAATTGGCCTTTATCACCCCTCTAGGGCTCTGAGTTCCTGATCCTGCCTTTCGGCCTCAAAGGGGCGCCTGCTACCTTCCAGCGCCTGGTGGATCAGCTACTAAGGGGGATGGAGAGTTTTGCTGTGGCGTATTGATGACATCTGTGTCTTTAGTCAGACCTGAGAGGACCATGTGTCCCAGGTTAGTCAAGTGCTGGACTGACTCCAGGAGGCGGGGCTGACCATAAAAGCTGAGAAGTGCAAGGTTGGGATGGCTGAAGTAGCTTATCTGGGCCATCAGGTGGGGGAGTGGCTGCCTAAAGTCGGAACCAGCCAAAGTGGAGATGATCCAAGACTGGCCCGATCTCCAAACCGAAAAGCAGGTCCAAGCCTTTATTGGGATGGCGGGGTACTATTGAAGATAGATAGCCGCCCTCGTCATTGAGCTGTGCAAGAAGAGGAGGCCAGACAAGGTGGTCTGGACCGAGGACTGCCAGAAGGCTCTCCAGGCGCTGAAGGAGGCTCTGGTCAGTGGCCCAATTCTGGCAAACCCAGACTTTGACAAGCCCTTTATGGTGTTCACTGACGCCTTAGACACAGGACTGGGGGCGGTGTTAATGCAAGATGATGAAAAGGGGGAGAGACACCCCATCATGTACCTGAGCAAAAAGTTGCTACCCCGGGAGCAAAACTACATGGCCATCGAGAAGGAATGCCTGGCCATGGTGTGGGCCCTTAAGAAACTATAACCATATCTATTTGGGCGACACTTCGTCGTGTACACCGACCACTCTCCCCTGACCTGGCTACACCAGATGAAAGGAGCCAACGCCAAGCTCCTGAAGTGGAGTGTGCTCCTGCAAGATTATGATATGGACGTGGTCCATGTGAAGGGAAGTGCCAACATGATAGCGGATGCGTTGTTCCGTAGAGGGGGCCCTAAACTTCCCCAGGTCATGGGACAGAGTGACCCCGCTCAGTTGAGTCTCGAAGGGGGGAGAGATGTGACGCAAGGTTGTGGTCTAAGCTCCCTACCCCTGAGAAGGACCTGACTAAGGGATCCTGTTTATGCCTCCTGGTTTGGACTGTGTTCCTGTCATCTAATAAACCTGCTCTACTGAGAGTCACGGTGAATTACAGGAAGCTGGGGGTGCAGGGCCTTGTCTCCCCCAAACTCCGTGACTGGTACATAGTCAATATTCATAACTTCAGATACAAAAATGATACATGAATACAATCATATTCAGCAAATCATAAGTTTTTCATTTGAGTAAGAGTAATAGGACACTGTGTCAGTTCAGTCCTTGCTCTCAGTATCAACAAGGATGTGAGTTACAGTGGTGAGTTTAAGTGGATCAGTGATGTTTTGGAGTGTGGTCAGAGAAGCTTCTTCTAAAACCTTAGGGACAGTTGGGATGACTTGCCTCCTTCTGGGGTTCAGTCATTCTCTGGATATTGCAGAATCATCTCTGTAATGAATGACGCTTTTATTTCTGGGGCTCAGAAAAAATATTTTTGAAGAATATATCCTCTTTGCCTCTGAAATGTAATAAGCTATTTTTCAAAAAAATCTCCTGTAGGGAGGGATTCTGCCCTCTCCCTACGGCTGCCTTGGCCTTATAGGGACTGTCAAAGTTGAATTGCATGTGAACTGCCTCATCCCCAGAGTAGTGCATCAGAAATGTATGTAGGCATGCTGGTTTCATGAGATGAGTACAACTGGCCATCAACAAAACTTAACAGCACTTTGTGTAAACAAAAAACAAAAAATTTTTAGTCTATTTTTTCAGTCATAATCTTAAGGGTCATTTGTTTAAAGCAAAACAAAACATGTAAACAAACTTTCCAGGTTGAAATGTTCCTTTAATCTCTGCCAGCACACAGCAGATTACTTAAATTGAAGCTCCATTCTGAGGATAGGGCCATTGACTAGTGATTACCTGTTCCTGGAGACTGGACATCAACAGCCTGAACTGTATAAAGCAGAGGTCTCAAACTCAAATGACCAGGACGGCCACATGAGGACTAGTGCATTGGCCCGAGGGCCGCATCACTGACACCCCCCCTCACTGCCCCTGGCCCCGCCCCCACTCCATGCCTTCCATGAGGCCTCGCCTATGCCCTATCTCTTCTCTACTTCCTCCCCTGAGCGCGTGACTCCCCACTCCTCCCCCGTCCCTCTTGGAAAGTGCTAAGCGCCACCAACAGCTGCTTGGCGGTGGGAAGCGCCTGGAGGTAGGCAGAAAAAAAAAGAAGAGTAATATAGTAGTATAGTATAGTAAAATATAGTATGCTATTAAAAGTCAATTTATTAACTTTTTTATTAACTTCTTTAACTGTAATGTGAAAAGTCAGTGCTAATTTTGACAATCATTTCATTTTTAGCCACTTAGCTGGCAGCGTTTTGCATCAACCAGAGCATCAGTATTGGGTTTGATATCTTGAGACGAAACCAATCTCAGTGTTGCTTTCAAATGTTCATCAATGAGCCTTGACCTTAACACAGATTTGTTAATCTTCATGGAAGAGAAAAACTGTTCACATATATATGTACTTCCAAACATTGCCATTATCCTTGTGGAATCAGAGAATAACATGGGAGATCTTTCTTGTGAAAGAAACCTGTAGAATTCTGGAATTCCAGCTGTATACTTCTGCTTCAAAACAGTGTCACACTGAAGCTCCACTAACTCCATCTGCATTTCTTCTGCATCATAGTCAATTTCAACAGCAAATGGTGTGGAAAAAAGTTGAAAATGTGGTTCAAGTGCCTTGAAATCTTTAAACCGCACATCAAACTGTTTGTGTAAGTTAGAAATGATCTCTGCATATTCTTTCAAGGATTTGGGTTCAACTTTTCCTAAGGAATTCAGTTGAGAAATGAACCAAATTGCCAGCAGTCAGCTGTTTCCCCCATAAAGCTTGACTTTGAATGACTTAACACTGTCATACATCTGTGTTATCACGTTTTCTACCCTGAAGTTTCAAGTTCAGTGCATTGAGGTGATTAGTTACATCTGTTAGAAAAGCAAGGTTGCAGATAAAAGTGGAATCAGCAAGCTGTGGAACCTCCTTGTTTTTCATTTTCATGAAGGAATCAATCTCCTCTCTAAGTGCAAAAAAAGCTTCAAAACATTTCTACGACTCAGCCATCTAACTTGAGTATGATACAGAAGTTCCCTAGATTCAATGTCCATACTTGCTAGAAAAGAAGTGAACTGTCAATTCAGCCCTCGTGCACGTATAAAATTAACAGTTTTTACAACTACGTCCATAACTTCCTTTATTTGTAGACTTTTACTACACGGGGCTTCTTGGTGCAAAATACTATGTATACTGGTGAAGCTAATTCCTGGTATATTGAGGCTGTTCAGTTTGGTCTTCAATAATCCAACCACACCAGCGTTTTCAGAGCACATTGATGGCATGCCATCCATAGCCAAAGATATGAGTTTGTTCCATGGCAGCGCAGCTTTTTCAATGCACTCTTCCAGTCCTTGAAATAAGTCATGTCCTGTTGTGGTACCCTTCAGTGGCATTAAGTCTAGCAATTCTTCAGTTATATTCAAATTGCAGTCCACACCTCTAATGAACACTGCACGTTGTGCGGTATCTGATACATCTATACTCTCATCAAGAGCAATTGAAAATGCTTCGAAGTCTTTTGCCATTTGAATCAATTGTTTTTGCACATTATCAGCTAAATCCGTTATCCTGCAGGCAACTATATTGGCAGACAAGCTTATGCCTTCAAAAAACTTTCTTCCTATCAGGACATAAAATTTTGCTGGCCTTCATAAGACATTATTTTACGAGCAAGCCTTCTGTAACAGGTTGTGATGATTTTGCTATCATTTCGCTTATCACAAAACTTGCTCTTACTGAATCTTCGCTAGACTTGTTAATCCCCGGAAAGAAATTTCTTTGCTTGGCAAATGCTGCCTTATGTTGCTGAACTTTTTCCTCTCGGATTTTTCCAGTGAACGCATCATATTTTTCATGGTGCATCATGTTATAGTGGCGACGCACGTTACATTCCTTGGGAACAGCAATAGTTTGCTGACAAATAAGGCATTGAATGTTATCTTTTACCGCTGTGAAAAAGTATAAATTTTCCCATTTGTCTTGAAAAACTCTCTTTTCTTCCATGAGTGTTCTTTTTTTCGATGAAGTCATTTCCAAGCGGCTTTAATAAAATATATACACTCAGTAAAGCCCCCACACTGCACCACCACTCCACTCCTGCTCTGCCTCTTCCAGGGGTGGCAGGTTTGTAGAAATGTTGGTGGTGCCCAGAACCTGCCCTCCCCCAAACTCCGCCCCCACCTGCCTAAGGCTCTGGGAGGGAGTTTGGGTGGAGGAGGGGGGTCTGGGGTGCAGACTCTGGGATGGAGTTTGGGGCTGGGTGCAGGCTCCAGGCTGGGCAGGGGTGGGGGTGCAGCTTTGGGATGGAGTTTGGGGATAGGAGGGGGTGCAGGGGTGAGGGCTGTGGGGCTGGAGATGAGTGGTTTGGGGCATTGGAGAGGGTCAGGACTAAGGCAGCCTGCCCTGGCCCTAGTGTAGGGGGGCACTAGGACCCTGTGGCAGCAGGTGATGCTGGAAGCCAGCAGAGCCGAGCGGAGTCAGCGTGAGCTGCAGGCTCCGCGGTGAGGGGGCCGCAAGTGAGGCTGGGGGACACTTGCGGGAGGTGCGTGGGGGTGGCAGGTGTGGCCGGGGGAGAGACTCAGCCCCAAACATTGGGGAGCAGCGCGCGGGGAGCTTAGCTGCCATATAAAATAACTTGGGGGGGACGGGGGTGAGGGGAGTTTGGCGGCAACAGGAAGTAACTGAGGGTGGGGGGCATGCAGGGAGCTTGGTGGGCTGGCCTGCGGGCCGCATATTTGAGACCCCTGGTATAACTGAACTGTCTAGTTGGTATCTGGTTCCTGATCTAAACACTGATATGAACTTGTAATCAAGGGGGCAAACCCAGTTTTGGGGTTTGAAAGACTAATATCTACCAGAGGTCTACATTGGAGTTGGAGATGACCTCTGGTAATCTTTCAGCATGCATGTAGGTTTTTAGATATGTTTTCTTCGTAATGCTTTTGCCCTAAGAATATAATATGCTTTGAAGACTGGTTAGTAATTGGTGTACACTATGCTAGCCCTAGGAGAAAGAGATAATCACAGGTGCTGATACCAGGTCAGTTTCAAACTCATATTGAAGTGCAGAAGGATTGCAAGCCTAAACCCCTGGTCTGAAAGGGGAAAGAAATAAGTCTCTGCCCCCAAGGATTTGGGTGCCCTCAAGGAAGACCTGGGGTGTGTATGTCAAAGATGCACTTAACCCTGAAACTATGATAATTATAAATAATGACAATAACTTTAAAACTTGTGCTTCAGGGCTTAAACAAATCCCTAATTATTAGACATCAGGTTGAAATCTTTGTGTGGGGACAGATTATTTCACATATGCCTATTGCAGAGTTATGCTGGTCTCTGGAGACAGGATACTGGACGAGATGGACCACTGGTCTGATCCAGTATGCTACATCCTATATTAAACATTTGCCCAATTATTTTGCCTCCCTCCTTGGTTATGAGAGAAAGTACATTTATAGGTTACAGGAAAATTTTTTGAGAGCCTCCTATTTAAATATTGGTAACACAGTACTGATGTGGATTCTGTAGTACTAGGAACAGGACTAAGCCTCCACAACTAAAACACATAGAATCATAGAATATCAGGGTTGGAAGGGACCTCAGGAGGTCATCTAGTCCAACCCCCTATTCAAAGCAGGACCAATCCCCAACTAAATCATCCAGCCAGGGCTTTGTCAAGCCTGACCTTAAAACCTCTAAGGAAAGAGATTCCGCCACGTCCCTAGGTAACTCATTCCAGTGCTTCACCACCCTCCTAGTGAAAAAGTTTTTCCTAATATCCAACCTAAACCTCCCCCACTGCAACTTGAGACCATTACTCCTCGTTCTGTCATCTGGTACCACTGAGAACAGTCTAGATCCATCCTCTTTGGAACCCCTTTTCAGGTAGTTGAAAGTAGTTATCAAATCCCCCTTCATTCTATTTCTCTTCTGCAGACTAAATAATCCCTGTTCCCTCAGCTTCTCATAAATCATGTGCTCCAGCCCCCTAATCATTTTTGTTGCTCTGCGCTGGACTCTTTCCAATTTTTCCACAACCTTCTTGTAGTGCAGGGCCCAAAACTGGACACAGTACTCCAGATGAGGCCTCACCAATGCTGAATAGAGGGGAATGATCATGTCCCTCGATCTGCTGGCAGTGTTCCTACTTATACAGCCCAAAATGCTGTTAGCCTCCTTGGCAACAAGGGCACGCTGTTGACTCATATCCAACTTCTCATCCACTGTAATCTCCAGGTCCTTTTTTGCAGAACTGCTGTTTATCCAGTTGGTCCCCAGCCTGTAGCAGTGCATGGGATTCTTCTGTCCTAAGTGCAGGACTCTGCACTTGTCCTTGTTGAACCTCATCAGATTTTTTTTGGCCCAATCCTCTATTTGTCTAGTCCCTCTGTATCCTATCCCTACCCTCCAACATATCTACCACTCCTCCCAGTTTAGTGTCATCTGCAAACTTGCTGAGGGTGCAATCCACGCCATCCTCCAGATCGTTAATGAAGATATTGAACAAAACTGGTCCCAGGACCGACCCTTGGGGCACTCCATTTGATACCGGCTGCCAACTAGACATGGAACCATTGGTTACTACCTGTTGAGCTCGATGATCTAGCCAGCTTTCTATCCACCTGATAGTCCATTCATCCAGCCCACACTTCTTTAACTTGCTGACAAGAATACTGTGGGAGACCATATCAAAAGTCAAGGAATAGCACATCCACTGTCTTCCCCTCATCCACAGAGCCAGTCATCTCATCATAGAAGGCAATTAGGTTAGTCAGGCATGACTTGCCCTTGGTGAATCCATGCTGACTGTTCCTGATCACTTTCCTCTCCTTGAAGTGCTTCAAAATTGATTCCTTGAGGACCTGCTCCATGATTTTTCCAGGGACTGAGGTGAGGCTGACTGGTCTGTTCCCCAGATCCTCCTTTTCCCCTTTTTTAAAGATGGGCACTACATTAGCCTTTTTCCAGTCATCCAGGAGCTCCCCCGATCTCCATGAGTTTTCAAACATAATGGCCAATAGCTCTGCAGTCACATTCGCCAACTCCTTTAGCGCCCTTGGATGCAGTGCATCCAGCCCTATGGACTTGTGCTTGTCCAGCTTTTCTAAATAGTCCTGAACCGCTTCTTTCTCCAGAGAGGGCTGGTTATATCCTCCCCATACTGTGCTGCCCAGTGCAGTAGTCTGGGAGCTGACCTTGTTTGTGAAGACAGAGGCAAAAAAAGCATTTAGTACATTAGCTTTTTCCACATCCTCTGTCACTAGTTTGCCTCCCCCATTCAGTAAGGGGCCCACACTTTTCCTGACCTCCTCCTTGTTGCTAACATACCTGTAGAAACCCTTTTTGTTACTCTTATCATCCCTTACCAGCTGCAACTCCAAGTGTGATTTGGCTTTCCTGATTTTACTCCTGCATGCCTGAGCAATATTTTTATACTCCTCCCTGGTCATTTGTCCAAGCTTCCACTTCTTGTAAGCTTCTGGAGTTCACTGTTAAGCCAAGCTGGTCGCCTGCCATATTTACTATTCTTTCTACACATCGGGATGGTTTGTTCCTGCAACCTCAATAAGGATTCTTTAAAAGACAGCCAGCTCTCCTGGATTCTTTTCCCCTTCATGTTATTCTCCCAGGGTATCCTGCCCATCAGTTCCTTGAGGGAGTCAGAGTCTCCTTTTCTGAAGTCCATTGTCTGGATTCTGCTGCTCTCCTTTCTTCCTTGTGTCAGGATCCTGAACTCGACCATCTCATGGTCACTGCCTCGCAGGTTCCCATCCACTTTTGCATTCTTCCCGGGTTTGTGAGCAGCAGGTCAAGAAGAGCTCTGCCCCTAGTTGGTTCCTCCAGCACTTGCACCAGGAAATTGTCCTCTGCACTTTCCAAAATCTTCCTGGATTGTCTGTGCACTGCTGTATTGCTCTCCCAGCAGATATCAGGGTGATTGAAGTCCCCCATGAGAACCAGGGCCTGTGATCTAGTAACTTCTGTTAGTTGCCTGAAGAAAGCCTCGTCCACCTCATCCCCCTGGTCTGATGGTCTATAGCAGACTCCTATCACGACATCACCCTTGTTGCTCACACTTCTAACCTTAATCCAGAGACTCTCAGGTTTTTCTGCAGTTTCATACTGGAACTCTGAGCGGTCATACTGCTCTCTTACATACAGTGCAACTCTCCCAACTTTTCTGCCCTGCCTGTCCTTCCTGAACAGTTTATATCCATCTATGACAGTCATGTGAGTTATCCCACTAAGTCTCTGTTATTCCAATCACATCATAATTCCACGACTGTGCCAGGACTTCCAGATCTCTCTGCTAGTTTCCCAGGCTTCTTCCATTTGTGTATAGGCACGTAAGATAACTTGCTGATTGTCCTGCTTTCTCAGTATGAGGCAGGAGTCCTCCCCTCTTGCCTCCCAATGGTCAAATAGAACTAAATATTGGTTATTTATTTACCTAGACTGCTTTTGAATCAGTTACCTAATTACTCACAGCCCTCTCCTGAAAAGTTAACACAGTAACGTTGAAAAATTTATATAACTTTCAGTAAGATTGTTTCATGCCTCTTTAGTTTATATCAATGTGTAAAAGGCTAAAGTGCTAAATAAGCCCTTTGCAGTTTAAATGAATTATGGTGCTGTTTAAACAACTCTGTGAAAGTATATTAGATATCTAGAGCAAGTTAAGATGACTGCTGTATCTAGTAGTTCTTCCTTCTCTGCACCAAGATTACTTTGTTAAAGCACCTGCTCCTGAGTGCTGGAACCAACCGTCCTGCTGCCTAGCCTGACTCCCTTGTAACTAAACACACCCTCTCCCAGAACTCCACCCAAAGGTGTGAATGTTCTAGGTTAACTTTTAACACTCTCAGGAGGCCTGTGGAAGTGTAAAGCATATAACACACACACATTCTTTGTCCAGAGTCTAACACATTATTGCTCTTTAATAGACCGAGATATACACAGGTCCATACAAAATAATAAACCCTATACACACTTCCCTGCCTGTTTTCACACCACTCCAGAGCATTCTTTGAGATGGAGGCTGGATCCTCTGGGTTGTTCAGGTTTTTCTGCTGCAGAGCATGGGTTGTGTGTTGAAACATGGAGTCTTCTCACCCAGCTCACCTCCTCTCACTTTGGCTGTATGTGCGTGCTCTTCCTTCCCTTCCTCCTGCCCAAACTTCCTTCCAACACCTAACCTTCTTTGTTCGGTGTTTCGGTAACTTTCCACTGTGCCAGCCCTCCTCTCCTCCCTCCCCCAAGAGCAGAGGAGGAAGTGTCTTCTCCCAACGAACTCTCTTAGCATATTTGTGAAGATTCAGTTATCCCTCAATGTCCACAGTTTGGTGCGTACCTGCAGCAGCTCATGTCTGCAAAGATGGATACATATACTACTGGGGGAATTCTGTGCCAAAATATTATGCGCACAATATTTTAAAATTCTGCATATTTTATTTGTCAAAATAACACTATAATCACACCAGTTTCAATTATTTTGGTAATTTATTTCAAAATATCTCTCAGCAACTATGTCTGTAACAGTACTGACACAAAATAATTCCTCCAGGAATAGAGAGCCCAGTAGGGGGGCCAGACACCTCT